>NC_080703.1:32362712-32662712 GCF_030445035.2 Dasypus novemcinctus | reverse complement strand
GCAGAATGGCATCTGCATTTTGAAATAGTAACTTCAAGCTGAGATCCTGGCTCTCCCGTAGCAGAATTTCCAAGGGGATATTTTGGAGTAGGAGAGTTATTCTATTAGCTTCCTCGAACCTTGCACCATGTTAACATCCATCTGCTCTGTTCATGCACAAGGTCTCTTCCTTTTTAATAGACTCCAGATAGATTATGAGTATTATCATTGCAATCTATACTAATCATACTTAATACTTGTACAAGAAACTATAACGATTTTCACAAGTATATTTTTAAAATTAGTTTATACGTGTAGTAATAGGATATTCATATGCCCTATTTTCTTTGGAAAAAAAAAGATTTTATGACAACTTACAGAAAATTTATATACACAATTTTTTAAACCTATTTGAGGCCAGTGTATAACGTGTATCTTCTACGGTAGACTGTAAATGCTGCCTGAACTGCCTACAAGCCTACCCCGAGAAGGGAACCCACATAGTTGTACGGTTGATAGGATTTCTAAAAATGAATTCAACCAGACAAATAAAAAGTGAATAAAGAAAAATAGCAAAACAAAATGAAGTCAACCATCCAGCCAGGGAAGTACAGAGGACTGCGTCGTGAACTACATCCCAAATCTATCTTTACGGTCAATGTGACTCTGTTTACGGGTGTTTTGTGTTTTTAATAACATCCTTAATGTAAGCCAAATTAGCCATTCCAAAGCTCAGTCACTGAAAGCGGGGCCCTGTGGAGGCCCAAAGCAATGTCTCCTGGTATATCACCCTCTACCAATCTGAACTTGATCCAAACACAAACAGAGGATCAAGATAAATAACTGGGCTTCATAGCCTTCAGCTGATCTTCCATAAATAGCATTTTTCTCAACCAAGGTTGTAAGCATTGAGAAGCCATGCGTTTGAGGTTATTCTCCTTGGACAAAGTCCGCCGCACACCCAGGCAGCACCAAGGCAAAAGGCAACATTTTCCCCCCCAGAACAATTTTTAATCAGCTCCAAAAGACAAGATCATGGAAAGTGCCATATGGTGTTTTCAAAAGCATGGACTTTGGAGTAAGTGTAGAGCGGTGTTTTTAAAAGCATGGACATGGACTTGATTTGTGGCACGGTGGTGACTTAGGCAAGTCGCCTCGCCTCTCGTGTTCCTCTTGGAGCTACTATGCCCATCTAATCTGCTTCGTAGCAGAACCAACAAATGAAAACATGCATGGGAATTACTTTGCATAGAATCTCTATATCCCTCACCATGAAAATTTATTGATTGGGAGGCAAGAAATTGGGAGAAGAGAAGGACTATGAGGAACTTGAAGGTAGAGTGGAAATGGGAAATCCTCATCTCTAGAAGCCTCTAAAATCCTTTCTCGTGGCAGGAATACTCCCTCCACAGAGGCAAAGAAATTCAGGAGGCCATTTTTGTCAATGAGATTAATTCTTTTTGGACACAGGAAGGAATAGTTCATAGTAAACTCCCATCCCCCTCAGCTCCCCTACACTCACCCCCAGATATGTGCATTCAATCAAAGCACCTGTGGGAGAAGATGATTTAGTATTAAAAATGACAATGCTTTCTTATGCGCAACAATTTTTATTTTTATTTTTTTAGTTTTTCTTTTTTCAATTTTGGGGGCAGACTATGAAGTATTTCGTAATCTTATTGTGGGTCTTGCATTACAGAGCACAGCAGGCGATGTTTAACTGGCAAGTTCTGTCTGAGGTCACAAAGTGCCACATTTTTTCATGGAATGCTTCAACTGCTCAACTAAAGAATGCATTTCTTTAACAGGCAAATGAAAAAGAGACTGCTGGGTGATTCCTTGAGGTATGCTTAATTAATTCCAATCTACTAATGATGGCAATTTTCTAGTTGGAAATGACAAATGGCAGGCTCTTCCAAAAGGCCTCTCAAAGAGAAAGGAGATTTTCCCCACCCCCCGATTTTTTTTCCATTTGTCCTTGGCTACTTCTCTCTCTTGCTGCTCGGAATGAGCTCACAGCAGTAATATTCATAAATGATTTACAAATGTAATTCCTGTCTAATCACTTGGGACTTGGAGTTTTTATGGTGTTGCCAGATGTGCCATCAGGAAAATCATCCGCGTCAAAAACTTGTGTTAAATTGAGTCAAAGTCAATTAATTCTCTGAAGGCAACTGATTGGCTAGCATGGATATGTTTTGGGGGTCTCCTCTTAACCTCAAATTCCAGCATGTAGATGACAAAAAATATTTTGTTAATACAAAGTTATGGAGGGTTGTCAACGTTGTATTAAAGACCGTCTCAAAACTTGCTTGTTTCTCGTGTGCATTGAAAGGATATTTTAGTTCAATGAAGGAGTAAAGGGGAGAGTTTGAAAAGCCCCCGGACAGTCATATTTCTCATTATGACTCTGTCACTTATAATACTGGATTCCACCATTTCATGGCTACGCAGACATTGCTTGTTGGATAATAGTCTCCCCTTGTGAGTGAAAATTCCGCATCGGAATCCATACCTTTCCTTCCTCTGGGCCCACACCACATAAGTGCTATTTCTCCAATAAAGAATTGTGCTTATTCCACCTCATAATGTGGACCGTGGTTTCAATAATTATCCCTCCCGTGAAATTGTCAAATTCCTGAGGACAAGTCCCACATCATCTCCAACTTCCTGTAGGATAATGCTTTTCGTCCAGGAGATTCTCATTAATTTTGTTGAATGAATGAAAGAATCCAGGAATGGATGATTATGAATTTTCATTTCAAAGCATACAGGGGAATAAATTAAACCATACTGAGCTCTTAAAGCACTTTGCTGGGTTGCCTGGCAATAACGAAGCTGGCCCAATTGCGCTGCGGGAAGACATTAACTAAGTTTATACTATCTATGCCAGGACTTGATGGGCACCTCCCAAACCAGGAATTTTACACCCTAAATTACACTCCCTCATTGAAGATTAAAACATCTAAAACCTAGTGTAACAAGGCACAGCCAAGTGCTTTGGCGACAAATTAAATCTTTGAGAGAAAAGTTCCCCACGTTGGCTCTGATTACCGACGCAAGGAATCCTGTGAATTTGCTGATGTGTAAGTTTTCCTTTAATGTAAAGCAGGCATGGAAGAGGGGGTGGATGCGGAAAGAAGTCTCTTAGGGGGAAGCGACTGAGTGTTGACATAATACAGAATCACAGCAGTTATTCTGGAAGTGCTTGTTTAAACAGTTTTGCAGAAGTGTAACATTGACGGAGAGCTTTGGATGTTCAAAATCTAATATTTACACGATTTTTCATCTTGGGATGTTATAGAACACAAAGATAGTGTTTCTGACCAATGGCTTTGTAAACATCAGAATAGGACTCAGAAAGCTCCTCGGTATGATTCTTAAGTACAGCTGAACAACCTCTCAGAGTTAAATAATTTATATATCCAGCAGTGTAAAGCAGTGTAGCCTCTTGGGGCCCCTCATAAGCTAATGATTCCCCCAATTTCCTGCTTCACTTTTAAAAGATTTTGATTTGTTAAAAAATAAATGTAATTGTTTTAAAATTTTGTCATAAGTTTGTGACATTAGCTATGTTCCCTGGGACTGATAGTTGGATATTGACTACTAAAACTTAGATTACTTTCTTATTTTTGTATTGGATATCACAGCCTGTAAGTTACTTTAATACATACATTTATTCAATAGAAATAGCTCATATTAAATATCCAGTGTTTGAAATATTAGAATGTAGGAATGGGAAATTTATCTAAACTATAACTCCCAAGAATTATATTTTTTTCCTCACTTTTATTATAGTCTTCGTTCATATGCATACATAATTTGATATAATTATGATCATAGATCAAAGAAAAATTTTCAATATACCTTTTTTACTTAATTATGAATGCAGTGTTGCTATGTTGGATGTTCATTTATTCACAGTGCTCTCTTTGTTAATCAATGTAAGGGAATACTTTTTCTGATCTCTATAACAGAAAAATAGCCATGTTTTTCTTACGGTATCAGAGACTTATTAAACTGATCACATCTCCTGTTTGGAGACTGGATCCCAGAAGACATAGAGCCACATTTGTGGTCCACTTTAAGAATGAGAGTTATGATGAGCATTTTCAAACTAACTTCCCTTCATACATCACATTTTCTTTACCTCAACCAATTAGATTTTCTTTAAATTGATTTTCTGTACTCTTACATGTATATTATATGAAGCACTTAAAATCTTTTTTGGAAGAAAATTTTTCTTTTACTATAATAATGTTCTTTATAACTATGATTTTAATTTCTGGATGATATTCTAGGAAGTAGATAAACCATAATAAGCATTTAGGTGACTTCCATTTTTTCCACTGGTACAGATAATAATACAAGAAACAATTTTCACATCTATGAAAGATGAATTTGGTGAATCCCAAAAAGAGATTGTTGTTGAACTAATCTATTTCTGTGGGTGTGGTGCCCTTTGATTGCATTTAATTTGGTTAAGGGACCTTTGATTAGATCACTTGATTAAATTGCTTTAGGGCTTTTGACTGCATTATGTCAGTGTGGCATGAGCCAAGTTGGGTCTCTGCCCTCTTACTGGAACTTATCTAAAAGAGACACAGAAAGTAGACACAGTCAAAGAAAGGAAGCCACCATTTTTAACCCGGCCATGTGAGAGAGGACTCAAGGATCTCTAGCAGCCAAAGCAAAAGCACAAAACCCCCAAAAGACTGGGCCCACAGAGCGAGTCATATGCCTGATAGTCCACAAAGAAAGCAGAACAGCCAAGACTGAGAGAGGAGACCTAGAAAGAGACAAGCCCTAAGCCTGGTTGCCCACAACTGGGCTCTAGGAGATGGTAGAATCTGGAGGAGATGGTAGGGACCTCCGTGGAGAATGGCCGCCATCTTTCTTCACAATGTGACAGACACTAGGATCACTAGTAGCTGACTTTGGGGAGAAAGCATCTCTGCTGACACCTTGATTTGGTTTCATGGCCTCAGAACTGTAAGGTTTTACCCTGAATAAAATCCCCATTATAAAAGCCAACCCATTTCTGGTACTTTGCATCAGCAGCCCTTTGGCCAACTAAGGCAACATCCAAGTTTTTCCCCCATTCTTTTGAATTACTTTCTTGGGATAAATTTCCAGGAATGAATGGCTGGTTCAATGATTTTACACCAATAACCCAATTTTTCCCCTTTTTGAAAGTGAGGAACAGGAATAATCCATGGTTAGTCTGTATTTATAGGTAGACTAAAGGATATATTATGGAAATTTTAGTTTTCATAGGAACTGTATGAAGAAAATTGAAACATTGTGTTCCAGTGATCATGAATATATGCCACTGTTAGGCAGTTAGGCCAAAGTGAATCTGGACCTCAAAAGTCTGGAAACAGTGTAAATAGCCTCACTGACAGATGAAAGAGAAATGATTAGAGAAAATAAGCTGCATTTATTCAATAAAATAATACATAGACCCTAAAACAGAACTTTTAATATGCTGGTAGTAAGAGTTACAGTTTTATTATAAAGAACCTGTCATGCTACCTAGTCATTTCCTCTTTGCCCACCTGGGTTTCCACCAACGAACCGTCCCCCAGCAAGCATTTGGAAACATACACAGGTTTTTGTTTTCTTGTAATACGGGGGACTTGCCACTGGTAATTATTAATAGTAGACAACTAAGGATGCTCAACGTCTGCACTGCAAAAGAGAGACCTGTACCCCAAAATATTGTCTGGCTCAAAATGCCAGTAGCCCCCATTGAGAAACACTGATGCCTCTAGACCTGGTCTTATAGACCCATTGGTAGCAGGTTCTTGGCACGGTACCTGGTTCATTGTAGATAAACACTTGCTGAGTACCTTATGTTTGCCAGGTATAATTCTAGGCCCTTGGGATATTCATTAGTAAATGAAATAAAGAGCCAGTCCCTTGTGGAGCTTATATTCTAGAGAAAGTCTCTTAATAAATGTTTCTTCAAGCCATGTAGGTGAAAGAAGCAGGACAAAAAGTTTCATTGTCCATATAACCAAATGAATCCCCAAAAGGAAACTCTGGGTTATGGAGATGATGGCTTCAAATGGTAGCTAACATTCCAAGCAATGGGGAAGCATTTCATCACTTGTTCTATTAACTCGTTTTGATCTTGACTCTTTGGGGCTTAGCAGTGGGTCTCTCTTTCCTACTGATCTCAACTTGTTCCAACCCTTTGATTTTACCTTCTTCCTAAACCAAAGAAAATGAATTTCTCATGGCATTGAAGCAAACCTATTTAGAGAACTCAAAGATTGTTTCAATGTAAAAAGAAGTCTTTAAAAACATAGCATTTTAAAGAAAAAAGTAAATGTTTGCATTGGAGAAAAAAAAAATAGGGACGTTAAAACAGTAAGTCCCTGAAAAGTTCAGAAATCATGTCTCTGAGAAAGATGTTTCGTCGTACCTGTGATCTGATTGTGCTTTTTATTGTTTTATATGTTTCAATTAACTCGATTGTAATTGCTTGTCAGCATCTCATTCTAAGCAATAAAGTTGTCATAAAAAAGAGTAGAAATGATCAAATTTCATTGTTCTTCATTTTAGTTCCCCTTATCTGCTCCTGTTACTTTGGAATATATTCCTCTGCTAACAGCAGTTGTGATATGTTTCATAGAGATTTTAACAATCTCCTTTCCAATTTTCTTTCGGTTATGTATGTAGAATATTTCTTTTCAGAGTAAGAAAGAAAATGATCAGATGGGAATGGAAAAAGGGAAATGGAGGGGACTATATAAGCCTGTGCAATATGTTCATTTTATGTATTTATATGGCACACATGCACACTATATGTTTATACTGCTTCAAAATAGGTAGTACTATTTAAAATTATGTATATGATTGACCAATTAGTGAAATGATGATTTAACTGCACAATTTAAATTAAAATATTTGTGAATTAAGATGGCAGTGTGGGGTGTTGTTGACATCTGGGAACTCCACTATAGAACTGTTATGATGGTTGCTCCAGAATGAGCCCCAAGAACATTTAGTGGTACTGTCTAGCTGCTTCTCATCAAAGCCTACTCCAAAGTGTGTGGAAGATGGTACTATATTATACTAAAGAGTAAATGACTGATATGGCTTACTATTTTACTTAACCCTTTCATGGATATTATATTTTAACAGAACAAGAATATCAATTTTTAACCAACAGGATTCAAATGTGACTTTGAAAGCGGGTGTCTGGCTTCACTCAAGCAAAGGATATTTCTTTGTACAGGAGACCTTAAGAGTAGCAGTGAAATCACTTCACACAAGCAGTTGCCTATTCTCCCTGTAGGCTTTGGGGTAAGAATTTCCCTTCCAAAGAGTTTTACTTGTAGATGGGAGCGTGCTAATTCATCACCAACTTATGTTTAATACTGGATATCAGATCACTTAAAACATGTCTTATTTACTCAACTTCTAACATTAAAATTTGTAAAATAGCTTTCTTTTAGTTATTTGTGGGCTAAGGAAATAAATTTTTAAAGTCACTGGATTTGGTTGGTAGATTTAAGTAGTAACGTGCTAATGTAATATTTCTTAATAAGATTCAAACAGTCAAAATAAGTACCTGTGATATTTTCTCAGTTATCCCCAATATCATATTCAACTTCTGATTTATTCCAGATAATCCATCACATTTCATTTGTATTACTGCATTCTCCATAGGTAGTGAATTCCCAAGCATTTTCTTAGCACATGATAAAGTTCAGTGAGTTTAAAATGCTTTTTATGGAACAAAGGACTGCTGAAAATTAACTTGATATGAATTTCACTTCAGTGGATTGTGTTTTACCAATAACTTATTGTGAAATAATAGCTGTAATCCCAGAATGAAGATAAGAGGTGTTAAATCTGCATTAAAATTGTTTTCAGAAATTCTGTGTGCCTTTAACCACATAATTAAAGGAAAAACCGTACTGTTTTGATAAAACATTCTTACTGATAGAATATCAAAATATAAAATTTCACTAAAACACCCATATATTTATATATATATTTGAAGTAAATGCAAACTGTTAATTTCCTAAAGTGCTGTTTGTAGCTTTTTTTTTTTTAATTATTTGGTTAGTGAACTAATGCAAATAAGGTACTTTGGGGTTTTTATGTGTGGGTGTATTTCCTTTATTCTTGTGTTTGCTTCAAGTCATTTAAAAACTCTTTATTGTGGTCAGCATCGATCCATAGAGTTATTAGGTTAATAAATAATATTAATTAATAATTAATAATAGAACAAGTTGCAAATTTTCTTGTACCAGCAGATGAAGATTTCTGCATAGAGCCTGTCTTTTAAGGGGGCATTTTAAAATTAGAGAACTTGTGGGTTTACAGAAACAGCCATGCATACAATACGGGGTTCACATACACCACCCTATTATTAACAGTTTGCATTGGCATGGTACATTTGTTACGACTGTACAAGTGGTACAGATTCTTAAAATTGTGCTATTAATTATATAGTCCATGGTTTAACTTAGGGTTTGTTGTTTGTTTTGTACAGTTCTTTTTAAAATTTGTGTACAGCTGAGATCAGAAGAAACTGGGTTCATGGAGCCTTAAGAGGAAGAAGGAAGGAGCAACCAGGCAGAGGTGCCGCCATCTTGCTTCAGCGTGAGGAAGCTGACATTAGTGAGAAAGTACCACTACAGTACCTTGAGTTGGACTCTTTAGGGCCTTGTGACTGTAAGCTTCTACCCCAAATAAATATGCTTTATAAAAGCCAACCGGTGTCTCGTACTTTGCATCAGCACCCCTTTGGCTGACTAACACAATGGGAAAACTGGAACTGCCAAGCTGTCTTCCACAGCGACTGCACAATTTTATATTGCTACCAGCAACGACTGAGTGTTCCTATTTCTCCACATCCTCTCCAATTGTACAGAGCTTTTTAAATTTGTGTTCATATAGGCAACCTAAAATTTCCCCTTTCAACCATATTCAAATATATAAGCCAGTGCTATTAATTACATTCACGAGGTTGTGCTACCATCACCACCATCCATTACCAAGCATTTCCATCATCCCAGATAGAAAGTCTGTACTTTTTAAACATTAATTACCTACTCCCTAACCCCACTCCAAATCAAGGCACCATAAGAGATGCTTTCTCACCAAAGTCAGCTACTGTTGATCCTGGTGTCCTGCCACGTGGCAGTCAGGCATAGGGCAGGGCTTGTCCCCTCAACCTTGAGCTGCTCCATGGACCCAGTTCCTTGGGGGCCTCTTTCCATGCCTCTGGGCTTTGCTGGTTCCAGACTCCAGGACTTCCCTCTACCTCTTGGGGCTTCTCTGTTTTCCTGAAGTCCTCTCTCTCACATGGCAGAATCAATATGGCAGCTTCTTTCCTCTTGAAGTCTCTCTCTATATCGCCATTTTTATTAGGCCCAGCAAGAGGGCAAAGAAACCTTACTATGTCATGCCTCACCGACATAGTCCAGTCAAAAGCCATCTATTCAAGTCACCTAAAATGAATCTACTGCAATCAAAGGGTGACACACCCACAGGAATAGATTAGTTTCAGGACAATCTTTTGGGATTCAAAAAGAACTTCAAACTGTCACAGGTGTAGACCTAAAAGTGGGATTGCCAGATCATATGGTAATTCCATATTTAACTTTTTGAGGAATCACCAAGCTGTCTTCCACAGCGACTGCACAATTTTATATTGCCCCCAGCACTGATTGAGTGTTCCTATTTCTCCACATCCTCTCCAACAATTGTAATTTTACTTTCAGTATGGTTTTGATTTGCACTTCCCTGGTGACTAATGATGTTGAACATATTTTCATATGTTTTTTGGCCACTTGAATATCTTCTTTGGAGAAATATCTTTTCAATTCTTTGGGCCACTTTTAAATTGGGTTGTTTGCCTTTTCCTCATTGAGTTGCAGAGTTTCCTTATATATTTTGGATATTAAACCTTTACCAAATATCAGGTTTCCCAATATTTTCTCCCATTGTGTAGGTTGTCATTTTACTTCCATGATAAAGTCCTTTGATGTGCAATTTTTTTTTTATTTTGATGAGGTCCCATTTATCTTTTTTCTTTTGTTGCTTGTGCTGTGTGTGTAAAGTCTAAGAAGTCATTGCCTAACACAAGGTCCTAAAGATGATTCTCTAGGTTTTCTTCTAGTATTTTTATAGTTCCAGCTCTTATAATTAGTTTTTTTATCCATGTTGAGTTGATTTTTTGTATATCGTGTTAAGTAAGGGTCCAGCTTCATTCTTTTGCATTTGGA
The DNA here is from genome assembly GCF_030445035.2 of Dasypus novemcinctus. Taxonomy (NCBI): domain Eukaryota; kingdom Metazoa; phylum Chordata; class Mammalia; order Cingulata; family Dasypodidae; genus Dasypus; species Dasypus novemcinctus. The sequence goes on along the minus strand of NC_080703.1, from coordinate 32,652,483 downwards.
CATCCAGTTTTCCCATTGTGTTAGTCAGCCAAAGGGGTGCTGATGCAAAGTATGAGGAAATCTGTTGGCTTTTATAAAGCATATTTTTTGGGGGCTAGAAACTTACAGTCACAAGGCCCTAAAGAGTCCAACTCAAGGTACTTGTAGTAGTACTTTCTCACCAAAGTCAGCTGCCACATGTAGAAGCAAGATGGCGGCACCTCTGCCTGGTTGCTCCTTCCTTCTTCCTCTTAAGGCTCCATGAACCCAGTTTCTTCTGATCTCAGTTTTAGGCTGGCACAGGGCTGGTCTCTCAGGATTTCCAATATCAGTCTAGCATAGGGTTCCTTTCTTCCCAGGTCTTATCAGCTGCTCAGCTGTTCTGTTCTCTTCAGTTGCGAACTATAAGGCAAGTGGCTCACCTCTCCCTGGGGCCTCAGGATCAAACATGACAGAGCTCACTCCTCTTCCGGGGCTTTAGCTGTCTAAGCCTTCTCCTTTCTGTCACATGGCAGGAGAAATGACCAAGTTCTGTCCTCTTCTGTGTGTCTTCTTGAGTGAGTGTCCTCTATTTATATCCACCAAAGGGGACAGGGACTCAACCAAGCTACACCTTACTGGTATAGCCCAATCAGAAGCCCTAAATTGATTTTATCAAGTAAACTTAGTCAGAGGCCTCTCATGGAATCTAATACAATCAAAGGGCATCACACCCAGAGGAACAGACTAGTTTACAAACATAATTTCTCTCTCTTTTGGGGGATTCGTAAATAATATCAAGCTGTCACACCCATCACCATTTTTTAAAAACTGTTCTTTCTCAGTTGAGTGGTCTTTGTACCCTTGTCAAAAATCATTTGGCCATGAATGTGTGGGTTGATTTCTATATATCTGCCCTTGTGTCAGTACCATATTTTGCTTACTGTGACTTTCTAATATGTTTTAAGATCATGAAGTGTGAATCATCAGCTTCTTTATCAAGATGGCTTTGGCAACAAGGGGCCCCTTACCCTTCCATATAAATTTGACAATGGGCTTTTCCATTTCTGCAAAGAAGGTCATTATAAGTTTTGCTGGGAATGTTCTGAATCTGTAAATTGCTTTGGATAGAGTCAACATCTGAAGCATATTTGGTCTTCCGATTCATGAACATGGACTATCCTTCCATTTCTTTAGGTCTTCTTTGATTCTTTCAGCATTGTTTTATAGTTTTATGTGTACAAATCTTTTGCATCCTTGGTTAGGTTTATTCCTAGGTATTTGATTCTTTTAATGAGCGGTTGTAAATGGAGTTTTTTTCTTGATATTTTTTTCTTCTGATTATACATCACTAGTGTATAGAAACACTATTGATTTTGGGGTGTTGATCTTGTACTATGCCACTTTGCTAAATTCATTTATTAGTTAGAGGAGCTTTGTTGTGGATTTTGCAGGATTTTCTGTATATATGATCATCTCTTCTGCAAATAGGAAGAGTTTTATTAATTGGCCTGATTTCAATACTGTTGTGTCTCAGGCAATAGGGGGAGGCCTGAGGAGAAGGGAATGACAATTCGGTCGAGCGGTCAGAACACACATGTTTATTAAGTTCTCCATCTTATATGGCCATGGGTTTTGTGTGTCCCTCCCCCCCCCCAACAATTACAATAGCAACATCAAAGATTACTGATCACAGATCTCTGTAACAGATATAATAATAATGAAAAAGTTTGAAATGTTGTGAGGATGGCCAAAATGTGACACAGATTGGAGGTGAGCACATGCTGCTGGAAAAACGGTGCCCATAAACTTGCGTGACACAGGGTTGCCACCAACCCTCAACTCATGCAAAACACCACCGAGAAGCACACTGAAGTGAAGTGCAAATACAACGAGCTATGCATATGTATTGGATTATTTTTATTGTGCCATATTGAGTCTAAGGGGGGCATCCTCTAACTTTGCTTTTATTCTGTCACTCAAGGGAAGTTATTACAGACCAGGAAAGAAAGGCATTCCCGGTGCATCTGTCCACATCTTAGTCTGGGTCCCCTCAGAAACAGAGTCTAAGACAAAGATCCTAGTACTTGTAGTTATGTTAGGAGATGGGCGGAACTACAGTTGGAGAGTGGGGAGACAGGGAGGAGAAGGAGGCTAATAAAATGTGCACTCTCAAGCAAGTTACCATGGGAACAACTGGTGCTGAATCCCACAGGGGAACTCTGAGAGACAAAGTAGAATATGTGCCATGGAGTTGCCCCACCAGCTGCAAGGAGCGGGGGTATTTATCCACCAACTCACTGTTTTAGTTCTGAGCAGGGAAGGTGGGACGGTCATGCCCCAGCTCTTCCTTCTGCTCCACCCATGCTCTGAGTGGGCTTGAGTGGCCACAGAGAGCCCCCAGGCAAACAGAGGCAGGTGCTGGCAGTGGGGATGCGCTGAAAGGATCAGTGCCAAGGGGAATGTGCCAGACTCCTAAATGACAGTGACAACTGCTGCTAGTAGTTACCTAATCATTGGCCACAGTCTTTCCATCATCGGAGAGGTACTGCAGTGCCATTTCCCTGTAAAATAAGAAGGCTAGCCTGCCAAAAATATTTTTAAAACAGGCTAGATACCGCCCACCCTCTGAGGCCGTCTCTAGAGTATCTAATAGCCCAAATATGTAAACAATTTGATGGTAATATATAGCTAAATGTTTGCACACCTTCAGTTTATTGGCACCGGAAATATCCCATCTCAGACATCCCTCTCCCGGGCTCTTTGTCTATGCAGCATAAAACCTTGCTATAGGATTTAAGTTGCTCATCCCCTTTCTTTACTAAGTTCATATTTGAAGGCTTCTTTGAGCAAAATTTTCACATTCTGAAGAGGGTATCTCTATCGCTCACTCAACTTTTTACTCCTAAATCATTCAGGCCTCACTTGGTATTCATATAAAAATGTATACATTGCATAATGCATTTTGCTGGTTGGTCAAGGAAGAATAATGGGTTCATTTACCCGGGAGTATAGATCCAGCTCAGGTCTACCGAATGTTTTCATTCTGAGGCTTACCTGAAGAAAGTTCTAGAAGTCGTCCTGTGGGCTCACCCACCGTCTCCAGATCACTTTTCTCTAAGCTTCCCATTTGCTTGAGAAGCCCTTTAACGATATTCGGGTACAGCACAATAACTCAATGAGACAAGTGGGGATGCAGTTTTAAGGGCAGGATCCCAGAAGTATCTAAACCCTTTGTTCTGGAAAAGCCTATGAAGGGTGAGTAATGCCACAGTGCTCGTGTGATATGGATGCTACAGCATACCTGAGAGCTTCCAAAATATTCCCCCAGCCCAGGTTCTACTTTCCCCCTTGCATTTACCACTCGTACCTAGACAGATGGCTACCCCGAGTGCAGGAATCAATTGTTACTCCTTTTGCAGTAGTCATTCCCAGGCCTGGAGCATCGGAGAGCCCCTGCACCCAGAGCAGCTCGACTGCGTGAAACTGGATTACGATGAATTTCATGAAAGGAAGAGTCTTTGCAAGATTTCCCCTGACACCTTCCTTTTTGTGGTTGTTTACTTCTTGCTGAATATGGTAATGATTCATTCTTAGACTCATAGGAGCATAATGCCAAAACAAGAAGGAAACTTAGAAATAAATGAGCAAATTAAATGCCCTTATCCTAAAGATGAGGAAATTGAAACAGAGAGAACCAGGCTTTGCCAACTCTGGGGCATGCAGTCATGTCTCCTCTTTCCTGCCCCAATGTTTCTTGTTACATATTCTGAATATACTAAGGAAGTATACAATCAAACCCTTCGACAAATGATTACTATTGAAATTACAGAACAAAGCAAAAATCAATGAATAAAAATACCAGTCTTTTCTCCCTTTCTGCTTCAATTTTCTGTACCACATAAACCTTTCAATATACCAAATCATTGACTTATTTATTTTTTCACCCTTCCTGACTAGAACAAAAGCCCCAACAGAATAAGGAATTTCATCTGCTGCATTCACTGACATATCCCAAACCCTTAGAACAGCATCTGGTAAAAAGTAGGTGCTCAGTAAATATTTGTTGAATGAATGAATGCAATCAAGACTCTTCTTAGAAAGAGCATATTTTATTGCCTTGAATTAAACCCTAAGGATCCATATTTCATCAGCAGAAGCGAATTTATTTTTTTTAATTATTCTGGAAAGTTGAATTATCAGAATAAATTCCCTTTGGGGAACAAGATTCTTCAAAAGACTCCCTCACTTATTGGCAGTGAAATGGTGATGGCTCAAGTTTATTCCAGGGTTTCTGTTGGATTTCTACTGATGACTTTTCAGGCAAGTCATTCCCTCTCAGTTTGCAATTTTTCCTGTATTTAAAAATTATACCATTAAAGGCCCACTTCAGAGGCATCTTCCCTAATCTAGAATGTAGCTTTGGCCTAAATCTGTGTCATGCTGTGTTGAAATACACTCTTTCTCGCCCATTCCTTTTATTTCTTGTGCATTTTTTTTTCCCCTGGGAAAGAGAAACAATTTCACAGAGCCATGCATTTGGTGCAGCCCTCCAATTTGACTTTATCTTCTTTTCTTCGTTTGTTTTATGGAAGAGATGATTTCCTTTCCTGCACAAAGCGGTGGGAGCCTGCTGAGCCGCTAGCACTGCCAACTCCCCAAGCTGCTGCCCTTGTGCCTTCTCTTAACCAGCCTGGGAAGATGACCTGGACACAGGGCGCTGGGAAGTTCCCCGCTGCTGCATTATCCTTAAAGTTCAGGAAAAGGTCTTTCCTCTTATCAAGGAGCTCTTCACTTAATAAGGTAAATACCAAAGCAGCCAAGTATCCTAGGTTCGCACTCATGTTTGCAAACAAACATGCATCATGGCTGCCTGTGTTGAGCTCTTTTAAGTTAAAAGAGAAACAGAAAGCTGAGAACCTGGTACCTCTTCTCACTGTCACCTTGACAAGTGGCCACAAATATATGTGAGTTCACAGACCAGTTTAGTCTGGAACTTGGCTTTGTGTCTCTGCACGTCCCAACCACTTGACCCCTGCATGGGTCCTGGCAGCTCTGATTTGCAGGCGACGGAATCAGGTTATTTATTCCTGGAGACCCAAGGAAGTTACCGACTTCTCCCCAATTCTGGTTTACCGTTACTTCATTTAGCTTCTCTTTTGGAAGTGTGAGCCCTTTTTTTAATATATGTATTTTTTATTTCTTTTTAAAAGATACATAGATTACATAAAATGTCACATTAAAAAAATGTAGGGGATTCCCATATGCCCCACTCCCCACACCCCCACTTTTCCCACATCAGCAACTCCTTTCGGTTGTGTGGTACATTCATTGCATTTGATGAATACATTTTGGAGCACTGCTACACCACATGGATTAGAGTTTACACTGTAGTTTACACTCTCTCTCCCACTCCATCCTGTAGGTTATGGCAGGATATATAATGGCTTCTATCTGGCTTTGCAGTGTCATTCAGGACAATTCCAAATCCTGAAAATGCCCCAATATTACCCTCTTTTTCCCTCTCCCTACACCCAAAACCTCCAGTGGCCACTGCCTCCACATCAATGAAATAATTTCTTCCATTGCTAGAATCACAATAAGCCTCTAGTAGAACACCAGTAAGTCCACTCTAGCCCATATTTTATTCCCCAGTCCTGAGGATTCTGGGATGGTGCTGCCCACTCCACCTCTAATTGAGAGGGGGCTTCGATCCCACAGGGCCGATGGATGGGTTTCTCCTGCTTGCAGCTGTAGACTAGGTTCAAGTCATACAGTCATTTCTTGGGTGGGTGGCACAGATGCTCTGGAGTTTACTCCTCTCTTACGTATGCATATGTGTATGCATATGTAGACGTGATGAGATCCTGTAGTCACGTGGGCTAGGATGAGACTGTAACAGTTAACTCAAAGTTTGCCAAAGTCAGTTTTTTATGGGGCTGCAGGTAGACCTCAGAGTGGCTTTGTGAGAGGAGAAGGAAAGCTCCTGGAAGAGGTAGACCCACAGATAATTAGCCACCAGAGAGGATTTCAGTCCTCCAGCCCCTTCTTAGCTGGACCCTCCTCTGCTAGGGGGATACAGTTGTACAGAACGGACTGGGATTTTTCTTTGTCCCCCACTGCCCTGTCTCTCTTGCCCCCCACCACATCACATGGAAGATCTAGCCAAAAACAAAATGGTTTTTCTGCTTTGCAATGCAGTCTTCTCAAAGCAAACTGAAGGAGCAGTGAAGGCAACAGCCTCTTCCTTATTTTGGGGGAAGGAAGGTTGGTTGGTCTTCAGAACACCACTTAGACCTTATGGCTCTTTTACAACTTTGAAAAATACTGCTGGGAAGTTCTCATCAGCCGTCTCCCTGCTTTCAGCTTTAACTTCAAAGTTAAAAAAACAGAAACCCTGTATGAATGAAAGTAAATTTGACAATCCCATTGATGACGTGTTACATTGCCCACATCCTGCTTGATTCACCCACAAGCCACTTTCAGATATCTTTCACCAACATTTTCCTCAAGGGCTCTGCTTTCTGGAGTTGAGATTTCAGAATAGGCTCTAAAAGTTCTCAGGTTCTCAGTTTGGGCTGGATAACAACAGAATGACTTGCTGGCTAGCAGATAAGATTTGTGGCAAATGAAGGCTTGGGAGAGCTCCTCTAGTACATTCCACACTGCACTGATTGATTCTAGAGAACTGTCCTTACGCCCTACCTCCTACCCACCTCCAACACACCCAACATCATGCCAGGCTAAAAGAATAGTAAAATTTATAGGATATAAGATCATCTGGACAAACTACGGCCTGGGCCATAGCCTGTCCACAGCCTGTTTATGTCAGCAAGGTTTCAGCTGTACACCGCCATGCCCATTCACTGTGTACTGTCTATGCCTGCTTTCTCCCTACAAGATCAGAAGTTGTGAAAAGGCCCTGTCCACATAGCTGAAGTTTTTGCTATGTGGTCCTTTGTAGAAAAGCTTGCTGACCCTTGCCATACACCCGCTACATAAAAGTGCACTCAATAAATACTATTTTTAATATTGATCTGATTTCAATATATGGCCCAGACAACTGTGTAACTTTGACTAAATTACCTTTCTGTGCCTGAGTCACCTCACCTTGTTAAAATGAATATCACTTATTCTAGCTGATATTATCGTAAGGATAAATTTGGTTAATAAAGGTAGAGTGCTCAGAACCATGCCTGGGTCATGGTAAGCCTCAGTAAGTGGCAGCTATCGTCATCAGCCCAATTGATTTCATTGGTCCTGAAGATACGGTCCTGTTATCAGCCACCACGATGTGTTCAGGACACTTGAGAATATTATTTTATTTCAGAGCGGCAGGAACATGAGGTAGGACAGGATCCTAAAAGCCGCCTGGCGCCCCGCGTGAAAGAAAGTGCAGCCTGCCCAGGAATGGCACCGCACACACAGAGAGCTGACACAACAAGATGACGCAACAAAAAGAAACAGATTCCCGGTGCCGCTGATAAGAGTGCAAGCGGACACAGAAGAACATACAGTGAATGGACATAGAGAGCAGACAACTGGGGGCAGGGCAGTGGGGAAGGGGAGAGAAATAAATAAAAAATAATAAATCTTTTTTAAAAATAAATAAAAGCTGCCTGGCAACAGAGGAGCTTTTCTTATAAGCCTTCTCCTTGGTTAGCATGGATTTGTGCCATTTCTGCAAAGATAGGACAAACGCAGATTTTCTGAGCCTATATCATCACAGTGCCTTGGAGATTAATTACAAAAACATTGGAACACATAGTACCCTGTATGTGGTATATTTGGCAATTTGCAGAAGCATCATGGTCTAGTGGAGATTTATTAATAGTGATCCGTAACACAAAAGAAACCGTGTAAGAATTTTCCCACAGCATGAGGGTTCAAGCACAGAACTGCCTGGTTCATCTCCCCACGGTTCAAATCTGAAATTTGAAAACTAAATATAAATTTCGTCCATTTAAACCAGGGGTTGGCAAACTTTTTCTGTAAAGGGTGAGATAGTAAATATTCTTTAAAGGCTTTGAGTATCATCTAGTCTCTCAACTCTCTTTTTGTAACACAGAAATACTCATGAACAACATGTAAAGGAATGGGCAGGCTGTGTTCCAATAAAACTTTATTTACAAAAACAGGTACCAGGCCAAATTAGACTCAGGCCAGAATTTTCAGACCCATGATTTAAAGAACTAAAATTATTTTTCTTTCTCCATCACTCTCGAATTTCCATGTATATAACGTATTCCCCTACTTAAAATATTCCCATTTGCTAGGAACATAAAGTCTGTCTGAAGGAAAAGAAATCTGTTGTGCTATCTAAATTTCAAATTATTTTGCCAAGTATTTTCACGTAGGTGGGTTTGGGTAGGCTATGTCATTTTCTTCTAACAAATTGAAATGAAATTGTCAAACACCAACGGACAAAGAAACTGAAATTAAGTTTACCTAAAATTCATCCTTTGTTCTATTTTTAGAGTGAAACTGGAACGAAGATGGCAAAATTTTATAAGTAAGCCCAATGCAGAAATTAATTTAATAATATAGTATTTATGCTCAATTGAACATCAGTAATTCCAAAAACTTGCTATTTTATTTTAAACTGCCTATGCTATTTGAAAGAAATCTGTATCTTATTAAATATGGGATAGCGTGCTACCCAGAACTTCAGTTGCTGAGTCACCATATCATATCTCAAATCATGTAAGGTGCCATTTCCATGAATGTGCCAATTACCTCTTTTCCTGCTTTTTGAAAAATCCCCCGCCCCACGGCTCCCTCGTCTGTCTGCTCGTTGTTTGTCTTCTTTTGGAGGCACCGGGAACCCCACCTGGGACCTCCCGTGTGGGAGACAGGTGCCCAACTGCTTAAGCCACATCTGCGCCCTTATTTTCCTACTGATTTGTGAAACCGAAAGAAAAAATATTTTTTAAAAAACACCTCTGATTATTAGCCTGACGTACATGTCCCCATAAACTAAAGGACTACAGCAATTTAACTAAGGAAACCTCAGATAAAGTGATGTATAGTAAAACCTTAATTGCCAGAGGCCACTTACTTGGGAACCCAAACAGGGCAGAAAAGAAAGTACGGGATGTCCTGGCTCATGACAACTCGGAATCTTGTTCTTTATTGGTAAGAGAAGCTCTCAGGCTTTCCTCGTTTTCCTTGCTCACTGCAGTTTTGTTGTTTGTTTTTTTAACTTTTCATGGAAGTATGATACACATGCAGAAAAGTACATATATTGTAAGTATATAATTCAGTGAATTCACCCATTTGACCAGTCCCCAGGTCAGAAAGAGAATTCAACATCAACCTGAAAAACCCTCTTCTCCACCTTCCATCACTACCCAAGGAATTAACCCATCCTGGTTCCTGACATATAGAGTCATTTGGCTTGTTCTTATGCTTTGATAATGGAATCCCACAGGCTGTGCTCTTCTTTATCTGGCTTCTTTCACCCAGCGTTGCATTCATGAGATTCATACAAATTATCTCAGGAAGCTGTTGCTTGTTCTCTCTTGTTTCTGTATGGTGTTTCAGTGTATGAATGCACTCTAATTTATCCATTCTACTGCTGATTGACATTGGGAAGTTTCCAGTTTGGGACCATTACAAACAGGGCTCCTATGAGATTTGCCGTAGATGTTTTTTGATCATACGTGCATGTTTCCATTGAGTATGTAGCTAGAAGCGAAATGGATGGGGCGTGCATATTTTCAGATTTTATGAAGTTTATTGCCGTATGTTTGCCAAAGTCCACAACAGTTTTTTTCCCTGTTTTTTTTTTTTTTTTATTAGAGCAGTTGAAGGGTTACAGAAAACTCAGGCAGAAAGTACAGAGTTCCCATATAACCCCTTCCCCCCAAGAAAAGGTAGCACTTCTAGGGGGGTGAATGGAGATGAGCAAATGGGCTGTGCTGGAGCCTTTCCCACCAGTCAGGAAGCCTGAGCTAAAGGGGAGCATTTTGCTAGTTCTGAAAAATGCAAGTGCTTATAATAAGCTTGATATGCAGGGTGGTGGGGAATGGGTGTTCTTTTTCATTTAAAATAATACATAAGTGTGAATTTAAATATAAACATATGAAAAGATGAGCATTTGCGTGAATGTCGATGCACTCCTTTCACATTGAATGCATGTGACTGCAGAAGAAATTGCCCTAGCGTCCGAATCCCAAGGGTTTTTAGAGGCCGTTAGGAAATGCCCCAGTGGGGACATCAGATGCTGACACGGATGGCATGGTGCCCCTCAGACCAGGCCTCCGTGACTCCCAAGGCCTGATAAGATTCCAAGTGCCCGTTTTTGGAGCGGTGTCTACAGGATAGGGTCTTTCCAACCATTGTTTCTAGGCTTTACAATAACCCTGACGGTACCTGGACAGGATAACATTATATGGTTCCCATTTGTATATACGAGGAAACAGAGGCGGAGAGAAGCTCAGCCACTTTCCCAGCGTCGTGTTACAGAGGTGTGACCACCACCCTTTGTTTTCCATCCATCTCACTCCCAACGCAGGGAGGATTCACACTGGCGGTTTCTGAAAACCACATGCCACAAAACAAATGATGGGGGAAAGAAGAGAATGTTGGTTAGAATATATGTGCAGTAAATTTTACCAATGCACAAGGGAAAAAAAAAAAAACTATGCAAAGGGGCTGATGATTTCATCCAAGTCAGCAGAGATACCAGCCAGCCGTTCTCAGTTCGGTTCACACAGTTGGGCCCAGGCTGACTACCTGACTGTCTGATTCATCTCCTTTGGGATGACACCCTGAGAGCAGTAGATTTTCAGAGCTTCCCAGGTGACTCTGAAGCAGGCTTAGAACCACAGCTTTAGACCAAATGCCTTTGTCGCCTGAACAATTAAATCCAAATCATGAATGCAATTTTTTTTTGGAAAGCTTGAAATGAAAGAGTCTATGGGAAAGGGCTTGAAACATTGCCACTGTTCCACATCTGGCATTTTAACGAGATAAACAGAGAAGAACATGATTTATGGAGGTTGTCGAACACCTGATCGAGCCATAGTACAGAGTGTTTGGGCCTGTGGATGTAGACCTGAGAGAGACGGAGTGTGCTTCTTGCTGTGTTGTTATCCCAGGCAGGACAAGAATTGGGGGTTGAGGTGCAGCAGGGGAGTGCTGAAGGTTTCTAAGGGACCTTGCTGGTGACCGCTCACAGTCCCTCTGGTCTACAGAAAGGACACTTGGAGTGAGGAGAAGCCAGGAGTGGATAAAAGGAGGAAAATAAGAGGTGGCCTGGGTCTCAGAGTCAGCAGAACCAGGGCTACTCCCTGGAATGTTCTAGCAATGGCGCTTCCCTGTGATTTAAGGAGGTAGTTCTCGGCATATGTTGGTATCACACTCTAGTATTTTAAACCCAAACCAAACCTGGCAATTTATGAAGCAACAGAACCCTAGGGCTTTCATTTAAAATAAGCCAGGGTTTAAAAGGAATTCTTCTCAGAAATGCATTTCACTGTCAAGGATTCTTTCAGGGTTCTAAACTACCACTGAAAAATCTATGATTAAGGCCGGTCATAGAGGAGTGTGTGTGTATAAACTTTAAACACAAGTGTGTAGCTTAGTTATTAAAGGTGAACGCCATTGTCACCACCACCCATGGAAGGAGCTAGAATTTGCTAGATACCCCTGGAGCCTACCTGCCCCCTCCCAAGTACATCCTTCTCACCTCTGAGAGGACCACTTATACTTTTTTTTAAACTGTATATCTTTCCCTCCCTCTTTTCCTTCCATCCTTCATCCAGTGGACGTTTAGTGAGAACCCACTGCCAGGAACTGTGCTCAATACTTCAGATTCAAGCCTTAAGTAAAGTCTAGTCTTTGTCCTGAGGGAGCTCTTAGTCTACTAGGGCAGACACTTAAAATGAGAGCTATTAATCGCAAAGTAAGTTTTTCCCGACTTTTATGATAATCGATTTTTTTTTCACTTTATCACTCAAGTATAACCCTAAACACTATTCATTTGACTTGCCTTTTTAATTTGTTTAATATCCTTTAGGTCTCTTTTAATCTGTAGTTTTGCCCCTCTACCTCTATTTTACCCCAGTGAAGCTATCTGGTTGACGAAACCAGCCATCTTTTCGAATATTTCCCCTCAGCTGGGATTTTGCTAATTGCATTCTTACGGCGTAGTTTACCATGTTACTTTGCCCTGTGTGCTTCCTGCAAATTGAGAGTTAGATCTAGAAGCTTAATCAGATTCAGATTGCATTGTTTGGGGGAAAACTGCCTCTTTGGTGATGATGTGTTCTCTGTCACACTCATGATAAATTATACTTGTGATTTATAATCTCTCTTAGAAGATATTTCCATGGCTGCGGCAATGCCAAAATTGTGTCTGTACAGTTGTTACCCCAGGAATGATGGAGCGAGGCGAAGAAAGGGGGCCTGAAAATGTCTACCCACACCGCCCCCCCTTTCCTGATCCGTGAATGTCATGTGGCCAAGGATGCAAGGTGGCCGAGGGCAGTGTGAGGGTCTCAGAGCTGTCAAGAGACCCGGCCTTGCTGTGTGACGGTGCGTGAGGCCCTAAACCTCTCAGATCTCTTTCCTTGTCAGGAAGGTTGATGAGTTGCGTCGTGTTGCACAGAGCCGCCAGCACATTGTCAAGCACATAGTAGGTGCTCGATAAAGTGCCTTCCCTTTGTCACCTCCCCCACAGCAAAGCTCTGGAGGTCACACAGAAGCAGTGAGTTCGAGATCCAGCCAGGGACCAGCTCATCATCCCCTTTTAACAAGGAGTGAGAATGAGAGAGGAAAGAGTTTTAAAAGGGGGGGCGTCACTGGGCCACACATAGTTCCAAGGTTTAACCCTTCAAATGAACGCTGTTCCTTCTTTCGCCATCTATTCTTTTTGCTTTTACTCTAAAGGAAGCTTTCATTACCATTTGCTAAAGTTTCTTTTCAGTCCCTTTGTTTTCTGAGAAAAGTTAGCTGGTATTTCCTAGAAGCCCTTTATTGTAACACAAACCGGCCTCCCCAACCTTTGAAAAGAATCCCCTTTGCTGCAGTACCCCATGCAACCCAGGGAGCTAACAGGCACCCCCACTTTCATCTAGTTTGAAGGACTCCTGCTTCTAGGGGGGGCGATTTTCCCACGCTCCATTTCAGAAATTCGGCCCCAGAGCCGCCATCCTTGCACCCCACTTCTTCCCCTCAGCGTGCAGATACACACACCCATGGAGCCACAACCTGTATCACTTGGTTGTTTCTCTTCCACGTCCCTTCAAATATCCACAGTCCTGCTCTGTGTTTTCTCAAGTTGTTCCCCTTCACATGTGATAAAGGCTCATCATAAAATATGCCCGTGCCTCGATAGTGCCATTTATTGTCAAGGCAAAAGAAACTCTCTTCTCTGGGAAAGCTGTGGTTGAATCTAGAGGCAGGTGAGCAGATCCCATCCTGTGGCAGATACGGAGGCTGCCCAGTGGGAGAGGAAAACTGGGGACATCCTGCCATGGTGTGACATAAGACTTCATAAAGATTTAGATGGTTTTGTCACAAAAGGCCAGTGACGTCATTACGTCAACTTCCCCCTCTTATGTTGCTGTAGGGTTTTGGTCATATCTTTGCAAAGGCTTTTCTGTGCACTATAGCCTGTGACCCTTGCAGCAATCTTAAGAGGAAGGTTAAGGAGATGCCTCTATTCCCATTGTGTAAAATAGGAAACTGAGGCTGAGAGAGATGACTCAGTGGCAGAGCTACCCGCGCCAAGACTAATATTCATCTCTCTTTGCTCCCCATCCAGTGCTCTTTGAACTACCCAAGCCTGTGTCGTGGCTTATCTCAGGGCAGTGTGAGCTGCTACCTGCCCACACACCTTGCTCCCCTGGTGCCCTCTGTACCTGGACTCCCCATTATGCAGGCACTTGAGTCTCATCACAGTTGCAGCGCGTCACCCCATCACTAAGGAGTCCACTCCTTCAACTCTGAGTATTTATTCAGCACCTACAATGAGCTGTACTCTACCAAGCACTGGTCACACATAACTATAAACTCCAAGGAGGAAAGATTGTATGGATAAGGTCTAGTATAATAAATATATCATTTCAGCTGAAACTTCCCATTAAGATAAATTTGTAATGGTCTTCTCCCTTGAAAAGGAATTGATTTTAAAAACTGTCTCGAAGTTAAAAATAAAAAATCATCAGAGTGCATCCACACATCGTCTTCTAGCAAAGAGTAAAGAAGGATCAAGCTACTGTATTCTGATTTTCTGGGTGCTGTTGTAAAACAAGGAGAGCATGTGGAAGAAAGCTGGGGGATTACACTTTGAATAACTTTGAGTGGTTCTTAAGCCCCAGCCGTTCCAAGTGCTTGCAATCTGAAGTAGCTCAGATGTATTGTTTTGGGTCTAAGATCAACACTTGGCTTTATAAATCCCAGTGTTTCTGTTGTTGCCAAGAGCAAGATGGACAGAGGGCTTGGCTTGTTTCAAGTCTCTTGTCCTCAGGCTGTCTAGTCTCCTCACTCCCACTCCCCATGCCCAAGGCCATTTTTTAAGAGTCTTCAAATAAGTCGCATGTTTGCTGTCTTTGTTCTCAAGACTAGGATTTTCTGGACCATTGTGTTAGATCACAGAGCACCATTACTGGACTTCAGGAAGTTCATGTCGCTATGTCAAATCACTTTACTCCTAAATGGTTTTGAAATGTAGATTCCTACACACTCACCTTGCCAGCTCCATGCAGGTTTTTAGATTCAGACACACAAAAATCAAATGATCCTTTAAATGGAAAAAAAAAATTATCTGGGAGCAAAAAATAGAAATAAATCTATGTCATGTGGCACACAAACCCATTTTAAAACTATCGTTGCTACACTCAGAGTATGACACTTGTGAAATGTGTTGAATTATTGGTTTTTTCTAAAGACGGTTATTGAAGAGGGATATAGGATGATCTAAAATAAAAGACTTCATCTATATCATCTTGCATCACAAGAAATCCACTATTTAACATGTTTCATAAAACCCTCACCTGCAGCCAATGACTAAATACCGTAATTGAACTATCTTGGGCACCCTTACTGCAACCCTAACTCAACAGTCAGTTTGACAGCTGTATTTCCGTAACTGCATGGTTCAGCAGAGACCAACTAATAGACAATTTTCTTCTGTTTAGGAAACAGAACAACTTTTCTGTATGTGAAAATTCATCAACATGATAGCTCAGTAATTTTACCCAACATTTTTTCAGCTATTGAAAGTCATTTGATCAGTAGCGTGATGCTTTTGGAGAAAACATCATACAAGGGAAAGAGAACTAACTAACTTTGGTGTTAAAAGACCCAGGTTCAAATGCTAACTCAACTACTTCCTCCTTTTGTGATCTTGGGATGCCATCTATTAAGTGGAGAGGGTCACTGTGGTCTAGCTATCTAAAGGGATCATGGATGACAGATGAATCAATGGCATTTGCAAACGTATGAAGGAGTAGGTAATCTAAAGCATTATTATTCTTTTGGTTTTGTTTTTAAACCCACCCCCTCAGCCCCACAATGCACGCACAACAACTTAACAAATCTTTTTTTGGTTGTAATTTATGTTCCACGTATTTCCTGCAAACTATTTGAAGTGGCTTATGATGCTAGACACAGATTCAATAGAAACAGTACAACAAAAATGTGCAAATATTGCAGATAATGAAGGGAAGAGAAATGAGGAAGAACTACTAGGCTTGAGCATAAAGATTCTGATGCTTCCTACCAGTCAAGGCAAAAGGGAAAACACACTTGTTGCATGGTGTTCCGAGTCTAATCAAGAAAACCCTCTTTGTTTGCACTGTTAGTTCTTAACTGAGTGCTAGTAAGGTGGCTTGCTATCTTATTTAAAATGAGTTTTATAAATCGTACCAAATACTTTTTTTAAGAAATCGGGGTTTTAGTTGCTAAAGTGCTTCATTTAGGAAAGGGTTGCTTCTGCATTTAAGACTGACTGATTCTTTGTGAATTGCCTCATGCAAGCCTATTTTGGAATATTGTTAAATAAAAGCCGCCTTTCCAGGGCTGTGTCCACACTTTGAATGAAAGGAAACCACCCTATAGAACAAGGACTTGTGTTTTCATAATGTCTCTATGTCACATGAGGACGCACAATCCAGAAAGGACTCTAGATGTGATAAGCGAGCGATAGCTTTTTAATATCTCCTTGCATTCCCTTAATGATACCTGGACCCCAGGAAGTGACACTATGAAATTGAAAAATAAATTTAATCTAATTTATTTTTTTTACCATATTCAAATATACACTTGGGTTCAAGTTGAAGACATACATTCACCCTTAGATTCTTCAAGTCTTAGAGGCTGTATAGAGGCTGGATAGAGCCCTGATTTATGGTCACGTAGATGTAAGTTCATGCCCAAGCTTTGGTATTTACTGTGTGGCCTTGGGTTGCTTGATTATATCTGATCCTTAGTTTCTTCATCTGTAAAACAGGACCAAAAATCCACTTTGCAGTGTTGCTCTTACTATAAGAGATCCTTTAACTGGCTCATAGTTGGCAGTTAACTAGTCACAGCTGTTATGGGCCCACCATCCCTTATCTGCAATTCCAAAATCCAAAAGATTCTGAAATCAAAAGTATTTTTCATAACGCATTTGATTAAAAAAAATCTGTCCTCAAACTCCTTGGGTAACATAACCTGGCCTGAACTGACATGAGGTTATATCTTAGTTTTTTTGACTATTAATCGGAATTTTAAAACAAATGTTTCACACCAAGACTATGTATGTGTTTGTGGGGTGCTGCCCTAGATCCTGCTGGAGCTTGTGCATAATAAATGAAATATATAATCAGTTACCTTTCTAACCTCTGAAAAACTCTGAATTCCCAAACACATCCAGCCCCAATGGTTTCAAGTAAGAATGTGATGCCCTGTTATAGCAAGAGGGTTGGAAACTTCCTTAACACCCGTATTGTCAGAACACATACTGAACATGGAAATCCCTTCTCCTGAATCCAGACCCTTTGGTTTTTTGAGCTCTTCTGATTTGGGAGGGGCTGACAGTTGGTAGCAGCCTGGTTCCCTGATCTGATGGCAAGAAAATTCTTCCTTACACTCAACTGAAATCTGCCTCCCTGTAAATTGGGTTCCTAAAGGGGAGTCCGTGAGCTTGACCTGAAACACAATAAAACGTTATTCTCGTGGGGATGTGTTGGTGCAGATGGGATATGTGTATTAAATAACACACAGTATAGTGTGGACTTAGAAAGGGTCAGTGGTTTGCACCTGACAGGTAAAGGGTCTGTGGAACAGAAGCGGTTAAGAACCCCTGCTGGAAATTCTATTTGTCCTTTTTCTACCAGCCCCTTTTCTAAGTGACCCCACCCTCACCCTACACTTCCTCAAACCTTCTCTTATTCAGGCAAAAAAAATCCCTCCTCTGACCACCAGTCTTTATGCGAGGCATTTCCAGGCCTCTTCTTTTTTTTATTTTTTTTTAAGATTTATTTATTTATCCCCCGCCCCCAACCCTGGTTGTCTGTTCTCTACGTCTATTTGCTGCGTCTTCTTTGTCCGCTTCTGTTGTTGTCAGCGGCACTAGGAATCTGTGTTTCTTTTTGTTGTGTCATCTTGCTGCGTCAGCTCTCCGTGTGGGCGGCACCATTCCTGGGCAGGCTGCGCTTTCTTTCGCGCTGGGCGGCTCTCCTTACGGGGCGCACTCCTTGCACGTGGGGCTCCCCTAAGCGGGGGACACCCCTGCGTGGCAGGGCACTCCTTGCGCGCATCCGCACTGCGAATGGGCCAGCTCCACACGGGTCAAGGAGGCCCGGGGTTTGAACCCTGAACCTCCCACGTGGTAGGCAGACGCCCTAACCACTGGGCCGAGTCCGCCACCTCCAGGCCTCTTCTAAGTTCTTTATTTTGTCAATTTTCCCCTTAACATGTTACTTGAATTTAAAATATGGGGATTTTGTTTTTTAAAAAAATCTGATCCCAACCATTCATGATCAAAATCATCGTCTTCGACCCCCAATGGGATCTTGGTAAGGACTGAAGTTTTGTCTACCCACTTTGAATTCTGAGGCATCCATTTAGTACACCTGAGCCAAGATCTAAACTTCTCAGACGCTCAATATCCTTCTCTGTACAATGGGAAAAATGATGTTAGCTTTGTGGTGTTGCTATACCAACGAACTATGACACCTTAAACGTGTCTAGTACATTGCCTGACACAAAAGAGGTAACTAAGATGGTCATGACTATTAAAAGTTTAATAAATCATCATCATCGTTGTTTTTTTTTAATGCTTTCTAGATCAATACCAGTACTGCCAAAATTCCATACAAGCCTAAGCTATTGGAGGGTTTATTTATAGGTCTAATCTACATGAAAGTAATCTGTCATTGTGAAGGTACAAGCCGTATAAGAAGCAGTTGCTGTCAGTTTTCAAAGGAAGTCACCATCCACCCTCCCTATCTCTTTGGAGCCAAACACATCTACTGGGACAGCTTGATTGACACAAGCACTTAACCCTGCATCTCTCAGATACACACTGAAAGATCTGCAGGGGAATGGGTTTTTCAGCCTAGGGACCAAGTGAATTCCAGACTGCCTTGTTCCTCATCTTGAGACCGTGCAACCCCGTGTGAATGTCTACACGTGCGCAGAGTCGGGCCATACATCATATTTTGATCGGTGCCAAAAACTTGGTGTCCGAGAACATCTTGACATTACTGCTAGTGGATGTTGTAGCCTGTAATTGAGCGGAATCGGTGTGTAGCCGCGTTCTTCTCAAGACGGAGCGCGCCTTTCGTGGGAGCACGAACGGAATGAGCTATTGCTCTCATTAAGTTCCTTGGCCATACATCACCCGTGCGACCTGTCATTCTAATGATGCATTAGTGTAATTCATCAACGGGGTGAATCCCACTAATAAGGTGTTACTCTGGAGGCAGAGCTCCCCAGTGCAGTAAGCAGCCATGGGCAGATGTACAATGTAGGGTCTGGGTAGCTATGTAATGGGTTCCCTCCTACTCTGAAGTGGAGGTATGGCGTGGCTATCTAAACCAATGCCCTGCTGACCCCACATTCTTCTAATTGCCCTTTCTGACTGATCCCTGATTTCCTTACTGGTGCAGGAATGTCTGACTTTCATGCTGTTGGGTGGTAGCTGGACTGCTTGATTCTTTCCAGAAAAAGGTAGACTTCAGGGTAGCTCAGTTTCACAGCCGTCGTCATCAAAGAGCCTCTAGATTTCTTTATAATTTGTGCCCTGTGTGATGCTAAAATGGATTGACAAAGAGAAACAAAAAAAGATGCATACAATGCTGCCATTCTGTAAAAAGAAAACAGACAGTTATACTAAAAACCAAGGCTAGTATAGTTAGTGAAATTGACCATTATCTGTATCGCTGAGGTTTCTGGCAGCAAAATCAAAAGGGATGATGGATTGAAAGGAGGAAAAACATTTCGTTTGGCAACTTACTTTCTCATATTAAATTCTAAGAAGGATTTTTGATTTGGATCCTTAATGTAAGTACCTTAAAAAAACTTAATGGACTTTGCCTTCATGAATAATATCAGTGAATATACAGTGATATTCTTTAAAGAGCATATCTTTATTGTAAATATTTGAAAAACCTAAGGGTATATATATTATAATTAAAACAACAATTTAAGTCATTTTCTGTAAAGAGCAAAGTTAATGTGGTTCAGGTATATAACTTACAGTAGTTAGGAAACGTTTAAAAATGAATGAAACCATTTCTTTCAACTGTTTTTTCTCCAGTATCACTTCTGTCCTCTGAACTTTTGTCAGATGAAGAATTTATGATTTTTCTGACTTTAGGTATAATTAATAAACGAGTATACATTTTGATAAATTTTGTTGCGCGTACATAAAAGGTCACCAACCACCACAATCGAGATCTTGAACGTCACACGAAAAAGTTCCCTCGTGCTCCTTGGCGGCTGATTCTGTCCCCTTCCCCCACCTCTAGGCAACTACTGGTCTCCTTTCTGTCACTGTAATTCTGCCTTTTCTGGAATTTCATATAGATAGAATCATACAGGATTTAGTCTTTTGGAATTTGACTTCTTTCAGTTCGCATCCATATAGTTGTATGTATTCCTTTTTATTGCTGAGTAGTAGTTCATCATGATTTATATTTTTATGCAAAAATAAGCTTAGAGGGTATTAAGAGTTGTTGCTAGTAGCAATAGCCGCATGAATCTGATAACAAGAACATAGGCAGAAATTTGCATTCTTGCTTAAATGCAGAACAAAGACCTTCTTTTCCAAGATAATTTTTTAATACTTTCTGAAGACAAGCTGGAAAGCTGAGTGATGGCAGGAGCTACACTCTCTAGCTTGCCATTATACCTCCAGTATCTAGCCCAGTACCTACACTAACTAGGTATTTAACAAATCAATGTTAAATGAGTGAATGCAGACATTAATAGATGCTCATCATCCATGTACAGTAGTCACATATAGAGTGAGCTATCCTTCAAAATAAGGAAGAGTGATCTATAAAGAGAAAACTTCCATTAGTTACCACTTATCACAGAAGTGCTTGTAAAGTGACTCATGGACTTGTCACACATCACATAATTACCTATTTTCAGCTCTATCACCTGTATATTTTTAAGACCTTTTTGAACCACTGTATTTTATGCTGAATTCCCAGCTTTGGGCTAACCAATATAGTACATTTACTATGCACTGTCCTTTTATTTGCCTTAAAAGTATTTCTAAATGTTTAGTAATTTTCTGAATTATGTTCTCTCTTCAATTCCAAGAGCTTTTCTAAACATATGAAAGTACAACCAAGGAATGGTATACTTAGAAACAGAACATTGTATAATGTTCACACTTGAGGATGGTTTTGTCTAATGTCTTTTGACAGAAGAAGAAATGGAACTCTTTAAAAGGTGCTGCCCCAAATCATACAACATTTAGTGGCAAATGTTGTGCAATTGAAGATAAATTTTGTTAATAGCTTGTTAATCCAATAAGCAAGCAGTCAGTTTTCAGAATTGAAAGCAAATGGGAAATTTCTTAGTTTGTTTATTCATATCCAAACTTTACTTAGGGAAATTGAGAGTGTGCATTCTGTCAAACTGAGTGATAGAACATTTTAGAACGTGTCAGGGGAAAAAAAAATAAATGACTCTTGCAAGTAGTGGCATCATAGCTTGAATGAAAATCCTTAGCAAGTCAAGGAAAACAGATATAGAAAAGAAGGCCAAATTCTCTACTGGAATCAGACCAAGCCCCAACTCAACTGGACATCTCAGTGGATGGGAAAAACTATGAACTATATGCCTTGAAGGTCCAGGGTTGGATTCCCAGGGCCTCCTGGTAAAGACACGCTGGCCCACATGGCTAGCAAGCCTGACTGGAGAGCTGGCCCATGCAGAAGATCTGGCCCACACGGAGTTCTGGCACTTGTGGAGAGCTGGTCCAGCAAGGTGACGCAACAGAAAGAGACACAGAGGAAAGACAATAAGAGACGCAGCAGACCAGGGAGCTGAGGTGGTGCGAGAGCATGAGAACCTCTCTCCTACTCTGGAAGGTCCCAGGATTGGTTCCCGGTGCCACCTAAAGACAAGCAGACACAGAAGAACACACAGCGAATGGACAAGAGAGCAGACAATGGGGGTGGGGGAGGAGAGGAGGGAGAGGACTAAATATAAACAAGTAAATCTTTTAAAAATAAAAAGGGATGAATTCATTTTGCAACGCCACCAAGGATTCCAGAAATTCCGTTTTCAGGTGGAAGTAGCATTCATCGGAAATCTTCACAGAGTCAGCTTGTGTTATATATATTGTGCCTATGGAGCTTAGCCTTCACGGGGATTTGAATTCAGTACACAAAGCATCTGCAGATGGGGGCTTTGGCGGCACTCTGACTTTCTAGATCTGGTGAGCAGCCAGTAAGGTAGAACTGCGTTGTGTTGGTTTTACAAATCCAGCAAGATAAGATGCAAACTGGTGCTCCATTCCACTTTCCATAAAAAATAATAATATACCCTCTGGGTTATCATCGACCCATTCAGAAATCACTTATCAAGTGCTTACTGGTTGCTTCAGTGCTGTCACTCAGGCATCAGCCAAGACTCACTGCAAAGGGAACAGCAATTTCACCTTGGGAAGAGAATTAAGGAAGCCTTTAAGATCATACGATGAGCGGCGGACTTGACCCAGTGGTTAGGGCGCCCGTCTACCACATGGAAGGTCCGCGGTTCAAACCCCGGGCCTCCTGATCCGTGTGAAGCTGGCCCACGCGCGGTGCTGATGTGCACAAAGAGTGCCCTGCCACGCAGGGGTGTCCCTCGCGTAGGGGAGCCCCACACACAAGGAGTGCGCCCCGTAAGGAGAGACGCCCAGCGCAAAGGAAAGCGCAGCCTGCCCAGGAATGGCGCCGCACACACGGAGAGCTGATGCAGCAAGATGATACAACAAAAAGAAACACGGATTCCTGTGCCACTGACAACAGCAGAAGCAGACAAAGAAGACGCAGCAAATAGACACAGAGAACAGACAACCGGGGTGGGGTGGAAGGGGGGGTGGAAAGGGGAGAGAAATAAATAAATAAAAAAGTATTAAAAAAAAAAAAGATCATACGATGAGCTGGGCATCATATGAGAAGCATGTCAGTTGGTTAACATGAGGATGGTGATTCCTGGGCAAATATGAGGCTGTCTTCCAAACTGTATATCCATTTTGGAAGGCTATAAATACTTTCAAGGGGAAAAACTTTGGATATATTTCAACACCAAACATATAGAATGCAGCATCATTATAAGACCCTACACTGTATAGAATTCTTAAATCCCCAAATGTAAATATATCATCAGAGAAATGTTGGGGAGCGGATGTAGCTCACATGGTTGAGCACTTGCTTCCTATGTGTGAGGTCCCGGGTTCAATCCCCAGTACTTCCAAAAAACAAACAGAAAACCCAACTCTCATTGGGAAGCAGATGTAGCTCAGTGGTTGAGCACCTGCTCTCCATGTTTGAGATCCTGGGTTCAATCTCCACTACCTCCTAAAAAAAAGAAGAGAAAAAGAAATGTTGAAGCCTCTCAAAATAAGGTACTCATAAACTAGAATATCATGGTTTGTCTTAAAAAAAAAGGCTTATCTGGAATTTTACAGTATGCTTTTATGTTAGATGTAAGGAGAAATTTTACACATGACATGGCAACTAGATAAGCTAGAGATAGATCCACATATACAAACACACTCACCACTGTCCTGAAGAGATGATCATGGGAAGTGGACTTGGTCCAATGGATAGAGCATCCACCTACCACACGGGAGGTTTGCGGTTCAAACCCCGGGCTTCCTTGACCCGTGTGCAGCTGGCCCATATGCACAAGTGCTGATGCACACAAGGAGTGCCATGCCACGCAGAGGTGAGTGCCTGCGTAGGGGAGCCCCAAGCACAAGGAGCGCGCCCTGTAAGGAGAGCCACCCAGCGCAAAAGAAAGTGCAGCCTGCCCAAGAATGGTGTCGCACACACGGAGAGCTGACACAACATGATGATGCAACAAAAAGAAACACAGATTCCCAGTGCCACTGATGAGGATAGAAGTGGTCACAGAAGAACACACAGCGAATGGACACAGAGAGCAGACAACCGGGGGGGGAGGGCGGTGGAAGGGGAGAGAAATAAATAAGAAATAAATCTTTAAAAAAAAAGAGATGATCACATCAATATTGGTAGTAGTCATTTCTGGTGAATAGATTATTTTTAATGTTCTTCAATTGTATGATGACAGCTTTGATTGGTCTTTTAAAAAAGAAAAGGAATTAAATAACCTCTGACAATTCACTGAATAACCCAGCATGTATTACAGGTTCTTATGTTGCAAAATGTGTTTGGTTGTCTTCTACAAAGAGGATGCATTTAAACTACCCATGTGAAAAATTACGTTTTACAGAACATGTAAGTGAAGAAATGACTGTACACTTTTCCAGAAGATTTACCATAAGATTTTTAAAAACTGATGTGTTTTCCTTGCTCACTTAGATAATCAGGAAAGTTACAAATATCTATAATTAGACTTCATGTTTACTATAAAATGAAGCATTTCTATTATAGTGTCTAAGTTTATTTTAGTAGGTATTACAAGGGCCTTTATTAAATAAACAATGGGGCTAGATTATAATTACTTTAAAATATCAGTGAACTTGCCCTGACTTCTGGAGTATTTAGTTTTAACTCCCCAAGTAACCCCATTGCGATATTTCTCTTAGGAAAAAAGTGCTATGGGCAATCCCTTTTGAAAGGAAACAGAAATAAGCTTTATTATGATTTTCTCAAGGATTTGATAGAGCCCTCTACGTAAGTTTTCTTGTTTTCTCAGAATAAAACCTGTAAACCTGCCAATCCTTACGTGTAAATAGAATCTATACTACATATATGACAGGTGAACACATACAACATCTGCTCAAGGACATGAATTTGATTTTACATTCCCCTTGTCTTCAAGCAGGTTGACTGCTGTCTGAATCGCTAGTGGATACTCGATCAAAATTAGCTTCTCCCTTTACTTTTCTAGTATGTTCTCCCTGCTTCTGTGTACCTCCCTATCAGGCTGTTCTGTGAGTCAAACACAAGGAGACAGAGCAGGATATGACAAGCTCAGGGTGGCCGAAGGTAGGGGCTTTGGAACTATCCACATTGATCCATAATTGCTCTTCAGGAAAACACCACTCCGTGGTCTTTCTCACAATTCAGAACATGCCATGCTGGAAGCCACCAGCTCTGTGAGAGCCCATAACATTTACCTTAGCCTGATGATTGCTGATTGATTGATTTAGGTGTTTTGCTTTGCTTGATAACCCCAGTTACTCTACTCTCAACCCTTCATCTCTTATTCCAGTAATTGATGGTTGGACACTGTAAAAATACTGCTTAGGGAGACCCAATGGACTGGGAGAAGATAAGATGCCCTTTAAAAGATGGTCATTTGAGGGGCTCATGGCCTCACTAATGAAGTAACTAGGTGTGCTAAAATGATAGCTTAAAAAAGAAAAAGGAACGAGAGAAAGCAATGCAAGTCTGAGTATGTTACCTTGAGTTAAAGCAAACAAAGGAAATGTTTTCAGGAGACTAAGGTATGCAATATAATAACTCGTATCGTCAGCTGGACATGTTGACTAAGCAGTGAAACTACAATATTTATCCACTCAAAAGGTGAATATACTTGATGTTTGCCTTAGTTTTTCATTATAGAAATACTACAGAAACATCACTCTGTTCCTAAGTGTTAAAAGATCCCCGTTCCTGCCAGTTGCATTCCCCACCGTTCACCTTTAGGGTCATGCTACATTTAGATTTCTTTTTTTCACTTCACGTGATACAGACTTGCTCTATGGTGGTACAGAAAGATACCCTTAAAAAGTAACTTGCCATGGAAGACAAAGTGGCTTACTCATATTTCCTCCCATTCCCACCACAAATCACATTTTCTTGTTGTATTAGATTTTCACTGTGAAAATTTATAACATTTACATTCTCCGTTATCATAATTTTCATAGCAGTTTAACCTTAAGTTTCCTTTAAATTTAGATGGGATCAATTCTCACTGCTTTATGGTTTCCTTTCCTGAATTGTACATCTTCATTTATTTCTTGATGGGCCAGATTCCGTTATCAACAAGTTTTTTCCAAACATACACTTTTTTAAAAAAAGGCTTTCCTTGTCTTTAAAAGTGACTGAAACCTGGGTCTATTAGCTTTATTTTTCCTTCAAAAATCAATAGATATTGCCACAGTGTCTTCTGGGAATGAATATTGTCATCAAGAATTTTGATGCCAGCCTGGTTTTTATCTCTTGTAGGTGATTTCCTATTTCTTATCTCAATGCTCTCAGAGTTCTTTATTTCTGCAGTTCAAAAACTTTATCAGAATGTATACTACTGCTGATTATTACAGGAAAAAATGCTGTGCTATTTGGATCTGCAGATTCGAAGCTTTCTTTTTCTTAGGACATTTTTTCTTCTATTATGCCTATAAGGCATTGTGTTTTTGTTGTTGTTGTTGCTTTTTTGTTCCCCTTGGTTCCATTTGCCCAGTTCTCCACTTTAGGGATATATTTTATCTCTACTCTGTTCCCCATATCTAGTATTGCTTTCATTGATTTTTATTTTTCCTTTGTACTTATGTTATTTTCTTATGCCCTTCATGTCATTGCCTCTGTTTTTAGCAATACCCATTCTACTTATAGCTGCTTCTAATGTGGTTTCCTTTTCTTTAATCATGGTTTTATTGTTATCTTCAGTTTCTTTTCTACGCACAGCCAGATTGCCTTTCATCTTTTTAATTGTCTCATCTCTTCCTTCATCTCTTGTATTGATTCTTTGATATTCCCTCCAGCCACCAAAAGTTCCATGTTTCCTGCTATTTTTTAAGAGTATAGAGGAGTATTTGTAGTCTTCTTCATTTCCAGCCCCGTGAAATGTATTGATTGCTTTTTATGTTCCTTTTTTGACATTTTTTGGTGGAGCGGGGGGTAGGGGAAGAGAATGGTAACCATGTGTAGGCACCATGTTGAATCCTTGTTGCTTACAAGGCATCTATGTGTGGCTTTTTATTTGTAAGCCAGTAGTAAAAGCAAAAGCACACACATGAGAATCATTTGAGAATAGAAGGACGTTTCCTCACGAACATACCTTCTGCTTTAGAAGTATATTTTTCCTCCTGGAGAACAAACCACTAAGGCAGATGCTGGGGTGATGCACAGTGAAATTTCCTCACCAACTGGCAATTTGTTTCTTTTTGTTTTTCCTCTTGTTCCTTTTTCATTTACCTCTTCTCCAGTATGTATCTTGGGATAGCAAGGAGCCCCACCTCTGCAGAGAAATTTTCTCTGATGTTCTGTCCATTAAACTCTCCTAAGGATTGTTGCCTGGATTCCCAAGGGCCCTCTCACTCATCTTCAGAAAGATCTGTATCCTGCAAGAGAAGTATGAAAATACTTAGTGGCATTTTTTTTTTTCACCTCAGTTTGGAGCAAATGTCATTGTCTGTGGCAAGCTATCTTCATAGTCTGTGAGTTTGGGTTATAGTTGTTTCCTAATTTAATTGTTGATTACATTTTCTATTTGATTTTTTATTCTGCTCATTTCCATGAGTTTCAAGAAAGAGAATATACATACCTTTACTTCGTCACCTTTTACTGTATGAGTTTCGTGTCACTTTTTGTCAATGCACAAAAATAAAAAGATACCTAAACTGATCTTGACAAATAAAAAATTTAAAGTCCTCTCAAATCAATGGTTGAAAATTAAAGTTTTCCATAAATTACCCCATTTGTAATGATTGTTTACAATTTGGATTCTTTTTGCTGATTTCAATCTACTTTAATACGGAAGTGAGCATTCCACCCCAGGAATCACTATTTTGTGCAATGGTAAAGAGATGTATGGACCTTTTGGTACTAAGATAAGGTAATGGCGCGGTGTTTGGATGAAAGTAAATTTTATGCCTTAAATTAGTGCCCCCCCTTTGTTAATATGATAGACTTTTTTCCCAGCAGTCATTGTTAGAGAGCATTAAACTGAGCATTCAAGATTAATTCCCTGGCAGGTCAAGAGGAGAAGGGCCTGCAGCCAATCCAACCTCAGTGCTCCTTCTTAATAGCTACAGCCCAGTGTGAAAGAGTAAACAGTTGTGACAGGAGATGTGATGGATGAGCTGGGAGTGACAGGTCACCCCGACTGAAGCTCATCTTCTCTTTAAGCATACTCAGTAATGAAGTATACTATGGCTTTGAGATCATCAAAGACTTATATTGTACACCATATTTCTGAAGTGGGGAAAGATCTTGAGTCAATATATTATGAATGATGGTACCTTATGACACCAAAGAAATTAAAAAAAATATTGAATGAGGTATGGTTATCCTGAAGATTTAGCCTAGGAAGCCCTTTCTCTCGTCTTGTTTCCCACCGCATTCTCTCTTTCTCTTTTTTTTTCCCCCATTATCTTCTTTTTTTTTAAAATCTTTTTAAAAAGTTAATAGATCACACAAAACATTACATTAAAAAGCACAAGAGGTTCCCATATACCCCACTCCCCACCCCCATCATTTTTAATTGTATTTTTTGAAGATACATAGATCACAAAAAATATTTCATTAAAAATATGAGGTTCCCATATACCCCTCACCCCCCCACACCCCACTTCCCCCACTTTTACACACAACCATCCTATTCCAAGTGACTTTATTTTCTAATAATTACTTGGACAGTAAGCTTCATGGCATATTTTGTTTCCAGAAAACTCAACATACCTCATACCTTTTCACACACTGGGAACCCACAGATACAGAAGAAATAGACAAGTGGTCAAAATGCATTTCCTGATCTCATAGGATTATAAATAAAAATGGGACACTTGCGCCGTTCCCGCTAATTCCCAAATCTCAAGGAGCTAGAATGACAAAGAAATCTAAATAATTTCCAGTTCACCAAGATACATTTTTATTCAATTCTGCATGAGCTATTTCAAAGAAAAGTTAAATTCACCCAGTTGGGTTATATTGGTCTAATTTAATTTTGAATTTGAATAGCCACATGGGTCTAGTGACTATTTAATTCATGACCAACACAGATCTTCCTGGTCTCTATAAGATTTCTGTTTTTTCAAATACTTATCGATAGCATTGATAGCTTAACTTCTCAAGAACACCCAAAAGGTCTCACTAGCCACATTTTTATCTACCTTAATATTGTGAATAAGCATTCTACCCCAGTAATCTGTCTGGACGGTGGACGGTACAGTGGCAGCTACATTTCAGGGTCTTAGGGCACTGACTGCCGTCTAACAAAAAGTGTTGCTCAGTGGTAAGGAAGTGATCTACAAAGATTTCTAGGTTTGGTGCTTCTAAATAGGAAGGAGCACTGTGGTTTTAAGTGAAATAAGTAAAGGAAGGTTCAAAACTCTTCTCTTGGGAAGCAGACTTGGCCCAATGGATAGGGCGTCCGCCTACCACATGGGAGGTCCATGGTTCAAAACCGGGGCCTCCTTGACCCGTGTGCAGCTGGCCCATGCACAGTGCTGATGCGCGCCAAGAGTGTTAGGGGAGCCCCACACGCAAGGAGTGTGCCCCATAAGGAGAGCCGCCCAGCGCGAAAGAAAGTGCAGCCTGCCCAGGAGTGGTGCTGCACACACAGAGAGCTGACACAACAAGATGACACAACAAAAAGAAACACAGATTCCTGGTGCTGCTGATAAGGATAGAAGCGGTCACAGAAGAACACACAGCGAATGGACACGGAGAGCAGACAACCTGCGGTGGGGACGGGGGAAGAGGAGAGAAATTAAAAAAACAAAAAACAAAAAAAACTCTTCTCTTTTCCTGGGAAAAGCAGGCATTGCTTTGCTGCCCTGTGCCTTGATGAATAGTCTTATGGTTTTATTTCCAGAAAAGTTGAATTCCTAATTTCAAATGCATCTTTGACATAATACTTAGTGTTAACAGCAGAGTAAACTTTTTCTTGGTTACTGGGTGTGAAAGATCTTTTCTGTGTTTATGTGTGTGTCTCTCTTGAGAGGTATTCCCAGGAGCTCGGAGCTAATAGTTCAGATTTATAATGCAAACTATTTATTTTGATAAGATTCCTTATTTGCATAGGGCTTTAGGGCTAAGGAGGGTTTAGAGATATCTTAGTTCTCATTCAGTGTATTGGTTATCTATTGGTGCATAACAAATTACCCCAACCTTAATGGCTCATTAAAAAAAGAAAAAACAAGGAAGGGGATTCAGCCCAATGGATGGGGCATCTGCCTACCACATGGGAGGTCCAAGGTTCAAACCCTGGGCCTCCTGACCTGTGTGGTGAGCTGGCCCATGCGCAGTGCTAATGCATGCATGGAGTGCCCTGCCAGGCAGGAGTGTCCCCCGCGTAGGGGAGCCCCATACACAAGGAGTGCGCCCCATCAGGAGAGCCACCCAGTGCGAAAAAAGTGCAGCCTGTCCAAGAGTGGCACCGCAAACATGGAGAACTGACACAGCAAGATGACGCAACAAAAAGAAACACAGATTCCTGTGCCGCTG
Source organism: Dasypus novemcinctus (assembly GCF_030445035.2). Lineage (NCBI taxonomy): Eukaryota > Metazoa > Chordata > Mammalia > Cingulata > Dasypodidae > Dasypus > Dasypus novemcinctus. The sequence continues at coordinate 32,622,481 of NC_080703.1, read as the reverse complement.
ACAAAAATACAAGTGGACACAGAAGAACACACAGTGAGTGGACATAGAGAGCAGACAACTGGTGGGGGCGGGTGGGGGGGAGGAGAGAAGGGGAGAGAAATAAAAAATAAATCTTCAAAAAAGAAAAGAAAGAAAAAACCTTTATCATCTTACAGTTTCTTTGGGTCAGGAGCCTGAAATGGTTTAACTGTGTGGGTCTGGATCAGAATCTCTCAGGGGGCTGTAATCAAGTCCTGGCCAAGGCGACAGTGATCTGAGGCTTGACTGGGTCTGGAGAACCTGCCCCCAAGCTCACTCACGTGACTATTAGCAGGGAGTTATGGCTCATCTCCACCTGGGTTCTCCATAGGCTGACTGCGACATGCCTTCCTCAGGAGTGAGTGAGCCAATCTGGAAGCGACGGTGTTTTACGACCTATCTCAGAAGTGACATGCTGTCACTCTCTTGTGTTCTGTGGGTCACACATGCCAACCTGGGTACGACATGGGAAGCGATCACACAAGAGTGTGAACATAAGGAGACAAGGATCATTGGGGGCCATCTTAGAGGCCAACTACCCACATCCAACATTCTCCTGTTACTGGGATGTTAGTTGTCATTGATGAAGGACCACTTATTTGTACCAGTTCATATTTTATTAACCCAAAAATAGTTCTAGCCAACTTGAATCATCATCCTATAACATACAAAGGTAGAGTCAAATATGAAACAAAATAACATACTTCAAATATCTAAAATGTCTTCTTTTGTTTTCTTTACCAAAAAAAAAGTGTGTTTTTTTACACTAAAACGTAAACTATTTGGAATATAGTTCTATGAGTTTTGACAAATGCATAAAGTTGGATCACCACCACCACAATAAATGTACAGAATAGTCCTATCATATAAAAAAAACCCTTAGAGTTTTAACTTTTCCAGAATGTTTTATACATGGAATCATACACTATGTAACCTTTGAGTTTGACTTATTTTGCTTAGCATAATGAATTTGAGATTTATCCATTTTGTTGCTTGTATTCTTTTTACTGTCTATGTAGTATTCCATTGAATTAGTTGATCTATTCTCTATTTAGAGGACACATGCCATCTCTGTATTTGTCCTTTCACCAGTTTCAAACTGTGTTGTTTGCTGTAGCTTTATCATAAGCCTGTAAGTTGGATATTATGATTGCTCCAATTTTGTTCTTTTTCAAAATTGTTTTGGATACTTTAATTCCTTGGACTTTTGATATAAGTATTAGAATTAGCTTATCAGTGTATAAAAACAAGCCTGCTCAGATTTCGAATGAGATTCTGTTTAATCTTTATATGAATTTGGGGAAAATCAGCATCTTGACAGTATCAAGATTTACAATCTAAGAATATTGTCTGTCTTTCCATTTATTTCTTTTATTTTTTCCATTAATTTTATAATTTTCAGAATTTAGGTCCTGGCCCATTTATTTTTGACTTATGTATAAGAACTTGTCAGTGGAATTGTACTTTTTAAAAATTTTTTATTTGCAATTGTATATTGCTGATATATTGAAATAAAACTGAGTTTTTGTATATTGATCCTGTATACAGTGATCTTGCTAAACTCATTAGTTCTAGAAGATATTTGTGGGGGGGGTTGTTTTTTTGTAAGTTTCTTGGAACTTTTTATGTAGAATATCATCTCTTATATGAATAGGCATAGTTTTATTTCTTCTCTCCTCATCTGTATGATTATTTCTTTTACTTGCTTTATTGCACTGGCTGGTACCTCCAGAACAATGTTAAATAAAAGTCGTGAGACCAGACATCCTTGTCTCATTCCCAATATTAGTGAAAAGGCATTCAGTCTTTCACCTTAAGACATAATGTAAGCTGAAAGTTTTTTATAGATGCCTTTTATCTGGGTAAGGGCAGTTATTTCATTCCTGGTTTATTGAGAGTTTTTTAATCATGAATGGATGTTTAGTTGCATCAAATGTTTTTTTCTGCATTTATTGAGAGGATCACATGGTTTTTCTTCTTTAATCTGTTAATTCCATGTTTAAATTAACTGATTTTTAAAGTTGTAGCAGCCTTGTTTTCCTGGGATAAATCCTACTTTGCTGTAATATATATTCTCTTTACATTTTTCTATGTCAATTTACTAATATTTGGTTTGAGTATTTTGAAGTCTTTTCAAGAGGGATCTCTGCCTGTAAGGTCTCTGTCTCATTTTGCTATCAGAGTATTGCTGGCTGCATGTAATGACTTGGGAAGTATTATTTCTTCTTCTGTTTTCTGAAAGAGATTGTGTTCAGTTGGTGTTATTTCTTATTAAATATATGCTAGAATTCACCAAGGAAACATCTGGGTTTACTGTTTTCTTTGTTAGGTTTTTAGCTTTGAATTCTATTTCATTATATATATATAGGACTATTCAGTTACATATTTCTTCTTGGGTGAGTTTTGATAATTATGTCATTAAAGGAATTGGTCCATTTTAACTAAGTTGACAAATTCAGCATCCTCCCTTTCATTCTTAGCTTTGGTAATTTGTGTCTCTTCTCATTTTTTACTGCTCTGTCTGTCTGTAAGTTTATCAATTTTATTGGTCTTTTCAAAGAACCAGACTTCGTGTTCATTAATTTTCTCAGTAGATTTTCTGATTTCAATTTCATTCATTTCTGCTCTTGTCTTTATTATTTCTTTTCTATTTGGGTATGTTCCATGCCTGTGTGACTTTAGAGGTAAGCCCAGGACTTATGTGAATTCCTATACAGAAATAAAGGATCCTTTTCTTCAGTGTTCTCCTCCCTGGGGTTTTACACACACTCTGGCCCCAGAAGGCTCCTCTGATCAGAAAAATGAATATCCCCTTCTAAATTGTTGTGCATATCTGAGTGGCTACATTCACCCTTGGGATGAAGTAGTAAGAGGAACAAGGAAGAAAAAAATTATAGGGCTTCCCCCTCACACTCTCCAGACCTCAGGGACCACTTTTTCTGGTTCCCCTGGAGTTTTAGGTAATACCACCACTGCCTCTGTTCCTGTCCTCCACCCTCACCCCCTATTTTAATTTCCTAGACTGCTCAGGCAAATACCGTGGACTAGGTCAATTTAAACAATGGTAATTTATTCACTCATGGTTTGAAGATGGGAAAGTCTCCAAACTAAGGCTTCATCAAGGTGATGCTTTCTCCCCCAGAGGCTGTTGTGTTCTGGGGCTGGCAGCTGGCAGGCTTTGGTCCTCAGCTTGTCCCATGGCAAGGTACATGGTGGCATGTTCTGGTCTCTCCCTTCTCTCCTGGGTTCTTTCTTGCTTCCTATGGCTCTCTCTCTCTGCTTGAATTTCATTCCATTTATAAAGGACTCCAGTAATAGAATCCTGATTGGGCTGGGCCACACATTAACTGAAGTAACCACATCAAAAGTTTTGTTTACAATGAGTTCCTACCCACAGAAATGAATTAGATTTAAGAACATGTTTTTCTGGGGTACGTACAGCTTCAAACCACCATACACCCACATCAGTACATCTCCATGTCTGGGACTGTCCTCAGAGCTGGGATGGGAGAGAAAAAAGATTTTTAAAAAATGAAGAAAAAAAAAAGGTATTCCTCCTGCACTAAAAGGAGTTTCTCACGGAGTATTTGTTAGCCATGCCCACTGAATACTTAGGCGACTCAGGCCACTGGGCTACTATCCTCAGTAAACTGGAAAAGGAAGCAGTACTGGTTATTCTTCACTTTTTGACGTTCCTCATTACTGGCCTGCTATTTTCTTTTCAATAGCCTCAGATAGCTTTTTGTATTTTTCTAGACTCTTTAGTTGTAATATGTAGGAAAGATAGTCTCTAGCGGGCATGCCCCATCTTGGGCTGGTACTGCAAGTTCTTGCCATCAGATTTTATGAGAAAAATTTTACTCAGATGTCCACAGAAGCTTCTGAAAGTTGGGCTTAGAGTGACAGTAGATTCGAAAATTGGGGGATAGTTAAGGTGGGATAGGATACTCAAGTATAAAAGAAGCATCTTTCTCCTCACCAGAAAGAGATTGGAAATATTTTCAGAGTCCCTGCAAAGGTGAAGGGTGTTCAATCTTCCTTATGGATGAATTTCAATTGGCTCTTTCCTCTGTGTCTGTTATAGTCATCATGCTTTTTACTCACTCAAAGCACAGACAGAGCATTTCATTGATGTAATAAGCAAGTCTGGTGTTTCACATGGTTAACCACTTTTCTACTACTTATTACAGTTCTTGAGTGAGGTTACAAGGTAATAAGACAGAGTGAAAAAACACACACATATATACACAAACACATGATGAGGAAATGCTTTGCTATAAAAACCCTTCTTTGTTATTCACTTTTTAGTTGTACATTAAAAATATAAAAATAAATCTCGTGTTTCTTCCCACAGTACTTGCATCTGTGAAAAAATAATGTCAAGTTTTCCTCAAAATAGTTATCCAAATACTAGGGACCTTCATCACCTCTGGTTTTTTATATTAAAATCAACTCTGAAATCCTATAAGTCAAACCTCCCTCGATAGTTCATAAGAGCATGAGCTCCAAGTCTACATAACTTGAAGAAAAAGAATAGATGTGAATTCTTTGAGGGGATCTTGATTTAAACACTATTTTGGCCTTTCTATATATGTTCTCTGCATATTCTTCAAAAATACCATTCAGATTTCTGATGTATTTGTGATGTACTTATTTCATTGTCCAAATGAAGGAATTTCTATCTCTCTGCCCTGCTACATTCATAAATATTGTGCCGAATGCAATGCTAATTGCTAGAATTACAACAGTGAACCAAATCAGTGGATGTAGTAGATTGATGGACACCACCCACCTAATTTTACTCACCAACTGCATTTAATATCCAGATAATTTCAAAGACAGTGATATCTTATTTATTCTTACCTCCAAATAACACATGGATAGTTTCTTGCTTGACATTTCTGTGGCCAAATCTCCATTCTCTTGATCTTTAAAGACTGAGAAGTCCTCTTTTGAAGAGTTTTGAACCCTTGAAACAAACAAACAAACAAAAAAAGAACAATATATAAATGGCAGTTACATTACCAATACAAAATAAGGAAGAAAGAAATCAGTGGAGGGAGCAAATGGGGAAGGGAAAGAGGGAGGAAGGAAAAGGAGGAGAGAAGAAAAAGGGGAAGGAAAGAAGAAAAGAAAGGGAGCTTTCCTTTCCTCCTTCACCACATATTTTAATTCATATGAGCTGCTGGTGTTGCAAACGAATAATATTTATATATCCATGTGTAATAGAGAAAATAAATGCTAAAATTTATATCAATATAATCAGTCAATATCAATACTCTTCTCCCTTGTTTCAGTGACCTAACATTGCATATTCAATTTGGAATTAGTTAGTGATGTAGAAAAAGAAAGCAGAATCTTTCCTCCTAGATACTTTTTCATAATGGGTGCTAGAATCTTTTTTTAAATTATTTGCATGGAAGAAGTTGCATTAGTTCTTATGATTTATACACTTTCCTAAGATGATAACTTTCACTTAAAATCACAGAGATTTTGAGAATAACATGATTCTGACCATTGCCTTCTTATCCTTCTATTTCACTAATTCTCAACACTGGTTATAGGTCTTTCAATATTGAGCCAATCAGACTGTGAACTTTCCAGATTTGCTGTTCCCTACTTTTGGTATTGCTTGAAAGAGACCGTTTTATGCTATTATCATAATTACTATCCTTCCATTTTAAAAATTTCTCCTTTTATCTGAAAAAGAAATTCTCTTTAATAGTTAAAAGCTTTCATGCATTAATACCTCACAACAGAGGGATTCTATATAGACCAATATTCAGTACACTTTGGGAAATCCATCCAGGGAATTGATTATTAAAGTATTAAAATAAGTTGGTTCCATTTATTACACAGTTCCTCAGTGTGACTTCCCAAAATGGCATTATAAAATGGTTTTTAAAGTACCCTCAATATTATTTTAATAAATATTCTGTTTCTTTTCCCTATCTGGTCACTTTTGTCATTTATTTTCCTCTTTATAATTCAAAATTCCAAATATCATGTGGCATTTTACTGTATCTTACAGGAGAATAAAAAGCATAAGCTCTCTACTGTTCTTAGTTTTACAAAGGCTACTAATATTTGTTAAAAATCATCTGCCAAAAAGATTGTGATATATAAACTTTTGGTCAGTGTCTCATATATTCTTTTTGTAATTAGCAGCTCTACTGATACATAACTCACATACCATAAAATTCACACTTTCAAATTGTACAATTCAGTGGGTTTTAGTACACTGACAGAGTTGTGCAACTCTCACCACTATCTAGTTCCAGGACACATTCATCATCCTCCCAAAATGCCCATAGCCATTAACAGTCCCTCCCCATTCTACCTCCCCTTAGCCTCCAGCAACTGCTAATCTACTTTCTGTTGCTACAGATTTTCCTATTCTGAACATTTCATATAAGTGGAATCATACAGTATGTGACCTTTTGTGCCTGACTTCTTTCATTCAACATTATGTCTTCAAGGTTCATCTGTCCTGTATCATGTATCAGCAATCATTCCTTTCTATGGCTGAAAACTATTCCATTGTATGACTGTATCATATTTTGTTTATCCATTCGTCATTTGGTGGACTTTTGGGTTGTTTCCCCTTTTTGGCTATTATGAATAATGCTTCTGTGAATATTTGTGTCCAAGTTTTTGTCTGGACATATGTTTCTAATTCTTTTGGATATATTATCTAGGAGTGGAATTGCTGAATCATATGGTAACCTATGCTCAAATTTTTGAGGGACTGCTAAACTATTTTCCAAAGCAGCTGCACAATTTTACTATCCCACTAATAACGAAGAAAGATTACAATTTGTCCACATCCTCATCAATACTTACTGTTATCTAACTTTTTTAAAAATAGCCATCCCAGTACCTGTGAAGTGGTTTCTCATTGTAACTTTGATAGGTATTTCCCTAATGATTATTGATGTAGAGCACCTTTTCATGTGCTTATTGGCCATTCATGTATCTTCTGTGCAAAAACATCTCTTGAAATACTTTGCCCAATTTTTAAGTGGACCATTTCCCTTTTCATTGTTAAACTATTGAATTATTAGAGTTATTTATACATTCTGGGTATAAGTCCCTTATTCGAATATGATTTCCACATATTTTCTCCCATTCTGCAGGTTGTCTCCACCTTTTTGATAGTGTCCTTTGAAAGTTAAAAGTTTTAATTTTGAAGTCCGAATTATCTATTTTTCCTCCTTTTTATGCATTCTTTTGGTATCATATCTCAGAAACCATTGCCTAATCCAAGGTTATGAAGATTAATACCTATGGTTTCTTCTAAAATACTTCTAGTTTTAGTGCTTACATTTAGTTCTCTGATCTATTTTGAGTTAATTTTTGTATATGGTGTGAGGAAGGGGTCCAACTTCATTGCTTTGCATTTGAACAACTGAATAGCTGTTCCAGCACCATTTGTTGAATAAACTATCCTTTCCTCCATTGAATTGTTTTGTTATCTTATCAAAAACAATTGACCATAAATGTAAGGTTTTATTTTTGGATTCTCACTTCTATACTGTTGTGGAATTTAAGAGAAGTTCAATTATTCGAGTATAGAGAGGCCAGGACTCAGGAATGATTTTGAGAAGGAAAAATGGTTTATTGACGGCCGGCCGGACTCGGGAGCTTTCTGTTTGAATCCCGAGCCCCGAACAAGATTTTCAAACGTCTTTTATACAGAGAGGAAAGGCCAAATGGTCCCTTTGTTTCAGTTCTCAATAGGCTTCAATTAGCATATATCTCTTTCACATCTTAGGTAAGCTTTTAGCAAGGACTCCAGACATTTTAGATAAGCCTTGGTTTTTGCATTTCCCCTAAATACTTAAAGTTTATAGCCCTTGCTTTGTTAAACATTTCCTGGGACTGGAGCCTGCTGGTCCCTAAGAGCAGGACTGCAGCCTCTTACCGTTTCACACCCACAAGTCAAACAACTTAGTTATCTCTGAAGAGACAAAGAGCCTTCCACCCATAGCCCACATCATTCCCCCCCTTTGTCAAAGTTTACTTGCTAAGCTTTGGCATAATTATTGTTGTAGCTATGAGGTGGATGACTGTTTGTTGTCTTGACTGATTATTTATCAGTCTTTAGTACAGCATCAAGGACCGTTTTTAGAAGTTTAGAACTTTTCATTCTGGACAGCAGAATCTTGGGCAGGGGCCTCCCGCAGTTATTCTGCTGCCACTGGCACTCACGTGGATTTCCAGTCAGGTTCCAGATCCATCTATTACTTTTATTTTACTCTTAAAGAGTTTACACCTTTAATTTAAAAGGGGTGCTGAAGGGAGACGATCTCTTTTCTGTAACTGCTTCCTGCTGGCCATGGGCTGTAGTCATTGCCTAATAAGGTGTAAAACTCTTTAATTTATTCTAACTGGAGGAAGATGGATCTGGCATTCTGTACGAAGTTGGATGAAGTTTTCATATGGTTAATAAGATGTTCACTCTGAAAGAAACAAACTTAATTAAAAATTTGGAATACCCGTTTTTTTAAAAGAGGACACATTGGATTACAGAGGTAGACAAGGTTAGGTGCCTATAAAGATGGCACTCCTTAAAAGCTGGTGGGAACAGCATATATTCTTTTTTAAGTTATCCATCTTTAGAGAGAAATTGCAACAGACACTTAGCTTTGTCTGAAGACACATTCCAAGCTGTTCAATGATTGACACTCATTCACTCTGTCAGATGCTCCTGGTGAACTGGCACTCCTTGGGCAACTGGCTTCACTCAGGATTAGAACACTAATTTGGAAATACTCTTAGTTTTCTCCTGTGGGAGTGATCAGAACTACAGAATAAAGATTTTTACACCTTGGTTTTCATTGTACAATTTCTAGCAATTTTGACTTGTTCAATAGGTGACTCACCATCAGCAAGCAAGCCTCACTTTTGCTAACTGAGACTGGCTGAGACTGCCACCTTATTCTATAGACATGTTATTAACTGTTTAGAAAATGATTTTACCAGGAATTTAACATGTCTAATATACTTCTGCACTTGATCCAAAATAGAAAAGATAACATTACAATTATTAGGCATATATTTAGTACAGGATAAAAGTACAGCACTTAATATTAACTAATGTATTACTTAATGCATAAGGATTCAGAGTTGCCATTATTAGTTTTGAGTTTCAGGTTTGTAATACTTTACATGTTATCTCTCCATGAGAGCAGGCCATAATGCCAATTGTGTTTAAGTTTTACTTACAGTCTCCTGGTATCATGGCTCCACTTAGCATGTTCTTCAACGCAGTGAGCAAGTTGCAGCATCCTTCATCTTAGAGAGATTTTCCAGTATTCTACTAGCCTGGTGCATAGCGCTCTCTGACACCATGGAACAGTGCCAGTCTGGAAGCGATATCCATTGTACACTTGGCTGTACCGAGTCATTATTGGCTGCAGGAGCTTGAAACTGCAATATAGTTTCCATCGACTTCAGGAGCAGAACCAGAGACTGATATAGCACATATTTTTAATTGAGGGGTCAGTGACCAGCCTAGCCAATAACTCACATGGAGAGGCCACCTGTAATGTATACAAGGCCTGGTTCGAATGCACAAGAGTTTGACAATGTTAAAGTTTATTCCTTGTTTTATATATATTTTAAACAACTTAACGCAATACATATATCAAATGACTATTTACTTACACAATTTTACTATGAAGATAACAGTAGGTGCTTTACTTTAGTAATAGAGGAAAAATATTATTTTTCATTGTTAGAATGAAAACAATTTTTCCAATAGAATCAAGACAACTTTTTATTACCATTTACTTAAATGTGTATTTTGCAGTGGCCTTCAGACAGGTTTATTATCATGAAGTTATTTCTGCTACCAATACCAATCTAAGTTTCTTTAGTTAACAATGACTTCTACAACTAGAACTATTTAAACATTTTCAGTTTGGAAGATGTTTTACAAACTCTTTATAATTGACTATAACCGCATTGACTAGACACCTCATGTTTAAATAAACTTACTAAATTACAATTACCAATGAAAGAAATTTACTCTTTATTTAAGAGAGCATATCTACAATCTTTTCCCTTTAGCCTAATTTCACCAATGTGAACTTACAATTTTCACTTACAATTTTCATTACTGTAAAGATTTTGTACATATGTTAATTTAGTTTATAAATTAACTATGGGAGATTACACTCAAGTTAAATAAAATTGAAACCATAATAGTTTATGCAAGGAATGTTCTCTTTTTCCCTTACAGGAAGCTAAAACTTCTTTTCTTTAAGTTATGAAAATTATTAATTTAAAAGCATAACTGACTACCAGGTTTTAAAACACATGCATACTGACTTCCAGGTTTCAAAACACATTACACAATTACTTAATTTTTTAAAATCATAACCCAGGAAAGATCTCTCCATAGTTTTTATGGACTTTCCTTTACTTACTGAAATTTGTTAATAGAGCCACTAATTACCTTATTTTGTTGGAAAGAAATCTTCTGGAAGAAAATAAGGCTCACCAGATTGTGGAGAAGAAAATACTTTATTCTCAATCTTGCAAGAAGGGGCGCAGAGCCAGATATGGCTGGTGCCCCGAACAAAGAAAAATGACACAATTTATACCCCTAAGCCTAGCATGCAAGCTCTTCCTGTTTTTCCATAGATTGGATACTTCAGAAGTTACAGCTTATCTGAGATTTAACTTTCCCACGCAAAAGTTTGATTTAACTGCTTCTTCTATCACATTCCAACCATTTTAGTTTTTACCCGCTCCCCCCCTTTGTCAAATAAGGAATAGAATTTAGTGCTGAAATGGCACCGACTTAGTTAGCTCCTTCTTGGGCATCCTTCCACTGCCCATTGGACTGGCCTAAACTGGTCTCCTCCACTGCTGTCCAACCCGGGAGTGGGAGGCTGAGGCAGCAGGCCGCCGGGTTACATCAACATTTTTCTTCTGTGAAAATTAACCTAATCTTTGTTTTGTTTTGTTTTGTTTTTTTCAATTTATGGCTGACAAAGGTTTAAACTGGGAAATTACCAGGCAAACTGATTCTTAATTCCCTAGCCTAGTAGATAGGTTTAATCTGCCACACCTAGTCTTGCCTTAAAAGCTCTTGCAAAGAGGAGGCCCTTTCCCAATTGTTTCCATAATCAGATTTCTATGACTTTTTCATCCTGCTTAGTTCAATTTGGGCTTTAAGAATATTTATAAATATAACTGCATATTTAATTTTTAACAATTTGAGCAAATAGGCAGACATGAATAGTTTGACACAACAACATGACTTTAGTTACTTTAAACTTTTCAAAGACTTTTGAAACTCTTCTTAATTTGCACTATGACCATGCAGTTTACCACAAGAATTTTCTTTCTTACTTAATGGATTGTAATAACCAAAATGTTCTCAATGCCTTAGCACCATTTTGTTTTAGAACTTTATATTTTACCTTGAAATTAGCAGAATTTTTGGATAAGCAACAAGATTAGTTTTATATATATTTACTGAGGCTATTTGAAGCCTCAGGGAGACAGACTGCTTTCTCTCATGAATTGCCACTCTTAGAACACTGACCGTCAAGGCAGGAGACTTCTCCCCCTCCACCCCCCTTTTGGTTTTGGAGATAATAAAACTCCAGTGGTCATTTAACCTTATTCTATCAGGCAGCAATTTATTTAGTTTACACTTGAATTCATGAGAGAAAGGGTTACTAATACCAGAAGGGGAGACAGTGATGTCCCAGCTCTTCTCAATTATGAAATAACCACAGGCAAAGGCAAAGGGCGAGGTTAGGCCTGAAGCAACCATAAACAAAGGAAAGGTTAGTGTAGAATTTACACTTAAATAATAGTTTCAGGCTAAATTCACCCAGCTATAATCTCAGTTATTGTCTTTCCACTGTTTTACAATATAAATGCATTTATAAATGATTTTAACTCTTAGTTACAGTTTTTATTAATTTTTTAAAACCTATTAATTTTATAACACCTTTAAATACCTTTCATTCAACTTATAACATATTAAATGAACTTAACCATTACTTTAATTTTTCCTTTAAAGTGAAAGAATAAATCTCTTGCAGTTAGTTTGAAATAAAAGGCTACTTTTCAGGATTTGATTTCTAGAACATAAAATGTTCTTTTTTAAAAGAGGTAAGACTCTTCTTCAAACATTGAGGATATGATGCGGTTAAAGCACAAGAAGCTATTGATAAATGATTTTCTTTATATATTGATCTTACTCAATTTAATCATAAAAATTTCTCTTCCACAAACCTTCTACACTTTCAGTATTCATTCAGGTTCTGTCCCACACTCTACTCTTTCCAATAATCAATCATTTTATCTTAGGACAAAATCATCTTCTGTTTCCTTAACAATAAAAACACATTCTATATATCCCACATACTGAGTTACCAGGCAAACTTCTTACAACATATAATTGCCATTAATACTAACCAAGTTTGTTAAAATAATGAACTTTTCTTCACTTTAAATACTTAGTAGCATGTAATACCAGAAACAGTTTTTTTGGAAGCAAGTTGGCAGGGGAGATTGGCTGCCGAATAAGTTTGTTATAAAATTGCCTTTTATTATTATTATTATCAATTCAGTTTTGTTAAATAATGACTTTCTGCAATTAGCCACTTAAATACCTTAAACAATGCTTTGTAAAACTTTTATATTTATACCCTTAACACAAATTTTACCTTCACAGAACATTCTCTTACTTAAGGTTACTACAATACCTTCTAAGAACCTGAGCAGAATGCAAACGTATTTTGGCTTTGACACCCTAAGGAGGGAACTTTACTGCATTTATTCTGATTCTGCTTTTCACCTCCTTCACTTCCCCCCCCTTCCAGGCAGTCGGGTGCACAACAAACAGGAATGCGGCTTATGAATAGAAGGGTGGACTCACTGGAAAGGGGCAAGCCGCTCCCCCCTTTCCAGCTTTCAGCCAAAATGGGCAGACAGAACCTACTCAAATTTGGCAACTCTCCCAGGAACCCAGCCGCCCTGACTGGGACATTCCCAACAGACTTGGGTGCTTGGCACGGACACAGATGGCCTCCAAGCCCCGGCAAAGGGCCAGACCAGAGACAAGACACCAGAACATGCACAAACATCTAGACTCCTCAGCTTTTGCCCCAGAATCATTTCACCCCCTTGCCAATGGCAAGGGAGGGCTCCAGCTCAGCTGTAATTCTACTTCATGTAAGGACACAACTCCAACACTAACATTGAGCTGACACAGACAGAAGCACAAAGGTCACTAATCTGACTCACAAGTTTATATATTTATTTTCACCACGGCTGCCCCCACAGCCATCACAAACCTCAGAACACTTAACATTTGGTATAAAGCAAATTCATTCACAAATTAGCACCATAACAAAAGATTTCAGCTAGACTTTTCCACTGTTTAAACTTTACACCCAGACCAAGCTCCACCAGAAAAGCCAATCCATTTTCCTGTAACCAAGTTTTGTTTTCCTTAATCTAGACCAATTTCCAGGATATTAGGACTCGAACCTATAAATACCCTTCCTATTAAAATCGAGACTCCACTCCTTTAGTGGATATAAGACCAGTACCAGATTCTAACATGCAGTTAGACAAACCCAAAACACCAGGGCTTTTCCCCGGTTTTCCTCCTTTTCCCAAGCCAAGAGAGAACGGCTTCCCCCCAGCCTTCTGGGGCTACTAGGGTTCTCTCGGGAGGTGATCAGCCTCCCCTTCCTAGCAATTAAAGCTAGGGCCTTCCAGACTCTGCTCACCCGGGGAGTCTTACCTTCTTCCCTGTTCGGAGCTCTTTTTCGTTCCCAGAATCTTTCTCTTCAGACCTTCCATTGCCCCTTGATTTTGTCGGGAAGATTCTGGTGGAGCCCACATCTTTTCTGGATTAAATTTAATCCAGGGGCGCCCAGATTTGGGGTTCACCCGAGTCCTCCCGGCTTCCTCGGGGATTTGGAAGGGGCAGCAAAATGCTACCGTCTCTGGCCTTCATTTATTATCCCTTCGTGGTTGCCATTAATGTTGTGGAATTTAAGAGAAGTTCAATTATTCGAGTATAGAGAGGCCAGGACTCAGGAATGATTTTGAGAAGGAAAAATGGTTTATTGACGGCCGGCCGGACTCGGGAGCTTTCTGTTTGAATCCCGAGCCCCGAACAAGATTTTCAAACGTCTTTTATACAGAGAGGAAAGGCCAAATGGTCCCTTTGTTTCAGTTCTCAATAGGCTTCAATTAGCATATATCTCTTTCACATCTTAGGTAAGCTTTTAGCAAGGACTCCAGACATTTTAGATAAGCCTTGGTTTTTGCATTTCCCCTAAATACTTAAAGTTTATAGCCCTTGCTTTGTTAAACATTTCCTGGGACTGGAGCCTGCTGGTCCCTAAGAGCAGGACTGCAGCCTCTTACCGTTTCACACCCACAAGTCAAACAACTTAGTTATCTCTGAAGAGACAAAGAGCCTTCCACCCATAGCCCACATCAATACCAATGATCCATATGTCTATATTTATGCCAATATTATGCTGTCCGGATCACTACAGATTTGTAGTAAGTTTTGAAATAAGAAAGTGTGACTTTTCTTTGTTCTTTTTCAAAATCATTTTGCTATTCTGGATCCCTTGCATTTTCACATGAATTTTAATATCAGCTTGTCAATTTCTGTTAAAAAAAAAAAATGAGCTGGGATTTTCTTTTCTTTTCTTTTCTTTTTTAAGGAGGTACCAGGGGTGGAACCCAGGACTTTGTACGTGAGAAGCAGGTGCTCAAACCATTGAGCTATATATACTCCCCTCTGCTGGGATTTTGATAAGGATTACATTAAATTGGTTAAAAGTAATTTGGGAAGGATCGCCATTTTAACAATATTAAGTCTTCCACTCTAGGAACATGGGATGTCTTTCCATTTATTCAGGTCTTCTTTAATTAGTTCTTCTTTAATGTCTTTAAATGTTGTCCTATAGTTTCTATTAGGTAAATCTTTCACTTTTTTGGTTAAATTTATTCTAAGTATTTTATTCTTTTTTATGCTATTGTAAATGGGATAACTTTCTTAAATTCACTTTCATATTGTTCATTAAAGTGTATAGAAGTATAGTTGATTTTTTTGTATCTTGTATCCTGCAACCTTGCTGAACTCACTTTTTACTTCTATTTTTTTTTCTTTTCGTGAGGGAGCTCTTTCAATCTATCTGTATTCAATTCTGACTCTTCTCCAAGAGAATAGTAACATCTAAGCTGACTTACATGAGTCCAACACATAAAGCATTAACCAGCATTTACCATCTTTCTTTGACCTTCTGTGCACTGACACAGTGGGTTTCCATTTTGCCATCTCTTCAGTCTCCAGACTCCATTTGGCAAGCCTACCTGGGCAAAGCCACCATGAAGAAAAGAGGAATATGCCTTGTTCCTTCTTACCAGATTCTCAGCCCATGACTAGGTATCTAAGTCAAGCTGGCTTCTCTCCAGAGGTCAAAACCAAGATCACATATCAGAGGTTAAATGTAGGATGACCCATCATCCCATTTGCCTCATCTCTAATCAGCCTTCTAGTCCTGCCGAATAGTCCTGAATCTTAGGGGACTTGGAGCACCTGTGCAGTCATTGGTAAAGCTGACACTACAGTTTCATTCTTCTTTTTAGTCTCTATCAGTTAGAACCTAGAGAAGGAGGACTGCATCTTAAACCTATTAACCAGTGCCAAACACTTGCCTGTGTTAAAAGTATAGCTCTCCATAGCCAGAAATGACAAGGAAATCTCATCCACTTGGCTTAACTTTCTTTTGAAATACTTAGGGATTCCAGATTGTGCCTGGTGCCATTTCTTTATCCTGAATGACCTGTGAGACTTATTAAGATTTAATTCAAATGAATAGTAAATGACAGGAAGCAGGTGTGGCTCAAGCAATTGGGCTCCTGTCTACCATATAGGAGGTCCAGGGTTCAATGCCCAGGGCCTCCCGGAGAAGGGACGCTGGCCCATGTGGCGAGCTGGCCCACGGAGAGTGCTGGCCCATGCAGAGTGCTGCCCTGCACAGGAGTGCTGTCCCACACAGGAATACTGGCCCACGCAGAGAGCTGGCACAGCAAAATGACACAACAAAAAGAGACATAGAGGAGAGAGAATACAAGA
Source organism: Dasypus novemcinctus (assembly GCF_030445035.2). Lineage (NCBI taxonomy): Eukaryota > Metazoa > Chordata > Mammalia > Cingulata > Dasypodidae > Dasypus > Dasypus novemcinctus. The sequence goes on along the minus strand of NC_080703.1, from coordinate 32,606,325 downwards.
TGCAACAGATCAGAGAGCTGAGGTAGCTCAAGAGAATGATGTCCTCTCTCCCACTCCAGAAGGTCCCAAGATGGGTTCCCAGAGCTGCCTAATGAGAATGCAAGCAGACACAAAAGAACACACACAGTGAATGGACACAGAGAGCAGACAATGGAGAGAGGAGGAAGAAATAAATAAATTTTAAAATCTTAAAAAAAAAAAAAAGGTAAATGGGCAGTTAATAGGTTTTCTAGAGACTAGAAATAGCCCCAAATAAAATTTATGTGTTCCCTGGATGGACATGAACTGGATTTTCAAAGAATAGTAGAGGAGAGTAGTAGAGGGGAGAAAATGGCTAGATAAATCCATAAAGAGGAGAATTTTTTTCTTAAAGAAATACCTCAGGTCACATACACTCAGGAAAACAGTCAAAACTTATAGCCCACCACAACAGAGGATCATTATTCATTTGTATACAAGTTGTCAGTTGACCAGAAGGCATGAACATTATCTTATTTGAAAGGTAATAGAAGACTTTTCACCTTCCCAACTAGCACATAGTGCTCCCTCAAATTGATTGTATTTTGGAACTACCCCATTAGTTTAAGACTATATCTCTGGATAATCTCTAATAAATACAAATCATGTTATCTAAAGGGGCCAGAATATCAGTAACAAACTGAGTCCTAAAAGAATGGGAATATTCTAATGGAAAATGTAGTTAACATATAGAGGGTTCATTTATTCATTTATGGTGCCTCCCAGCATCTGGCTGCAAAGTCGAGGACTACAGAATTAACACATAATGGATGAGTTTAAGCAGTCTAGATGAAACAGCCCAAGAAAAGAGCTGTAAACATGATGCTAGAATAGTGTACCTCAAAGAAGCTATAGTAAATAGATATGAAATCAAATGTCAACCATTCAGTTGTGATATAATTGCTTGGCACTATATCACAGGACATGGTATGACTTATAGAAAAAAGAGATAATATTAAAAGTGTGTCAGTGTCTCTTGAGCTTTATTCCAAGGCAAGAAAGAGATGTATAGTTGGTGTGGGTCACCAAAGATGTGCATGTAGTGAAGGATGGAGAGTTCATCAGACTTTTCTATAGTCTGGATGATAGACTTCAGTTATCTATCCTCTCTTCTTTGATTTCTCTGGTTCTCTATACTGGGCAGCAATTCCCTGGAGAACAAGATTTACATCTCTGGACCAGTAGCTTTTCTACTTAATTTGGTAAATGGGCATCTGTATTTACTCAAGCTCTTTCTTGAGTTTGATGGCATGTACTTGTCACCTTAAGCCTGATCATCTCTGAATAAACAAGTTATACTCTGCTTCTGCAAAACTAAGAGACTGATCATGGATTATGAAAATCACACCAAGGCAGTGCCATCATTTGAGACTACATTGCTAGCCAGTTGTTTTTTCCTTCTTTTCCTTAAATGCCTCACCTTAAAAGAGAGCACTGGGGAAATAGATGTGGCTCAAGCAGTTGGGCTCCCATCTACCATATAAGAGGTCCAGGGTTCAATACCCAGGTTCTCCTGGCCAAGCTGGCCTGCACGGTGAGTTGGTGCATGTGGAGTAGGGCCCCTGCAGGAATTTGCCATGTGCGGGAGTGCCCCCCCACTACACAGGAGTGCCTCCCCGTGTAGGAGTGCCACCCTGCACAGGATTGCCATCCAACACAGAGCTGGCGCAGCAAGATGACGCAACAAGTGACACAGAGGAGAGATGATAAGAGACGTAGCAGAACAGGGAGCTGAGGTGGTGCAAGAGAATGATCACCTCTCTATCACTCCCAAAGGTCCCAGGATCAGTTCCCAGAGCCATTTAATGGGAATACAAGCAAACACAGAAGAACATACAGTGAATGGACACAGAGAGCAGACAATGGGGTGGGGTAGGGGATAAATTTATAAATCTTTTTTTAAAAAGGAGCACTGAAAAGGTGTTTAAAATATTTAAAATCAAGGCATGGCTGTAGAGTATGTGGGGAAGGAGAGGGTTCAGGATGACTTGGATGGAGAGAGAGCCACATCATAAAAGTACCTGGTGCCTAATCTGGGGCATAGGTGAGAGAATACAAGGAAGTGAGGTAGGATGAAGCAGAAGAATATGTGATGGTGTTTGGAGAGATATAAAATTGGCTTTCACTCTGGGCTCTGCCACTAACTAGCTTTGTAACCTTGGGCAACTTGCATATTTCCATCATTCTTCGTATTCTTGTCTGTAAATTAGGAATATTAATCATTACTTCAGTTGGATGACATGGGAATTATATAACTTAAGGAACATCCAGTACCATGGCTGACACCTGGTACATCCTCGTTGTTAGCATCCTTCTAGTTCTTGCTCATTCCATCCTAGGTGCTGACCTCAATATTGGTCAAGAGGTCAAATTCATTGCCTACTTTAAATTTAGATTTGGCTTTGGGATAATACCCATACATTTCTATCACCAGACGTGAGCATCCAGGGAACGTGTGGCACGTTCCATCATACAACCTTCCCTCACCTTCACACACAGAGTATATCAAGACAAATACACTTTTCTGAGGAGATCAGGGCCTGGGCATAATTTAATCTGGGGTCAGACACAAGGTGGGTCCTTAGATCTACAGCCATCTCAGCAGTGGCTAGTAGTGAATGATTAGAGATCATCCTTTGTGACGAAAACAATTTCCCTCACACGTTGAACATCATTATGAATTCTTCATGGTGCTCTGTTATTATCTGCTTTGTGTCAGTTTTGTGAATTTCCTCCCCTGCCTTTCCCATCCCTCAGAAAGGTACAATTACAAATTCACAAAACAATTGAACTTCGCGTTCGAAGCAACATTTCACCCTTGGCAACCAGAATCCTTCATCATTATGTGCCTTGTAAGTGAAAAATAAAAGATAATATTTTATCTTGATGAATAAGAGCCAGCACTTGCCATGTGGAGCTCTCATCAAGCTGATAATGTGGGTGAAAAGGCTGTAATTTTAGTTTCTGGTTGCAGGGAACTTTACATCATAGGAGAGTGGTATATGCCATATGGCTTTATTTATTAATTCAGCTGCTAAAATCCGAAGATGACCAGAACCTAGTCTTGTTAAATGTATACTCTTTGGGGAAAAAAGGATTAAAAAGTAACTTTTATAACATTGATGTGGGAAAGCGAAGAACACTGCGGATGTGTATTTGTGTGTGTGTGTGTTTGTAAAAACATTTATAACATTCATTTCACACTGATTTACTGTTTTTCAGTGACATATTTAAAAGGCAAACTCTTCCTTCCAAACTTGATATATTTGTGACTAACTCTTGATCTGTCATGTAAATGTCTCTATGTTTGTTGTAAATATCTCAATGTGGAAACAGTGTTCCAAGTTGGACAACTCTCCACAAACTTAATTGTTTCTAACCAGTGGGTGAAAGCATGTGAGTATTTAGACATCAAACCGTGTTGTTGTTCTTGGGAGTTATTTAACAATGTTCATTGAGCGCCTTTTGTGCATTTGTCACTCCACAGTCTTAGAAGCAAAAATGCCAAAATTCCATGAAAAGATCTCCCTTCTTGTCATCAAGGAACTTCCAATATACTTGCATATGTGAATAGCAACAAGAGCTCCTAAAATGCAATCACAACAATTGGGGGAGTGTATCTGACCATTAAATGGAAAGGAGAAATGAGATTATAAGGCTATGAGTCTCTAAAAAAGAGTCTGGAGGTTGTCAGAAGGAATGCCCTTATGCACAACTGAGCAGAGTCTAAGAGACAGATAAAGTAGATACAACCCCAGGTATTGGTTCTTTTGAGGGATAAAGAGACCCACGGGTTCTATGGTCATGGCAGATGGGGGTCACTGCCATGGCAGATGGCCCTTCTTTGGAGCTGGTGTTTCTGTGTGATGGAATTGGACTCAGAGGGGATCTCTTCTCACAAGACTTGCATGTTACTTTATTGGCATTGTAGTTGGTGCTGGGGTTTAAGATATATTTAGGGGATTTGAATCTCTGGACTGATAATATGACACCCAGGCCCAGAGCCTCAACAGACTTCAGCTCCTACACGTTGATTTATTCGACTTACCCCACTCATCTAACATGGAGTTGAAGAAGGTCAACCACCACACCATGGAGCCTAGAGTGTCTACAACTGAAAGCAGGAGGAGTATCCAGTATCCATGTGGAATCTAAGCCCCCACTTGACATAGATGTGCAATGGACACAACCAATCCAATGTCCACAGAGAAAATGTGGAATGGGTGTGGGAAGGGTAGCCATGGTGGCTGCTGGGTTTGGGGAATGGGAGGAAGAGATGAGATGTGGAGGCGTTTTCGGGACGTGGAGTTGTCCTGGGTGGTGCTTCACGGACAATTACGGGACATTGTAGATCCCCCCAGGGCCCACTGGATGGAACGTGGGAGAGTGTGGGCTATGATGTGGACCATTGACTACGGGGTGCAGTGATGCTCAGAGATGTACTTACCGGGTGCATTGGATGTGTCACGATGATGGGAGAGAGTGTTGCTGTGGGGAGAGTGGGGGGTGGGGGCGGTGGGGTTGATTGGGACCTCATTTTTTTTAATGTAATTTTTAAAAATAAATAAATAATTATGATCATGTAAAAAAAAAAAGATACTGACTAAAGAGAGATTAGAAGTGGTCACTCTAGGTGTGTCCATGTTGTCTTAAAATTCATAAGGTAAAAACATGGTAGAGGCTTATAATCAGACATGTAACCATGATTCCAGAAATTTTAAATATATGAGCAAATATAAGTAGAAATTCATGGTCAACAACTAAAAGGCAGTCTTCTCAAAAAGGATGGAAGGGTGTCAGAGATGAAATTCTGACTTGTAATCAGTGGAGAAGAAAAGGAAAAGGAGACTTAAGAAACCAATTTAGCTGTTTACAGGGCTCTCTTTTTTTCATTTTAAAAAAGATATTTAGATTACATAAACATTACATAAAAAATATAGAGGATTCCCATATGTCCTGCTCCCCATACCTCCCACATTTTCCTGCATTAACAACATCCTTCATTAGTGAGGTACATTCACTGCAATTGATTAACACATTTGGAGCATTGCCATTAAGCATGGACTATAGTTTACATTGTAATTTACACTCTCTCCCACCTAATTCTGTAAGTTATGGCAAAATATATAATGGCCAGTATCTGTCATTGCAATGTCATTCAGGACAATTCCCAAGTCTCAAAAATGCCCCCGTATTACACCTGTTTTCCCTCTCCCTGACCTCAGAACCTTATGGCGTTCTCTTTTGAGGCCATAAAAATGGCACATGTTAAAATATGGGAAAAGGTCAGAATATCCAAGGATAAAGACAAAGGGTGGCATAGACAGCCCTGTCTTCTGAGGTCTTGGGTGGCTGTTTACAGAGTTCTGTCATAGCCCTGTCTCATCAAACTTCATTATCAAAAAAAGAGAACATTGGCTTATCATGCTTTCCTAAAGTTCTCACAAGTGGGGAAAATGGACCAAATCTAACCAAGAGAAATGTAAATTAAGCAATGTAAAGTTATATACTTCCAATCAAAAAACATCTGCCTCTAAACAGATGAGGAAATGAGCTTTCCAGCAGTACACATGGTGGTTGACAGTAAGTTCAGCCTAACTCAGTAATGTTCTATGTCTTCTTGGTAACTTAATTTGATGCTTGAATGCAGATCAAAGATTGTGCAACCACCCTTGGAGTTGTGTGTTCCATTCCAGGTACCACATTTTAATGTTGACTAACTAGAGTATGTCTGGCACAGGGGAGTAAGGCAGGAATGAAAAGGGGATGGCAAACTATCTCACAGATAAACACATAGGACCTGGGCACGAAGCTGGAGAAGAAGTGACATTCCTGGAGATGAAATAGCAGTCTTCTGATTCTGGAAGGGCTGTCATATAGAAAAGAGATGCTGCTTGAGTTACATGACTAGGAGAGTAAAACCAGGGAAGAAGGAGTAGAATACAGTGGGACAGGTTTTGGCTGAACAAGACCTTTTTAACATCTGAGATTGTCAGCTATGGAGGTGCTTTCATCAAGAAATAGCTTTCTTCCTCATTAGAAATATTTGAAGAGAATGCCCTTCCTCCAAGTCCCTCCAAGTCCTGCGATCTGCCATCCACCTCCTCTACCTCTGGGGCTCTGCCTGCCCTTCTATTTCAGAGGAGTCCTTGCAGACCCTCTCTTTCCATCCAGCCCATTCACATCCATCTGTGTCAGGGCCCCTCATTTCTTTCAGACCCTCTTTACTCCCTAGTCCCTTGCCAAACCTGTAGTCTCCCTACACCCACCCTTGAGGATACCTCAACTACCACCGGAAGCTTCTCAATCTGGAAAACTTAACCTTTTGCCTCAAAGCACAAATCGTGTCATCCTTTGAGGCTCATTTGTCACTCCCCATTTGGGTTTGCACAGCACTCATTTCCTGCCTCAGCTATGGCATTTACCTACTTATATTCTAAATGATCTGTCTACCTTCCATTCTCCCTTATTCAATTATGAGGTCAGGGACTCTGTTATCCATCCCTGCATCATCCTCAGATTCACGGCGGTGCCTCAGGACACAGGCTGAGTGACTGAATAAAGGTTGAGGACCAGCTGGTAGAGCCGAGGTAGAAGAGACTGAAGCATTGATGCAACGCTGAGCTGGGGAACTTCTTGAGGCTCCATCGAGCTCAAAGGCTTCATGATTATATGTAGCACTATCATTGAAGATGAATAAAAAAAGAGAGCCCCAAAAACATTTGAAGAAATGGAAACCTCATTATGATAAGTGGTTGGTCCCCCAAGGGAACTTTTAAATATACAGCACTCTTCTGCAGTGTTTTCATTGGAGTCAGGTACTTCATATGGTAAAGTGGGCAGAATGCATGACTTCGTAAGGGAATGTTAACCAGAGACTGAGCCATTGGGAGGTTTGCTTGATAAGAAGACTTGGATAACCTGATAGAGCAAATGTTAAAAATTAGCCAACTCTTTGAAATCCTATTTGTGGTTCTCAGCCCAGAGAGTACCAGTCCTAAGGGTGGTGGTGTCTGGAAGTAGTATTTTCAGTTAGTGATCGGGAGTGCTTTGGCATTTAGTGGACAGAGAACGGGATATAAACGTACAGCAGTATGAAAACCAACAAAAAACCATCCCATCCTAAATGGCAATTGTGCTCTTCTCAAGAAACACTAACAGACCAGAGCAGAATATGTTCATTTTGTGATCTTACCTCTTCCTAAACTGCATTTGTTATTCAACCAAGCCAGTAAACAAATGTGAAGAGCAGCAAATCCTTTGCAAGAGACTTCTTGCTTCCACCAACCATTAGGGTTCCTTTCCTATAACATGGAGCTTTTGCTGGGAAGTGTTGCTCAGCTAGAGGCTACATCTCCCAGCACTCCTTGCCATGGCTGAATTCTGGCCAATTAAGTGTGGGCAAAGTTATCCCACATCACTTGTTGACCTGGAGGGTAAAACTTTTTCTGCACAGTCCTGCAGTTTTTCTTCCCTTTTCTGCTAGCTTGGTGTCCATGCCCAGGGAAGCCTAGGAAAGCACATATTGCACATGACAGAGAAACCTTTAGCCTGGCACAGAACATTTCATCATCTCTTCCCATCCATTTATTAAACTTGACAGGAGTGAAAAATAAACTTCTGTTGCATTAAACCACCAAGATTTCAGGTTTATCTGTTGTAGCAGCTAGCATTAACTGCACTAATCAATACACTTTTCATACAAATGCTCCTGGACTGACATCTACATAGAAATGATGTTAAAACGCTTCCAATTTTTTCTTCTTATGCAAAACCCATTTTATTTTATGATTGAAACAAAGGCACCTCTTCTTTTTTTTTTTTTTTAACCCTACCACCCCCACCCCACCACTCCCCCCCTAGCAACCCTCACTCCCAGTAGAGTCAAAGCTCTTGATCTCTGTCATTGCTTTCAAGTAAGTCAAGGGATTGGAGCCACTTTTCTGGGGAGGTCTAGGGAAGCTTTCCTTTCTCAGGCTTCGTCTCTCAGGCATTTATGTGGGGACCAGTCAGCATGGAGGCAGCTTCTCAGCCTGCTTTTTTCTCTCCCCCGTTTGTTTCTGGAACTTTTTCTCCATTCTCCTTCCCCTGTGGTGTGAGTTTGTGTGTGGCTAGTTTTCTTGGGCACGACGCCCTGCTGAGTTTCAGTTTTGTTTGTTGTTTGTTCTGAGATCAGCGTCTGATACTCAGTGGTCAATGTTCCGTGGAATAAGAACCCTTGATTGCATTCTTTTGAGTCTGATTCCAAGACAGTGTATGCAAGAAGGCTCATGGCATAGAAAGCTAAAGTACTTGGTGTAGAGTAAGAAATAAATAGGTGTTTTGGGAACCTCCCTGTTCTGTGTTAAGCCAAAATAGAAATCATAATCTAAAGGAGAACTCTCACAGATTACATTGGCCTACCATTTATCCAGAAACCAAATGACCCAAAAGTTCAATTATTTGTGATTTTTTTACAGTTCTTTTTAGTAAAAGAAAAAATTAACAAGCCTCCAAAGTACAAAACTGAATCTCCCACAACACAGAAAACAGTGACCCACCAGGCTCTCAATCAAAAGCCCAAAAAGCCAGAACTAAGGAATAGGGACTATAGCAACTTGATATGATTTATGAATTCAAAAAAAGATGATTATGTTTGTAAACTGGTCTATTCCTCTGGGCATGATACCCTCTGATTGTATTAGATTCAGCTGAAGTACCTTTGATTAAATTATGTTAAGGTTAGGGCTTTGATTGACCACATCATTAGGGGAACTCAGTGTGAATCCCTGCCCCCTTTGTGTGCTATATAAATGGACACTCAATCAAGGGGACACACAGAAGTAGATACACAGAATAAGATACACAGAGGAAGAGAGACAGGTCCATAGATGTGGTGGAGCCCCCAGATAGAGGGATGAGCCATTCCCCTGATAGATTACAGCTGACCTTGTGAAGAGAACAGAGTGGCTGAGCCCAGAAAGAAATGAGCCCTGGGAAGAGAGATGAGACTTATGCCAGTGTACAGCTGAGATTGGAAGTAGCCAGGCCCATGAAACCTTAAGAGGAAAGAGGAAGGCTGAACCCTCGCAGATATCAGCAGCCATCTTGCTTCAACAAGTGGCAACAGACTTTGGTGAGGAACTAACCTTGAGTTGAACTCTTTAGGGCCTTGTAACTGTAAGCTTTTACCCCAAATAAATACCCTTTATAAAAGCCAACAGAATGCTGGTACTGTGCATCAGCACCCCTTTTGGCTGACTAATATAGGGACAAACTAGAATTGAACTGAGTTTTAGAAACCACAACCCATCCCCAATCCAGCTAAATCCTTGACTGGATTGGATCAGCCCTGCACCCCATCTGCCTAATAGAGGAGGAGGGAAACCCCTGTTGTGAGAGCTATTGCCTGAAGTTTCCTTCATTCCAGTTAACACTGGTATTGACTATCTTCAATGCTGACCAATTCATTCAGCCTGATCTCACCAGTCTACTGGGGCTGGCTGACCTTGGACAGGTTGGTTGACCTTGCTAATGTTCAATTACTTTATTGGTCTAATTAGATTGATGGCAGAACCTACTCATTGGTTTAGCATGATGAGTATTAAATGAGAGGACATGAGACATCAGAGCTTAGTGGATAAGAACGTGGCCTCTGGAGACCATTGCATCTAAGGCTCACTAATTGAATAATTCGAGGCAATTTACTTAACTCTTCTTGATTCTGTTTCCTCATCTAGAAAATGGAGCTAACAATAGTATCTTCCTCATGCAGTTGTTCTGGGAATTAAATGAGTTAAAATGTGTATAGTACACAGAGTAGTTTCTCATAGGAAGTAGGTGCTATGTATGTGTGGGTTAAATAAATCAATAAATCAGAGTACCTGATTTCTAATGAATGATGAAGAAGTTGTGGTTGCTATTGTGGTATACTATATGGTGGTGATGATCATCATGATCAGCAGCACCCAGTTCTTATGTTTCTGGACCCGTCCATATTTGACCCTGTGGATCTTTGTCTTCTTGAAACTCTCTATGCCCTTGGCTTCTGGAACTACATCCTTGCTAGTTCTCCAGGCTGTTTCCTGCTCATTCCTCTGCCATCCTCGTCATGAGCATCTCTCTTTTCTGAACCATCCTTTCCAAGCTGCTCTTCCCCAGGGTCTGATCTTCAGCCCACTCTTCTCACTATGGAATATGCCATCCAGGTCTATTATTCAAATTATTCCCGCAGTGCTAATGGAGATTCCTTGTTCCAGATGTCAAATCCATCTCATCAATCCAGACTCCCATAAGTTTCAGATGCACCCAATTGCCCATCAGTTGTGTGTTTCTACCTGGTCCTCCCAGAACATACAAAAGGTAACTCATCATCTTCTACCTAAATGAACTCCTCCTCCTCCGTTCTGCGTGTCATTTGAGGTCACTCAAGCTAGAAATGAAGAGTTTATTCTTTTTTTTTTAAATTTCTTAAAGGTTATTTTTTATTATTTTTAGAGAAGTTTTAGATTAACAGAAAAATTGCACATGAAGTAAAGAGATTTCCCACATAATCCCCACACACTCACATACATAGCTTCCCCTGTTATTAACAATTTACAATAGTGTGGTACATTTGTTACAATTGATCAACCAATATTAAAGCAGTGCCACTAATCAAAGTCTATAGTTTATGTTATGGTTTGCACAGTGTCCTGTACAATTTTATAGGCTTTGACAAATGTATAATGTCATGTATCTGTCATTACAGCATCATACAGAACAGTTTCACTGTCCTAAAAAGAGCCCTGTATTCTACCTATTCATACCTCTCCCTCCCCTGTGAGTCCCGGGAAACCACTATCTTTATGTAATTGTTAGAAGTTACTCCATTAATACAAGATAATAACTACAATAATAAAAATATCTGCTTTGATCCATGGTTACACTCCCCCCTTATGTTTGTTCATTCCTCAGTCTTTTTTTCTCCTTCTTTATTTTTTTTTTATGTTACATTAAAAAAATATGAGGTCCCCATATGCCCCTCATCCCCTTCACCCCACTCCTCCCAGATCAACAACCTCTTTCATCATTGTGGCACATTCATTGCATTTGGTGAATACATTTTGGAGCACTGCTGCGTCACATGGATAGTGGTTTACATTGTAGTTTACACTCTTCCCCAGTCCACCCAGCGGGCCATGGCAGGACATACAATGTCCAGCATCAGTCCCTGCAGTACCACCCAGGACAACTCCAAGTCCTGAAAATGCCCCCACATCATATCTCTTCTTCCCTCTCCCTACCCTTAGCAGGTACCGTGGCCACTTTCTCCACATCATTGCTACAATTTCTTCCCTTACTAATCACAATAGTTTCCTAGTAGAATATCAGTAAGTCCACTCTAATCCATACTCTATTCCTCCATCCTGTCAACCCTGGGATGATGATGTCTACTTCCCCTCTATGTCAAGTGGGGGCTTAGATTCTACATGAATGATGGATGCAATTCTCCTGCTTGCAGTTGTAGGCACTCTTGGCTCCCTTTTGTGGTGGCTGGCCCTCTTCACCTCCCTTGAGGGATTTGGGATGATGTCCACACTGACTGCTTCAGGCTGAGAGGGGATTTAGATACTAAATCTAATATTTAGATCTAATATTTAGATTTTATAGGGAAGGAATAGTTTTGATTGCAGTTGAAGATACTCCTTGTTTGAGGGATAGGACTTGATCATCATCAGGGATTTACTAGTTGTCCAGAGCAGGCCCAAAGAACTGGAGAGTAGGAGTGGGTCACAGCTCTACTGGGTTTCACAGCTCAACTGGCATATGAACAATCCAAAGACTTAAGTCCCTGAGAAGTATATTTAACAGGTATATTGAAAATTATAGGTTCAAATCAAAGGAGTTGAAGATCATGATTAGTGGAATTATAAATGAGTATAACTTGTTGTACTGGGAAAATAGATTTCTGTATATTCCCAAATAGGGCCTGCCAATTGCTTGTTAATTTAATGAGGATTTTTGGCTTGCTTATGGTGGCTAGACATCCTGAGAACCCTTGGGAGAACTCTTGTTTGACGTTTTGTGAATTGTGGAAGTTTGTGAAATCTGCCAGAAGCATAACTTCCAGAATGACTTCCCTAGTCACTCTGAATTCTCTTAGACACAAAATCTCTGTTTTATTTAATATTTCCCCCTTTTGGTCAAGGTCTTTTTCCAAGTGCATCACTGATTAACATTTGGTAATAATCCCTTGGTACCAGGGAGGCTTATCCCTGGGAGACATGCCCCACATTAGTGGGAAGATAGTGCATTTATTTGCAGAGTTTGGCTTAGAGAGAGGCCACATTTGAGTAACAATGAAGGTTTCAGGAGATAAATATTAGGCATTAATTCTAATTAGACTTGGTTTAATTTTTACAGAAATAAAGTTTATAAGTATAAACATTAAGACTGAGGGCTTGGTATATTAGCCTGTTTCCTGTTATTAGTAATGGCTTATATATTCCAGAGATTTCAGTCATCTTTTTTGAGAAAGTAGCAGGACTTCCCCAGGATGGAAGTTTAATGCTTTGTTAGCTACGTGTAGGTCTCTTTCTATTGACGAAACATACCTATGGCAACAAGAATACATTTACATCCCCTGGAAGTATGCTCAAGTGCATTTCCCCTCAATATACCACCCCACTATCAACACCTTATACTGGTGATGTACCTTTGCTATAAATCTTGAGAGAACATTCTTATATTTGTATTATTAGCCACAATCCTTGGCTACCCCAGGGTTCACTGTGGTATACCATTCCTCATTTTTTGCTCTAGCTTTCCTTCCAGCAATCTGGATGACCAAAAACATCCCCTTTCAACCACCTTCACCCTCACACTTCAGTGCTGTTAATTACCCTCATGTCGCTGTGCTACAATCACCTACATCCAATTACAATCAAACTAATTATAAATCCTGCACAAATTAAGCATCAGTTTACCATTCTCTACTCCCTTTATATCTCCCGGTAACCTATATTCCAGAATCTACCTCCATGCGTCTTCTCAGTATTCTTAATTCACATCAGTGAGATCATACAATATTTGTCCTTTTGTGTAACTCAGTGTAAAGTCCTCAAGGTCCATCCATGTTGCCACATGCTTCAGTACTTCATTCCTTCTTACATTTGAGTAGTATTCCATTTTTTGTATATACCACATTTTGTTTATTCATTCATCCTTTGATGCACACATGATTGCTTCCATCTTTTGGCAGTTGATCCTCTGTCTAAATGTTCTGTCTCTTGATGAGGGTGGCATATTGAAGTTCCCACTATGATGTAGAGGTGTGTATTTCTCCCCCTCAGTTCTGCCAATTTTTGCTTCATACATTTTGGGGCACTCTGGTTGGGTGCCTAAGTATTTATGATTGTTCTTTCTTCATTGCAGATTACCTTATATTAATATATAGTATCCTTCTTGGTCTCTTACAACAGTTTTGCATTTAAAATCTATTTTTCTGATATTTGTATTGCTACTCCAGCTCTTTTTTAGTTTCTGTTTGTGTGGAAAATCATTTTCCACCCTCATAAAAAAAAAGAAAAGAAAAGAAAGGAAAACCATTTTCCAACCTTTAATTTGCAACCTATGTGTGTTGAGATTAGGTGAGTCTCTTGTAGACAGTATATAAATGGATTATATTTTTTATCCATTCTGCCAGGCTATGTCTCTTAATAGGAGAATTTACCCATTAACATTCAATATTATTACTGTGAATTTTTTTTATTTAGGCTTATATATATCATAACTTATTTTTGTTTCTCATTTTACCCTTTTAGTTACCCTCACTAGTACTCTTCCTTTCTCCACTCTCCTCCAAACCTCTCTCTCCTCTCTTTTCCTTTCAACCTACAGAGCTCCCTTTTAGTATTTCTTGAAGGGCCAGACTCTTGCTGGTGAAGTCTCTCAATTTCTGGTTATCTATGACTATTTTAATCTCTCCTTCATTTTTTCTGGATACAGAATTCTTGACTGGAAGTTTTTCTCTTTCAGCACCTTAACCATGTCATACCACTGTCTTCTTACCTCCATGGTTTCAGTTGAGAAATCAGCACTTAATCTTATTGAGGATCACTTATGTGTTATGGATCTCTTTTCTCTTACTGATTTAAGGATCATTTCTTTATCTTTGGCATTTGACAGTCTGATTATATGTATCTCAGAGTAGATCTGTTAGGATTTATTCTTCTTGGAATATGCTGTGCTTCCTGGACATGTACATCAATGTCTGTAATAAGAGTTGGGAGATTTTCAGCCATTATTTCCTTAAACACTCCTTCTGCCCCTTTTCCTTTTTCTTCTCCCTCAAGGACAACCATAATGTATATGTTTGTATGTTTTGTGTTGTCACTTCCCTGAGTATCTGCTGATTTTTTTTCCATTTTTTTCTCTATCTGTTCATCTGTATAATTTTGCATATCCTAAATTCCAATTTACTAATTATTTCCTCTGCCAGTTTGAATCTGCTGTTGTGTGATTCTAGTGTGTTTTTAATTTTTTCTATTGTTCATCTCATTCCCATAAGATCTGTTATTTTTTCATATATGTTTACAATTACTTCTGTATGCTCTTCTTAATATCCTTTATTTCTTCCTTCATCTCCTTGAATTGATCTAGGAGACTTGTTTTGATATCTTCGATTAGTTATATCAAATTCTTCATTTCCTCCAGCTTTTTAGTTTGTTCCTTTGATTGGGCCATACCCTCCTGTTTCTTAGTATGGCTTGTAATTTTTTTGCCAATGTCTAGCATCTGCTTATCTTGATGGGTTTTCTCTGTTAGTCAGTTTCTCTCTCTTGCCTTGAGTTTTTTCTGATTGTTTGGTGCTAAGGCTCTTCTTAGTAATTACCTGTGTTTAAATGAGAAAATATATATAAAAGAATAAAAAAAAAAGAAAAAGGAAAAGAAATGAGGAAAAAAGAGGAAAATGAAGGAGAAAAGAAAGAAAGGGAAATTTAAAAAAAAAAAGGGAAAAGGAAGAAAGAAAACAATTAGACCTCCCTCTCAGGCCACCAGCATGTGGCTAGGCACCCCCTCACCCACCATACTGCCCTGGGTATGGCATACCCAGGGCCTGGCTGGGCACCCCCTCTCCAGCTTCCTACTCCCATCACCCCCACATCTGTGCGGCTTCACCTATGCTTGGTAGGCCTGCCTGTGTTCCCATAGCTTCTGGAGTAGATGTAAAGCCTGCTGCTCCTTCTTCCACCATCTTGGCTCTCCCAGAGCTTATTCTTGATTCCACCTACACCCTCATGCCTCACATCCAAGCCATTAATAGTGTCTTCCAATTTTGTCATCCAGTATTTCCCAAATTTGGTACTTCCTCTCTGTTCTGACTCCCATTGCCCTTATTAAAAATCCTGCATCTCTCACCTGGGCCTTTTACTTGCCTCCTTTCTCTTGACTTGCCCTTTTCAAATCCATACTTCTTCTTGGGACCTCAGTGATACTTCCCTAATACAAAGTTGTCCTTATTCCCTGGATTAAAGTTCCTCTGAAGCCCAACCTCTCTATTTGGGCAAGCTCTCTATGGCCAACCCTCTGATACAGCCTTACTTTCAATGCCTCCACCCCTCAAAATCTGCCTGGTGGATCAATGGCACTGTCACCACTTGGTGCACATCCATGCTGGAACCTCTGCACAAAGTTTCTTCAATATATATAACTATTACTCATCCTCTAGTACTCATTTCAGTCTTGGCTTCTCCCAGAAGGACCTCTAATCCCAGTCTTCTCCCTTTATACCCACAAATTGGGGTCTTTCTATATTAGTTTTCTATGACTGGTACAAAAATTACCACCAACTTAGTGGCATAAAACAGCACAAACTTATTACTTTACAGTTTGGTGGGTTAGTTCAACATGGGTCTCACTGGGCTAAATTCAAAGCATTGGCATGATTCATTCTTTTCTTTAGACTATGGAAAAGGATCCATTCCTTGCCTTTTC
The DNA here is from genome assembly GCF_030445035.2 of Dasypus novemcinctus. NCBI lineage: Eukaryota > Metazoa > Chordata > Mammalia > Cingulata > Dasypodidae > Dasypus > Dasypus novemcinctus. The sequence goes on along the minus strand of NC_080703.1, from coordinate 32,590,350 downwards.
AAGCTTCTAGAGGCCATCCACAGTCCTTGGCTCATACCCCCCGTCTTCCATCTTCAAAGTTAGCAATGGCCAGTCGAGTACTCCTCATCGGGCATTACTCTGACCTACTCTTCTGTCTCCCTCTTCCACTTTTAAGAATGCTTGTGATTGTTTTGGGTCCACCCACTTAACCCAGGATAATCTCCCTTTCTTGAGGACAGATGATTACCAACCTTAAATCCCTATTGCCATGTAACATAACATCCTCATAGGTTCAGGGAATTAATGCACAGATATCTTTGGAAGGGCCATTATTCTACCTGTGACAATGCCCCTTTGGCTCTTCCCCATAAAACTCTGTTTGCCTCTATTATTCTATGTAATAAATATTGTAATTAGAATTTGTATTTTGATCAATCTCCCTGACTTAATTTTTACTTTCTTATGACCTTATTAATTGTTTAATCCATAAGTTAAGAGCAAATAGCTAATACTCAGTAAATGTTTTTTGAAAGAATGCAGATAACTCAAATGCCTTGTAACCATCTAGAATTCTTTTAAGTACCAAGACAGGAGATGGATTAAGCTGTGTCCAGTAATTGGAGTTTATACATGTTAATAATATGATTTCTGTGAAAATGGGTCATCCATTATATGCTGATAATATAAACTATTACTCTTAAACATTTGAGTCTCTTATGTGACACACATTGTCCTTAGTGCTTGTCATGTGTTAATTCGCTTTGCTTTTACAACAATCCTCTGGCAACAATTATCCTTGCCCGTTTTATAAATGTGGAAACTGAGGCATGAGAGATGGAACAATTTACCTAGTGTCACCCTACTTCATATGCGGTAACTCAGAGTTAACCAAGCTATTCTGCCAACCAAAACAATCCTTTCTGTGACCAGTCTCCATAAATGGGAGGTCAGTGTAGCTAATTTGAAATGTTGTTTATTCCTCGTGAAACTCAATAGCCTTTAGCCTCATGGGTTGAAGAAAAGAACTAACTGAATTAACTGGCTCCATCTGAGATTTCCAGCAGCCAACTTCTAAGGCACATAGGCTAAGGGCCTCCAGCGTAAAAATGAGCTGTGTATTATCTTTCAAAGCCACCTTGGTCTTTGGGAAAATCCTTGGGCCTAACTGCAAGTCCATGCATGATCATTTTGTCAGTTTGATGAGAGTCAGTCCCAGGGGAAGGCTAGCATGCCAGGGAGAAAAGATGGGGGGAAGCAGCACATTAAATCTGGAGCTGCTTACAGCATCTGCCTTTGATGCTGTGTCTCTAGGGGACACACTGATCACATCCTCTCAGTCAACAAATTCTACGTCTTAGCAGCAGTTCTGAAGGGGGAGAGCCCTTTAAGGCATTTTGTTCTGACAAGGGTATTTCTCTTGGAGCTCTAGAATGTAATAGAAGCCATCAAAGGCAAGGGATATTAGGAGGTTGTTTTGCACGAAGGCGACAGAATTTGTGCGTTTTCAGGCGACTTGCTCACTTACATCCGTTCAATTAGTGGCAGGGTAAACTAATAATGCGTATTTGTTAGTTTGGGAGCGATTTGATTTTAGAGGTTGATTCTGTTCTGTCGCAAACAACTTTGTTTAGAAAGGTGATGATATCTTTCATCGAATTCAGAGCTCCTGCTAAACGGTAACCTGGCCGATGTGTGATCTGAAAAAGCAGGGGAAAGAAGCATGGATGACATTAAGAGGCTGGCATCATCCCACCATGCCTTCAGGAACCCTGAGGTGAAAAGGAAACAGTTTTACCTCCACTCTATAAGCAGAGTGGACAAGACCCAATATTTTATTTTCTTATATGGGGGAAAGGCTGAGGCACAACCTCTTGCAGGAAGTTTGGTTGCTGGCTTGTGAATTCTGTGAATTCCATCTTTCTCTCGGTGTTCTGTAACAGGCATCTTCAAAGAGTCTGGTAGAACCAATCATAACTGAAAAATGATTGAATAGCTTATGATTTTTTATTGCAGAAAATTTTACCTGCTTTTATTTTAGTATGACCCAATGTAAATGTCTTTACCTTTTTAAAATAGAAAGTGAGCATGTGTTTATTAATTTTTAAATTCAGCATGATAGAAACCTATAATTATGGTAGAAATTGGAACTCCATTGTTCTCCCACCCACAAGAATACTGCTGGTAATTGGGACGTAGATCCTTCCAGATCTTTTTCCCTTCTGCCTGTGTGTATATGTCCCCTTTTTAAATGAAACTAGAATCAATGGGGACATATTTTTCTATAATGGTACTCAGTGGAGTGTTTTTACTCTTTGGATACATACAGATCTATCATCTGTCCTAATAGCTCTGTCTTATTCCAGAGTTACAGTGGGGGGCTACTCAAGTCATATCCAGTTGTTGTTTTTTTCCTATTTGAAGGGAAAATTAAAAGAGCTCCATTTTTGTATACCTTTGGAAATTTATATCATTATTTTCTTGGGATAAATTCCTAAAAGCTAGAATTTCTAGGTACAGTGGTATTCTCACTTTAAACGACTTAAAAAAAAGTTCCTCGCTGCACTCCGAAAGGTCATCCATTTACACTCCTATCAACAATTTCCCTACTTTCTCACTATTTCTTATTGCTGCTCTAACAAATTACTTGGTGGCTTAAACAATAGTATTTATCTTATACATCTAGAGGTCTAAAGCCTGAAGAGCATTCTTACTGGGCTGAAATCAATGCTTCTGCAGGACTGATTTCCTTTTGGAGCATCCAGGGAAGAATCCATTTCCTTGCCTCTCCCAGCTTCTCCAGGCCACTACATCCCCTAGCTTGGAGCCCCATTCCCCCATCTTCAAAGCCTGCAGTGCCAGGCCAAATCCTCTTCAGGTGGCCATCTCTCTGGTCCTTCTGATTTCTCTTCCACCTTTAAGGACCCTTCTGGTTACACTGAACCCACTTGGATAATCCATGATAGTCTCTGTATATTAAGGTCAGGCAATAAGTGACCTTAATTGCACCTGCCGCCTTAATTCCCCTTTGCCACGTAAGCAAACCTACTCACAGGTTCTAGGGGCTAGGACACAGAGAGCTGTGGATGCTTTTCTGCCTACCACACTCATCAACACTAGGGGTTCTATGCCTTCTGAATCTAAAGTGAAAACGTTTTAGATCACTATTCATTTGAAAATTTGAATGTGATTGAGCATCCTTTCAGAAATGTATTGTTCTTTTTTTTAACGAATGGGTTACTCATACTTTTTGCCCTTGTCTCTGCTGTCTTGCCCCTTGTTCATTATTGGAATTTTTAATATCCTAGCGATATTGATTACATGTGTGTCACATATGTGTAAGTAATTTTTCCCAATTCCACATTCTTTAGGATGATTTATTATCTCTGAACTGAAGTTTAAAGAAAATTTTTGCAACCACATTCCTTCCTTGCTCATTTCCTCCTAGCCTTGGTGTCATATCTTTGAAAATAAAATATTACCAACTTGGGAATATTTAGCAACCCCAAAGTTGCCTGTAGTTCCATTTTTCCTCTCTTTAAAGGTCCCGTGGTTCTGATTTCTTCCTTAAAGCTCTGTAGTACATAAATTTGTAAGGAAACCTTCTGCAAGTGGTTTGCTACCACAGTCTGCAGCCTGATTTGACCGATTTGATATTTATTGAACACCTTTATTTGCAGAATATGTAATGTTAATTTTGAGGCTGTATAGTATATTAGGCATTGTAGAGAAATGGTAGCAGCATAGTAGACAATGGAAGGCCTTTAATTACGAAAGCAGGGAAGGTCCCTCCTTAGAGTCCAAAGAGAAACCAATAGGTCTACTCTGGCCTTAGCGAGACCCTCTTCCCTCTCCCACTACCCCTGTCAATTCCCTTATCCAGGTGTCCCACTTATTTCTATTTTTTCATCTCTCTTTCCGTTTAAAATGTTCCTAACTCTTTCACCTACTACCTCCTTACTCTGTCTTCAATTCTTCACCCTTGATTAGTATCCTTTTGTTTTTAAGAGTATAGAAGCATGTGTTTGAAAGTAACATTCTAGTCTGGAATCCTACAGAAGAATCCTTCCATCCCCATATTTGACTGAGGTTATTCTGTACCAGATGTGATAGGCTCTCTTTGGGAAAAGATTTGTTAAGGTTTAGCATTATTTTGAAATACCGAGTCTTTTGCATTTTTTAAAATTGGGAAGTTATCTGGGTAAGGGTTCATTTTATATGAACTGAAGGGTTATAATTTATTGTTACTACAATATTTGGTTAAATATAAGATAAAAATCAGAGATTATGTATAATAATGGCATAGAATTAAGTACCCTTATGTTCCAGTTTTCCTGAATTCAGATATTCAGAAATAAGCACAGACATTTAATATAAAAATAGACAAATTTATATGCTGCAACTCTGAATCTTGTTTTTTTAATTTTGATAATTCTCAAAGTTTTTGTCAAATGCCTGGTGGAAAGATGGCGATTTTCTTAAAATATCAGTTTTCCAGTGTCAAATTTCTTAGAATACAGAACTGAATGGTAGATTTAAAATACATATATGTACAAATTCCTAAAAAAGTGCTTGAACTCCTAGTCTAACATGGTACCTCTTCCTCTTAAAATACCTTGATTTCTTTTTCCTTTCTTCATTAGGAAGAATTAAGTGACCATAATTACTTTTCTAAAAATGAGCAGATAGAGCGATCATTACAGAATTCATCATTGGATGTAAAAGAATCTTAACTCACTATTGGGCTCTAAGCTTCTGTATTATTTCCCTCAACTCAGATCTTATATGTGGTATACTTCAACCCTGATGCTCACATGTCTCTCTACCATTTGGTAAATTCTGCTGTTGCCATGGAGAATTCAAGGCACAGCAGAGTTCATGAATTTCAGCTCTGCTCTGTTTTTCGCTCTACTCTGTTTACCCTTCCTTCTTTGTTACTGTGCAAGCAGTCCCTGGAGGCTCCTGCCTCAGGACCTTTGAACTGGCCGCTCTCTTTGTCTTAGATGTTCTTCCCGCATTGTTCATTTTCTTATTTCATCACAGTCTCTGCTCAGATATTATCTCATAACAGAGGCCACCCCCAACACCCTGACACCCCTGTCCCTACCCCTTAGAACTTTCTCCTCTTACTCTGGTTTACTTTTCTTCCTAGGCCCAACCATTACTTGATAAATAATATTTAGTCAATTATCTATTTACTGCTTGACATAGCCCTACCCCACCCCTTACTGCAGGGCTTTATCTGTTTGTTTCCCTAGAAGCTGGAATAATACTTAGCACATGGTAGACAATTCAATGAAGATTTGCAGAATAAATGGATGAAGCATGAATATCATCTTCTGTTAGTATGTAAGAAGGCTGAATACCAAAAATAATTCGGATTTTACATTTTACCCTCTAATAAACTGTCAAGACTAGACAGTGTGATAGTATGGAATAGGGTTTTTAGGTTTGTACCAAAACACATCTCAACTTTGGGATATTAAATAATAGCAAATGAATAGTTGTATTGCTGCCTTGCCTTGTCAGAGCATGAATCTTTGCCAGTGTTCTGAAGTGAAAGCTCATGATCAATAACCTTTTATTTATTGTTCCTCTAACACACGTGTCTCATAAGATTCACCAGGGGGTCACTGAGTGGTATCCATTATTGAGAGGTAGTTGAGAACAAGGGTTTTGGAACCCAAGTGCCTGGTTTCAAATCCCACTTCTTCCACTCACTAACCATGTGTTCTTGGACGAGTGACTTAGTTCTCTGTCTCATTTTCTTTGACTGCAATAAGTACTAAAGAGATTTTCTTAATAGGACAAGTGTGAAGATTCAATGAGTTAATATTTGTGTACTGCTTAGCATGGGTGCCTGGAAAATAGCTAGGATTCAATCATGTTAGCTGTGATTTTAATGATAAAAAATAGCAGTAAAGTAATAACAATATGAACTCACGGTTACTTTATTTTTTTAATATTACATTAAAAAAATATGAGGTCCCCATATGCTCCCCACCCCCCTCCCCCCATTCCTCCCCCCATAACAACAATCTCCTCCATCATCATGAGACATTCATTGCACTTGGTGAATACATCTCTGAGCACCGCTGCACCTCATGGTCAATGGTCTACATCATAGCCCACACTCTACCACGTTCCACCCAGTGGGCCATGGGAGGACATACAATGTCCGGTAACTGTCCCTGCAGCATCACCCAGGACAACTCCAAGTCCTGAAAACGCCTCCACATCTCATCTCTTCCTCCCATTCCTCACACCCAGCAGCCACCATGGCCACCTTCTCCACACCAATGCCACATTTTCTTCAATTACTAATCACAATAGTTCATGAATAGATTATCAATAAGTCCACTCTAATCCATACTCTATTCCTCCATCCTGTGGACTTTGGAATGGTTGTGTCCACTCCACATCTATATCAAGAGGGGGCTTAGATTCCACATGGATGATGGATGCAATCCTCCTGCTTTCAGTTGTAGGCACTCTAGGCTCCATGGTGTGGTGGTTGACCTTCTTCAACTCCATGTTAGCTGAATGGGGTAAGTCCAATAAACCACAGTGTAGGAGCTGAAGTATGTTGAGGCTCAGGGCCTGGCTATCACATGGTCACTCCAGAGATTCAGGTCCCCTGGGTATATATTAAACCCCAGCACCAACTACAGTTCCGGTAAAAGTAACAGGAGAGACTTGTGAACAAAGATCACGTCTGAGTCCAGCTCCATCACACAGAAACACAGTTACTTTTTAAAGGATATTAGGACTTTCTTGTTAAATCCCAAAGCTTTTCTTACAACAATTTTTATACATTCGTTGACATTAAGAATGCCATGTTGTGAGCAGATGTGGCTCAAGTGTTTGAGTGCCTGCTTCCCACATGGTAGGTCCCAAGTTCAATCCCTGGTGCCTCCTAGGAACAAAAAACAAAAAACAAAACAAGCAAACGAATGAAAAAAAAACAACTCAGGGGAGCCAATGTGACTCAGCAGTTGAGTGCTAGCTTCCCATATACAAGGTCCTGGGTTCAATCCCCAGCCAGGTTCCTCAAAAAAAAAAAAAAAAAAAAAGGAATGTCATGTTTGGAGCAAATGGAATGTACACATATTGCCTCAGATCCATTATTGACTTTAAAAGGAAGGGTTATGTGCAGATGTTACTGAGGAAGGAATTGGCCATTACCCCATAACAATTAACACCTGGATAATGCCTTTTCTGCTTAAAAAGCACACAAACATTCACCATTTTATGAAATTCTCAGAACTGCCCCCCCCATGAGGTAATGTTATTCTTATTCCCACTGTGCAGATGAGGGCGGTGAATCTCAAAAAAGCTAAGTGATGTGGTGCCCAAGGTTACATTACTGATAAGTGTGGGTTCAGGACTTGAACTCCAGGCTTTGGGCAACCACTCTCCTCTATCACACTGTAAATGAATCACCCATTCCACCTTTCACTAAAATACTACTAACTTTCATGTCCCAGCTGGCAGAGAGGTCATGAGTCTCTTGTAATTTTTGGTTTTATAGTGGTCATTGAGGTTGGTCAGAGGTATTATAGCCACTAAGCCAGAGAAATACGGCATAGCTTTATTCCCCTTGTTTTTTATTAGCAGCAAATCAAGAAACATTGTTAAATATTTAAGAACCAGATAAAACAAGGAAGCTAAAGATGGCAACAGATTTGCATTTCCATAGCATGATCTGATTGTTCATATGGAAAATAAGTTGCTAACCACGAATCTGTAACTGTTTGAATGTCATATAGGATAAGTAGACCAACATCCTAAGAATCTCATCTTACATGCAGAGCCTAAAAGAGAATGTCCATTTCCTGAGCTGAAAGAAGTGTTGTGAAAAGTTCTGTTATGTTCCTTGGTCAAGGGTCTCTGCATTAACAGAATTTGGTACTCTTTGTATTTCTAAGTTGATATTGTCATATAAATAACTTGCTTTTGGAAAGGTTTCCATGAAAACATGATCATTAGGTGACAATAATTTTGTCATCCCTGCCATATGTCTCACACATCTCCCAGGAATCCAGTTGCTCTGATACTTGCTATTTCCTAAACTCATCATCATCGTAAGCTTTAATATTCCAAGGCAAGAGTTTTCTTGTTCAATTCAGTAATCTTATTTATAAGGGAAAACCACATTAATTAATATTACCTGTGCCTTTATTGTCACAAACCCACCATCTGGTGAGATTTTTTTTATGTCCAACCTGGCCAAATAAGCTAATGGCAAGCATAGAATGAGTGGACAATAGCATCTGTTAAACTTAAAATATTTTGCTTTCGTATCTGCAAATTCTATGTCCCCTACATGGAGGTAACTATTCTAAGATGAGTCTTGTGCTGTCCAACATGGTAGCCACAAATCACACATGCTATTTAAATTTAAATATAAAATCATTAAAATTAAATAAAAGTTAAAATTCAGTTTCTTAGTCATACTTGCATAATATTTTGAGTGCTTAATAGCCTTTTGTGGCTAGACTCTGAATTAACTGCACTGGTTTGCAGCCAAGGTTTTTCAGAAATTGGTGTGCAGCCAGGGTTGAGAAGCACTGCCCCTAAAGTCTGTTCCCAAAAACTCAAGTAATTTTACTCTAAGGCATCTCGACCCCTGGGCTAACCCCAGACAGTAGTTCCTATAAGCACTGAACAGGGACTGAGCAGACTCCGGTTTGATTTCCAGCCCTTCCATTGACCACTTGTGCAACCTTGGATAAATCACAATTCCACCTGATCATCAACCTGTTAAAAAGACAGTTGGTCTTTTCTCATGCCCAAATTCTACCAGTCTAGGAAATATCAGTTCCTACTTAAGTTGAGCAAATAGAACACTGCATACCAACCTGAGGGAAGAAATTTTCTATCTTTTGATATCCAAGTATTTCATTTGCATTTTACAACCCTTATAAGCTGATGCCACGGTAAGCCCCAAATAGCTCCAAGCTTAGTAAGATAGCCCCAACTGTTCAGTGTATTTGGGGAACTGGTCAAAAGTAAATAATTCAGCACTGGGTATAGAATCTAGCCAAATATTTAAGTAGCTTCTATGTGGACACAAGTGTGGAATTAAGTGTAGAATGGTCACTGATGTTTCCTTATCTACCAAAGGTCTCTAACTGGCCTCAGCTCTTGTGCATGATAACCTAATGTTTCTTTTTGTATCCCAGGTCTTTGCAGCTGCTCACTGGGACAATCATTTCATTTCTCTCTCCAGGAGATTTTACAACTAGCCTGTAAAATCATCACCCAATGGGCACAGGGAGCAAGTTATAGTCCTCATGGCATTCTCATCTGGGTATGACTTGAGTTTCTTCCCTCTTGCCTTTTGCCCAAGCAGGCTGACTTTCTAAGAGGTGGCCTAATGCATCTCCAAATGGGCCCATACCTCATGGTGCTCTTAGAAGTGACATCTCCCTGCTCAGCCCGTCAGAGACCGTGATGGGAGACCACCTTTCAAGGGGACGGTATATGACAGCAGGCAGAAGGGAAGGAGAGCTCACTGGCAGAGATAAGGAAGGTGATATAATTCTGTCTGTAGGTTTCATCACTGAAACCGCTGATGGTTCCAAATTGCCCATGAATCAACCTGTAAGGGCCTTAGGATAGGAAGACAGTTCCTAGCCGGCCCTTGACTCTGCTGGAACGAGTATGTCACCTCCTCAGTGGCTGCCCCAATCTTATAATCCACCACTGAGAGTCCTGAGATTGCCCAGGTGTCCTGCTTTGAGAATACCTCTAGGAGAGGGCCGCAGCCTCTCAGCAAGGTGCCCAGGCCTCAGCAGCCGGCCAGCTCCTCTACTTGGCACACCAGAGGCACAACCAAGCTGCCCGTGGCAAGCCACCCGCACCCGGGGATGATTCTGTCTGCGGCCTGTGCTCGTCCTGTTTCATTGGCCCAGGGCTACCCAGCCTAACTATACCCTGAGCAGCATGTGATGTACTGTGAGGTCTTCTAGTAGCCACACTGAAAAAGAAAAAAAGTGAAAAGACACAGATGAAATCAATTTCAACAATATACTTCATTTCAGCCAACATAGTCAACGGAGTGTCATTTGGACACGTAGCCAATATTAAAAATTACTAGTGAAACAGATTGCATTCCCTTTTCGATTTGAAGTCTTCAAAATCCAGTCTGTAGTTTACGCTTTGAGCGCATCTCAATTTAAAGCAGACACCTTAGAAGTTCTTGGTAGCCACGCGTGGCTTGTGGCGATAGGCTACCATCTTGGGACTCTAGCCCCTTCCCCCCTCTTCATCAGGTTTATCACAACTCGTCTTGGATGACACGGCTCAGGCATCATCTCTAGGAAGACATTTGTGCCCTCACCTCCCAGAGCCCCGTGGCTCAGTGGTTCTCAAGCACTGATGCACATGGGAGTCACCTGGGGAGTTTTCAGAATGTCCAAAGACCGACCTCACTCCAGACCAGTTAGCTTCCAGTCTAACTGGGGCTCAAACTGCAGTGGCACTTTGGGAAATGAAGGAAGAGGCGTTAAGTCAGTCTGACCTAACGAGGGAGGACACGTGGTCCAGAAACCAAGACAAGAAGTGGGTGGCAGGGTGGTGTTAAGTTAAGATCAGGATTGCTAAGTGGAGATAACATGGAATACACAAGCCTTCCTAAGGGGTGCTCAGAAAAACTGAGGGAAGTGGATTTGGCCCAATGGATAGAGCGTCTGCCTACCATATAGGAGGTCCAGGGTTCAAACCCAGGGCCTCCTGACCCATGTGGTGAAATGACCCACGTGCAGTGCTGCTGCACCAAGGAGTGTCCTGCCATGCAGGGGTGTCCCCAACATAGGGGAGTCCCACATGCAAGGAGTGCACCCCATAAGGAGAGCCGCCCAGTGCGACAAAAGTGCAGCCTGCCCTGGAGTGGCACCGCACACACGGAGAACTGACACAGCAAGATGATGCAACAGAGAGACACAGATTCCCAGTGCCGCTGAAAAGAATGCAAGCAGACACAGAAGAACACACAGCAAATGGACACAGAGAGCAGACAACAATGGGGGAAGGGGAGAGAAATAAATAAAAAATCTTAAAATACTGAGGACCCTACATGGGGTGCTGGGAGTTGAATAATTTTATGTGGCTATTGATAAAAAGATGGGGGACTTGAGGGCATGGAGATCATGCCAATATTTATTCAAATTAGTATCCAGGCATGTCAGCCTTTGGAAATTTTACAGCTTATTTTTATATACTTTTTTCACCTTCTCTTTTATTCTTGCAGTTACTCTTTATTCTGATTCTACTAGGAAATGACTCTTTTTAACATTCTGTACTTGCTTGCTTGATCGACCAAGGACATGTGCAAAGCCAATATCCTAGTGGTGTGGGATCTTTCAGTACTCTACCCCACCCTGGGTCGAGAGAGAGCGTGTGTGTGTGTGTGTGTGTGTGTGTGTGTGTGTGTGTAAGGGAGGGGATAAGCAGGGTCACAAAAAGAAGGAAGATCACTTACCAGCTTAAGGACAAACTTGTTTACTCTTAAGTACATTTTTTTTTCCCTAGAGTCAGCAAAAGTCAGAGCCATCGTGCCTGTGAAACTGCATTTGCATTTATAGTACAAATAAGAAAAATGAATTCTAGCTAGAGAACGTCCTTAAAGAGCTTATAAATCCAGTCTCTGGACTCCGCAGCGCTGGGCAGTCGTTTGAATGGTATACGAGGATGAGTGTTGCACTCAAAAGTGAAGGCGAGCGAGAACTTTCGGGAAAGGAGCCAGTGGGAACGATTTAGTAACAGAAGGCCATCCCTTCTATTGCAAACTGCTTACACCTTGCTAACTTTGTAGGCATTTCTTCCACCACAGGGTTTGGCTCGTGGTGGGTTAATAATTAGATACTCTCTGGGTATAGTTCAAGTGAAGGCCACTAGCAGTGACTTCACTTTGGCTGGGATTTCCCTGTAATCCATTTAGCAAATTAAAGAGATTACTTTGATTGGTGCCATTATCTCCTATTCTCTCGTGGGCGAACCACTTAACCTGTGCTTAATTGAAGGAGATAGAGAGGGTACAGTAACAAATACAATCAAAAGGAAGGCGCAATAGGATCTGTAGGCCAAACAAATGATCAGCACTGGGCTAACAATAGCAGATTAGAGGTGAGATCAATTAATTAGAAGCTATTGTAGGCGTTGGGCGGTTGCCAAGCTTCCTAATAGCCTTAGCCATCATGCCTCTCTGTTTAGGAGGATTTTAATGACTGAGAGTTGATGTGGTTTTTTCAATAATTACTTACTTTTATAATTACTTCATTAGAATACTAAATGTATTACTCCACAAAGCTCAGTGCAGACGATCTTTATCCCCCTACACATCCAGCCATATTGGAAACTACATCCTCCCACAAAAAAAAAAAAGGCTCCTATTTGGAAAAGTTTATGATTTGGGAATAGCTTGTTCACACTATGTTAATAATCATGTATTAAGTGCCTGTTCAGAGGACAGAAATAATCAAGGCACTGTGTGTGGGGGATGCAAACACAAAAGCATAATTTCAATGCAATCTGATAAGTGTGAGGATAAAGTTTTGCAAAGGGTGTGCATTGGTCATTGGTCATTAGTAGAAGAAAGAGAGACCATTCAAGTTGTTTCAAACAGAAGGAGATTTAATATAGGGTATTAGGCACCAGATCTTGCTTTCAAAACTTAGCTCACTTCATTGTCTCCTCCCTTCTCTTCCCTGCTTCCACCACCCTGGCCACCTAGCTCTTCCTTGAATTCCCCAGTCACACATTCACCTTTGCACAGACTATTCTCTCTGTCTGGAATGTTCCTTCCTCAGATTTCCACATGCCTAACTCCCTCTCCGTGCAAATCTTAGCATTGCAGCAAAGCTTACCCCAACTGCCTGGTTTAAAATCCCTACTCATTCTCACTTCCAGCACGTCCAATCCCCCTGACACTGTTTCCCTTTTTGTTGTTGTTGTTTTTCATAACACTTAATAATTTTAACATGTAATGTATTCACTCAACAGGTTTATTGTTTCCTCACTTTTCCGATAGCAACCTAAAGCTCAGAGCTGTTACACAACATCTCAAGCTACCAAGCCAGTTCCATGCAGCCAGGTCTTCTGAGTCTGAAACTCTTATTTTACCCCACATCATCTCCATTGGTTGCTGGCAACTTAACGTTAATAAGGCCAAAATCATAGGTTTAAGTCCACAGAACTTTACCCTCTTCTAGAACTATGGCAATGACCCCTAACTTTTTACTGATCTGTGAATACCTGAACTTGTGAGACCAAGCAGAACTCCTGGAAGAGCAACTAAAAGCTTGGCCCTATTTCGTGGCAGGTGGTCTTTGCCATGTACCCAGTCCACTTAGGTTAAAGGATATTAAATGACCTCCTTCTCTATTTTGGGCCTTGACCCCAAGTGGAAATTCTTTGCTTTCTCTGTATCTCAACACCGGTGCCACATCCATCTGACAGGAGGCCACGTAATTGCTGAAATTAAAGAGTCATACCTGACACCTTAGAGGTAGCTCTTTAGAGTCTGTGAATATTTATTTAACGGAAATGGAGTAAGCAGGACCTTGTTGGGTCAGGTTGACTTTCTCTCCCTGACACACCTTACAAAGAAACAGAAATTTTAAGCTACAGATCAATAAGGTTGTCTACTGTGGTGCTGCTGTTTCATCATCAGCAACACTTCTAAAGGGACAGTTTGAGAATGGCACTGTGTCAGGGCCCAGTCAAGTGGGATTCATGCCAGGGTCTCTAAGTAACTTACCTCTGTGCACCTGCCTGAATGTAGCAGGCAGCCTTCTAATATGGCTCCCGATGATCCCCACCTCCTGACATTCACCCCCCTTCAATGATCCCCTTCCCATGTGTGGGGCTAGACCTCATCACTCACTTCCAACAAACATAATATGATAAAATGATAGGACATCAATTCCAAGATTAGGTTATAAAATACCATCACTTTTGTCTTGTTGGCTTATCCCGATTTGCTGGCAATACCTTTCTTACCTTCTCTACTTGCTTTTGTTGACGAGGCCAGCTGCCATGTTGGAGAGACCCATGTGGCAAGGTTCTGAGGCAGCCTTTGGCTAACAGTGAGTAAAGTGTTGAGGTCCTCTGTCCAACCACCCTGCAAGGATTTGAATCCTGCCACCAATCGTGTGGGTGAGCTTGCTAGCATCTCCTGCCCCATTCTTTCCTTGAAGTGACAACAGCTGTGACAGACAACTTGATGGAAGCCTGTGAGATAATAACTGTTGTTTCAAACCACTCAATTTTAAATAATTTGTTACATAGCAATAGAAAACTAATATGATGAGGGAAGCAGACTTCTAAAATAAAATAAAATTCAGTGCCCCATAAATCCATGTAGCATGAAGAATAGAAGATCCCAAGATGCTCAGTAAGCCATTTGGATGTGTGTTCAGGATTATTCAAGTCAAAACCTTAACTCTTATTGAATGGCAATTAAGTTGCCCAAGTGTCCTTCTAGCAACTGTGTGAGATAGGTACCCCAATATTCATTTATGTGTTCATTCAGATACACTCATTCATTCTCTTTTTTATTCAACAAATACTGGGTACCTCTGCCATGCCAGGTAGGGTATTAGAAGCTAAGGATATGGTGCCCTCATGGACAGTCTAGTTTCATAGGCAAAGGCAGCATTACATCAGTGATCACAACTGTGAAGTGTATAATTAAAACCTGAGACGAGCTTTCCCAGTAAAATAATAGTCCTGACAAAGGAGATTGGCCCATAATTGACGTGGGGGTCAGGGAAAACTTCCCTAAGGAAGCTCTGAGGACTTGGAGGCTGAAGAGCAACTAGGTGAACTGGGAAAGGAGAGGCATTCCAGTAAGAGGGAAGAGTGTGCCAGGGGCAGGTTCATTGTTCAATGCACTAGAGAGAGAAGGTGAGAGTAGAGGCTGGACGTGAAGGTGTGAAGGTGGGGGCAGGCCCTGCAGGGGGTTATACCAGCAATGATAAGCCATTTAAATGGGATGGCTGGTGGCAGGAGCAGATTTGCACTTTGGAAAGGTCATTCTGCTATAGTGTACAGACGCAGTTAGAGGGACCTTGAGTCGATCTTGGAGGACCAACAAAAATGTCCTTGCAGTGACCCAGAGAGGCAGAGGGCTGCAGAGAGGTGAAGACTGATCAGGTGAAGGAGCCAAGACCAGGTGGTGAGTTGGAAGTGATGCAGTGGAGGTGGTATGGCTTTTCCTATCTTACAGATCAGGCATTGAGGCTTAGAAGGGGACAACTTGCCCAGAGTCGATGGCAGAGCTGAAAAAAGGAGCTAGGTTGTAGACACTAAGTTCCATCTTGAACCATTGCATATGAGACCTGGCTTTCTCTTTCTCCATCGCCATCCCTAAACCACCAGTAGACACCCACACAAACACCCACACATGCTCACAGAGGTGCAGCAACACATGTATTTGTGTGCATGTGTGTGCACAGATGTACAACCCAAATTCAAAACAAATGAAAAGCCCTTGTCACTTTTTCTGCCCTACCTAATTTTGATATCTTCCATCCAGAGCCATTTGCGAGCTACCCACCCACATTTGATTAATTGATTCATTAATAATTCTTTATCCTTCTTTCACATTCTCTCATGAATTTATTCTCTTCCCTCCCTCTACTGCCCACTGCTCTAGGAGTATTACGGCCAACTTCTGATGTTTCTCCTCTCCTGCCTCTTTCTTCTCCAATGTCTACAAAACATGGCTGGATTGATTTTCTTCAACCCCTTCTTTCATCATAACACACCCTGTTCAAAAAATCCAGAAGCTCCTGTTACCTACAATTTAAAATCCCACCTCCTTACTCTGTCTTCTAAGCCCTCCAGAGACAACTCTCTCTGTTTGCAATGCTTGGTTTCTCCAAGTTGGCTTAATCTTTCCCCACTCCTAATGGTCGTTTGATATATTAATAGTACATGAGAATTCAAAATTTTCTTTCAAATATATTGGTCTAAGGTTCACAACAAACCTGCGAGGTTGATAATTTTGCATTTCACAGACAAGTAAACAGAAGCTCAATGAGATCAAGTCACACCCAGTGGATGGCACCGACATGCTTATCCAGTACTTCTCTGTAAATCAATCTATATTTTGCTTACCTGTATGTATTTTTCAAGAAACTTTATCACTCTCATAAATGGAGAAAATAACTATCACTTATGTTTAAAAGAAGGTAACCTTGCAACCAGCTGCGATTGTCTGCTGTCTTTTTGTTAAAGGGAAATTAGAGAAGTGGCAGACATCGCAACAACGAAAACTTTCTCTGGCTGTTCTGAGAAGCATCAGAAGACACCATTTGTTTCTCACTGTATAGCTTAGTTTTGTCATGTGTATTGTGTCCCATGTAAGTCCATTCACGTTCCACCAGTGGTCTGCCTGGGTGGAAACGTTCTATTGCGCTGCAGATCACTTTGAACCAAGTGAGCGACCCACCGTGCTCTTCCCGATGGGCTCTGGTCCCCTTGTCCCAGCAGACACTCAATTTATCCTCCTTTCTCCATTTCTGACATGGCTTTCTTTTTTCCCATATTCTCTGTATTCCAATCCACATTTCTTCCCATGTTTCTCTTTGTAAGCACGAGAAAGAAGCTAAATTTTTAGAATAAGCAATTTCTTGCCTGGGAATCCCAAGGCTGCACTCCTATCAAAGCTAAATAACCTCTCACTCTAAGGGATGTTGGTCCCTCAGGCCGAGGCTGGGGTCATTAGCAGGGCAGGAGCAGAAAGCATGGATGGTAACTGCTTCCATTCATCCTGGTCCCCACATAACCACCCTCTGTCGCCCTGATTATCAGGCCAACTGCCCTCCCCAGCATCAAAAGGCACATCACAGATCTCAACTCCTTTTGTCCACATTCAGAGAAATCAAAGGACCTCCCTCTTTTTCAACTGATGAAATGCCTGGAAACCCCTGGAAAGTGGAAAGTATTCTACACAAACAATGTTTTATGGATGTTTCACTCTTGCGTTTCTTCTGAAAACTAAATCCAGGATGAATGCAGATAGGCATCTCAGGAAGTGACGGCAGCTTGTGACAGAAACATTTCTCTCCCATTTGTTGTCAGCCAGATCCATCTATAGTTTGATAAAAGGTTGATCCTGAAAATTTTGGGCAGGGACACACTATATATTCAGTATGCATTAAAAAGGGAGCGAGAAATTTTCCACCACTGAAATGTCTACAAAGCTAGTGGAGTTTTGAAAAGAAAAAATTCCTATTTAATAAAAATGAAATATCTGTTCAGTCCAGAACAGTTAAAAATGTCACGTTCAGCCTTAAAAGCAAGGGTCAAGCATAGCTTGATTGTGTCAAAGAAATTCAATCTGCTGGTACTAGATAAAACACAGAGAATCATCCAGTGTGGGTAACAGGCAATGCTGCATTTCATAGTCAATTCTGTTTGTACTGAAGCCCCAGCCTGAGGAGAAAGTTGGGAAATAGCTAAGACATATTCTGGAATAGAAAAATAAATAAATAATAAGCAGCCAACCTTCTAGAGAATCTTCGAGACTGCGTCCAAAATCAGAGACTACAGCAGATGATCAGTTCCCCCTCCTACCCCTCCCCCCCCCATTAGTGTTAGGCTGGTGGTAGGAATGACTCTAAGACTTTTGGAGCAAATCAAAACAGAGAGGCATGACCAATATGTTATTTTCCTTTGGTCCGGGTCTTTGGGGTAAATCTTGGAATCAAATCCCAGCTCCCCTCAGTCAGATAACCAGGTCCAGGGCATGATTGAGACCAATGTGCATGTGTGGGCCACTCTACCCCAGGTGGTATCCATTTGGTGAGTGATTCCCTGGCAATGCCTTTTAAAGGAGAGAACCCCTTCATCATCCTTTCTCCGCTGGAGCCACATCCATTCTTGATCCTCAGCAGAAGTCCCTCTGACAGAAACCACAAGAGAGAGGAGCTAAGAGAGTTCACCACCGAGCCGCCATCTTCAAAGAGAATTTGCTATCCTTTGGAGTAAATCCTCTCTGGCATCTGGTCCAAGTCCTCTCCCTCTTCTTCTCTCCTAAAGATTGAAAACTCTACTTTTCATTTTCCCTGCAGAAGTGTGAGGTGTTGCTCTTCCTCCCACCTGTTACCCTGTCCTCTCTGTTCAGCAAGTTTCCCATCCAAAGGCTCTTTTCCGAAAGACAGAGGACCAGAACCCTCTGTTGGTCCCCCACCGCCTTGTGTGTCACCTATATTTGGAGGTCTTAACTTCGGGAAGGATAACCCCAAGAACCAAAGATGACGTTAACTTAAGAATGTCCTACTGCAGAGGCACAACTGCCCCACCAAGGAAGCCTTTGCAGATGTAGGGGTCAGAGCACAGGTTTGAAGCTCAAGTTGACTTCCCACATCAGCTCCATCCCCAATAAGCCGTGGTACCCTGGTCGGGTTCCTTAATGTTTCTGACCCTATTTCCTCATTTGCCAAAATGAAAACTCATACCTCCCTCACAGGGACGCTGTGACGTTGAACTGAGATGATGAAATGGCATAGAAGGCACCGTGAGTGATGGTCAGTGAGATAGGGCGGTTAACAACAGTGATCGGGGACAGAGAATACGTGCTCCCCAATATCACAAGGCATTACCTTTTCCTGGCCAGTTTTGCCCAAGTTATCTTTACTGTGTAGTTGTGTATGTTGTGTGTGCTGACCGATGAAACAGCTGCAAGGAGGTTTGCATTAACAGTACAGCAAGCCATCATGCATTAAACTTCAGCAAAGAAAAAAAAAAAAGGGCTTTTCTCCATAACTCACACCCACTTGAAATCATCCCACTTGACTTCATTAAACTTGAAGAATTGCACTTTTCCTTCACCCCTTTCTTCCTCGTACTTATTTAGCCTTTCCAACTCAAAAGATAATTGCTCTATTAACAAATGTTTATAGCACAATAAAGGAGTCAGAGGAAGGAAAACCGATTTTTTTTTTTCTGTCTGGGCCATTCCCTTCAGTTTCTTGGAAGTACTCGACAGCAATGGAACAAACCATAAATAATTTTTGGAATTAAACCACAGGATTCGTTTTTTCAGCCACTGGCAAACAGTTCTTAGCAAAACACCCTGAGAACTTGTGGGGAATGAGGCTACCAATAATTCCTGGTTGGTGAAAGGATGCCACCGCATCTCTGAGCTGGGAAGAAATCCTAGCTTTACTGGAAATCAGGAAAAGGCTCTGGCAGGTACTGGTAGGGGCTGTGGAAATCCCCCACTGAGTCCTGAGGTGGGGGCTTTCAAGAGAGCCTTCTGGAGAATGCTCTCCTTTCTTCAGGCTGATGAAACCTTGGGCTGTTCAAACTGGAATCTCTTGAAACCATGTTAAGAAACACATATAACATACCCTCACGACTGGGGAAGAAGGTTCCTTCGTGGTCTCCCCCAAGACATTCAGAGGACTTCAGAGGGAGTACCCCTGTCACTCAGGAGCTAAAATTACGGGCAAGATAACAAGGTTTAGGGGTCCGAGGTGACCCTGCTCAGGCCGTTCACCGTCTTGAAGTGGTTGTGTCTTTTCAGTTGACAAAGGGTCTCTTGGGCTGTCTTGACCTCTTTCTAGAATGTTGTTCTCTTTACAAGGGCCTTTGACAGTGAAAAGTGTATTAGCTTTCTTTACTCTTCGGCTTCTCCATCCCCCTTCTCTTACCCTCCCTCAGAACATAAACTTTGATTTGTCTCTCACCCAGTGATAATGTTTTCCTTGTGAATTATATGTGAAATTACCCCATCATCAGTGCCCAAGCCCTCTCCTCACCTCTGACCCTGGAATTTTCTACAGTGTGCTTGAATGATAGGAGAATGACAGCAAGATGCAGTTTCTGCTCCGCGCAGATCACCTATGTCATGCTGTGTCATTGCTGGGCTAAGCTCCCTTTCTGGAGTACCTCAGTGTCCCCTTCTCAAAGGCCTAGGTTTAAGGCAAAATAATCTGCAAGGTCCCTTCTGGCAAAAGCGTTCAAAGAGACTAATCCATTTGTTCAATAAAAACATACACAAATATACACACACACCCCCAAATACCACATAGCCCCACAGACCGTGGAGGCTGAGCTCATTCTTGAAGATGGGTTTGCGTTCCCGAATTGAGTACTGTGCTTCCTGTAAAATAATTTAAGCAATGAGCTGCATTCACAGAAACCAGTCATTAATGGCACCAAATAGCACGATGAACTTTTCTTTATACTCGGGCTTTTAAATGCATGATGTAAAGCTTGCCAATAATAAGTCATAATGTGAGAGATATGTAAAAAATGCGTGAGCCAATTTTATTTTTTTTGAACACACATAGCTTGTTTGCCTTTTACCCGCCACTGCTGTTCGGCCTCTGAGGATAACTAAGAAAAACCTCTGAGATTGTTAGAGAGAAGCTTCACCTGCCAGTCTGGGCTGCAGGATCTCTATAGCAACCAAACATAAATCAAGGAAATGGCCCCTTTTGTAAGTTGGTTAATAGGCACAACATGCTTCTTTAGAAAATCCAACCATTCTTTCAATAGACTTTGATTGAAAGTCAGCCTTTTCTTCAGACACATTCACATTCACATCTAGTAGCAGCTTGTATGGCTGTCCACGGGCTAATTTATTACCCTTTAAAGATCTGGCCAAGAAAAAATGGCTCTCAGAACAATGTTTACATTCAGAGGCATAAGCACAGAGCCACAAAAGAGCATCCTTTTGTTCTGAACTTAGAATATTAATCTTTAACCTAGGACTTTACCTCGCCCCCTCTGATGGGGTTTCACAGATCCTCTCCTCTTTAAAAATTTACCAATTTCATCTGACCTGGTTTCTCATACGCGGGAAGAGGGGAGTACGTCTTCCTCCATTGTTTTGCCAAACCTTGGTAGCGATTGAGTCTTTCTCAAGCTACCTAACCCTTTGCTTGACTGGTCTGCTTCAGGGATTGCTGATGAAGGGAGTTGGCCCTCGCGCCCCCAGGAGGAGAATGTGGCTTATTTACAGAATCACAAGGGCTACTCATTCCTCTCTCCATAGAGTAGGGTAAGGCCATGGCAAGGGGGGGGTGGGCAGCCCCCTCCCAGCTCACCAAAATGGAATTTGGAAATGTGGTCAAGAAATGCCCCACGTAAGCAGAGGAATTGCATCCATCATCCATGTGGAATCTAAGCCCCCTCTTGAGCTAGAGGTGGAGTGGACATCACCACCCCAGTGTCCACAGAATGGAGGAATAAAATATGGACTAGAGTGGACTTACTGATATTCTACTATAAAACTATTGTGACGAGTAGTAGAAGAAATTTTAGCATCGAGGTGGACAAAGTGGCCACAGTAGCTGCTGAGGGCAGGGAGAGGGTAGAAGAGATGTGATGGGACATTTTTGGGATTTTGAGTTGTCCTAAATGATATTGCAGGGTCAGATGCTGGACTTTCTACATCCTGCCATAACCCACTGAATGGACTGGGGGAGAGTGTGAACTACAGGGTAAACTATTATCCACGTGACGCAGCAGTGCCCCAAAATGTGTTCACCAAGTGCAATGAGTGTGCCACAATGATGGGGGAGGTTGTTGGTGTGGGAAGAGTAGGGTCGGGGGGTGGGGGTTATACAGGAACCTCTTATATTTTTTAATGTAACTTTTTTTGGTGATGTATATACAAAAAAATACAATTTACAAAAATGATGTGGTGGGGGGTGGGTAGTGGGTTATGTAGGAACCTCTTAGGTTTTTTGGTTTTTTTTTAATGTTTTTTTAATGTAACATTCCTTGTGAGCTATTAACTTTAATTAAAATAAAATATAAAAAGAAATGCCCCACTTGGAGCGAGTTGTCCCAAATGTCCTTCCCATCATGCAGCAGGGTCACAGCACTAAGAATGATGCACTTGGTCTCGAGACCCCTGTCTTCCTAGGGAGAAGAGGTGGGGATCAGCCTCTAGGAACCAGCCTTCATGATTTTGTTTTGTTTTTTTTGTTTTTTAGTAGATGATGGCTGAAAAAGGAGTCATAAAACAGGAGCACGCTCACCTGGTTCTGTGTAGCCTCGCAGCACAGATGGTATCGGGCAAGGAAAGGTTTATATTGGTGCCTCCCTCTTCAGCTTTCTTAAATTCTCAGAAACCAGAGTCTTCAGAAGCCAGGCTCTTCTGGAACTCCATTCCCTTTGATAGGCTCAGCTGTCCCCACTGGCAAAAGGAGAATAAAGAGCCCAGGGTTACTTTCAAAACGCATGTGTTTCGACGTGCCCTTTATTTTCGTGGCGGCACTTTTTTATGAGCAGAAGTGCTCTCCCCCCTTTCAGAGCCGGTCACTCAGAAATAGCTTCGGCCTTAGCCTTACCCTGAAAATATCTTTGGAGTCTGTGAAACTGAAAGACACCTGCCCCCCCCAAAAAAATATATATATAATGCAAAATAAATGCAGACGAAGGAGATCCTAGCTGCTCAGGAGAGGAGGTTTGGGTATCTCTTCTGTAGCCCAGGATCCCATGGAACCAAAAGATTAGCTTTTCTAGTTATCCACAGCCTGGCCGTGTGGCCTCATAACTACCTCAACCACTTGATGGATCATTTTCCACCACGTGCCTATACCCATGTTCTGGCACATTCTGGAGAGGCGGTACAGTCCAGTAGTTTAAAAGTTGGGCAAAGACTTGAATTGCCTGCCTTCAGCTCCCAGCTCTGCCCTCTTGGGCAAGTGACTTCACCTCTGTGTGCTCGGTTTAATCATCTGTTGAGAGGATCTGAATAGCACCAACTTGCTAATGAGAAGAGGATTTATTCTGAACCACTTAGAACCACGCCTGGCACATTCTGGTGGTCAACTGGTAGTTATCACCTTGTTGCTAATCTTGTTGTAGTCGATGCCATTGTAGTGTTGGTATTGTTGATTAAGGGAAGAGGACACGTTACCTGGCGTGCAACATATTTTCCATGTTTAGACAGTGTTTTGCAGAACACTGGGCAAAAAGAAAAGAATTTCCCAAGTGTTAATCCGCTAAGACAATCCAGAGATAGGAAGCTGCTGTTTCTATGGCAATAGTGCATTCCATTTTACTAAAACCATTGCCTCAGTATTATCCCAGCCCTTGCCTGCAGTCAGATTTGCAGAGATTGTCTCCAGCTCAGGGCTTCGGGCTAAGCGGCTGCAGGAGTGTGTGTCTGTCCATGTGAGAGTGCCACCAGAGAGAAGCACTAGTTCGCTCCACTTACCTTTGCCAGCCTCACAGGGTCATAACCTAGTAGCACTTTTGCAATCCAAGCAGGGGGCTGCCGGGCGCTCAATCTCACATGTGCCGTGGCCGGGGGTGGCTAAGGATCCTCACGCTGCTCATTTTTTCTAAGTGCTTTGTTCCTTTCAATAAGCCTCAGCTTCAGCCCCAAGGATCAAGGAGACAATAACCTCAAAGGACATAAGGAGGGGATGAGGAGGGAGTTCACCAAAGGATTCACCAAGGGAAGAGCAGCTGTTTCCCAGAAAGGAACCCACATCTGTAAGAATTTCATGAAACTCTCCAAAATGATCAATGGACTTAAACAAAAAAAAACTGAAGGGAACTGAGAAAAAAAATTTGGGGTTATTTTGTCATTAGCTAAGAATTCAACTTAGAAACATTCCCTAAGAAACATGTTCTACTAAGAAAGGTTTGGGTTTTGAGAAATGGGTTGAACTTTACAAATTTCTGTGCTGATTATGTGGCCTTAGGCAAGTCATTCAGTCCACAAAGCTTCACTTTCCTTTTCTATCTAATGGGAGTGAGATACCCTCAGGGCTGATAATCAGCTGGTATTGCTTCAGGCATTGCTTCTTATGATTGGCTAGTGCCCACACTGTCCTGATGTTAATACTTTGACAACCACCCCTGCCCATGCAGGGTTGCTGAAAAAATGTTAACTACAATGTCAGGTGTGTAGCTGTGTGCTCAAGAAATGGCAAGATGGTTATTATTTCTGAAGAGGTAACTTAAGTTACATGTAATGTACTAAAGAAAGATGGCAGTCGGGAGCAGATGTGGCTTGAGCAGTTGGACGGTCAATGCAATTAGACCCTCCCACATGGGAGGTCCCGGTTTCAGTTCCCGGTGCCTCCCAAAGAAGAGAAGCTGATGCACGGAGCTGATGCAATGAGCAGACAACAAGCAGAAACAACGAACAGACAGATGAGGGAGCCATCAGGAGGGGATATGATATTTTAAAAAAAGAGAAAGAAGGACGGCGGTGAAAGAAGTCCTGCCCTTGAATTCTTTACACTCGGCACACAATAAGAAAAAATAAACACCATTCCAGATATTTCTAACAGAAGGAATTTAAAACAGGGAGTTGGTTACACAGGGGATGGAAGAGCTAAAAGAGGAAACTGAAGAAGGGAGGCCACGCAGGCATTTGCTGCAGCAGGAAGCTGCTACCACCTATTGCTGCCACAAAGGGAAGAGATGGTGCTACCAGAACCTAAGAGCTAAGGTGTACAGGGGGAGCCAGAACCCCAGAGGACATGCTGTTACTGCAAAAGAAGCCACCAAAGGTAAAGAGAGTGGGTGAGATGCTCTGGCTTCTCTCCTCTTCTAACCCCCCACCAAGTCTTCTGCCAGTGCCTCCTACTGGTGGAAACTTCCTGGCAGCCAGTTGGAAATTTATTCATGCTTTTTCAGTCTTTTCCCCTCATACTCCTGTAGAAATGGAATTAAAAATCTCAAGCTTTGCCCATTTGTTTTCAGATTCTCTTGTTATCCTTCTCCCGTTCTACTCTTTTTCCCACGTTCCCATGGGTGTGTGTAGATAGAAGTACCTCAATTGACTGTGCCCTATGTGATTAGTCCTGTACTATGTAACCTTGGGAGATAACAGAAAATATTTGTGTTTTCCCCTAAAAAAAACATTTTCATCTGTTCATTTTCCCAAAAGGACCATTTATATCCCCAAGTGATAGACTTATATGTTACATTTACTATGAAGCTCTCTTATGCTAGAGTGGCTATATGGCGTAGTGAAAAACAAGAGCTCTTGAGTTCTGGGTTCCAATTCTGGCTGTGCCACTTACCTGCTATGGGATGTTGGACAATTTAACCTCTCTGTTCCTCTGTTTCCTCATATGTAAAATGGGATTAAGAAGAGTCCCAATCTCATGGCATTTGTGCTTAATCTGCCTAATGCAGGACCAGATTCTTCTAAGTATTAACTGAAAATGTTCCCAGATCCTATCTAAAGCTCTCCCATATCAGTGGCCTGCTTCTATTACAGAATGAAAAATGGAAATTTTTCTGATGTGCTAAACATAATGTACCAACTTGTGTGTGAGGCAGATCATGTTGACAAGTTCCACAACTCTTCAGCCTCATCACCACCAGAAGTTACAAGGAGAAGCAGTGTCAGGAGGGGAGATGAGGCTACATGGAAAATTTACTTGGAGAAAGGGGAGCTTTGCCTCACATACCAAAAGTAGTGCTCAAAAGATTGTCTTGTTGACAGTTAAAGTTCAGTAAATGTTCATGACTTTCTATATCAGGAACTTAGGGTCTAATTGCTTTGACCATCTAAGAAAAGTGTTTTCAGGGATACATAATTCTAAATAATAGAATAAGCCAGAGGGAGGTGAATGTGACTCAACTGACGGAGCGTCCATCTACCATATTGAGGGCCCAGGGTTCTATCCCCAGAGCCTCCTGACCCACGTGGTGAGATGACCCATGCGCAGTGCTGCTGCCGTGCACAAGGAGTGGCGTGCCACACCAGGTGTCCCCGTGTAGGGGTCCCCCATGCACAAGGAGTATGCCCCTCAAGGAGAGCCACCCCATGTGAAAAAAAGTGCAGGCCACCCAGAAGTGGCACCACACACACACACAGACCTGATGCAACAAGATGACGCCACAAAAAATGAGATGCAGTTTCTCAGTGCTGTAGGATAATACAAGAGACACAGAAGAACACACAGTGAAGGGACACAGAGAGCAGATAACAGGGGAGAAGGAGAGAGGAATAAATAAAAATAATCAATCTTAAAAAAAAAAAGAAAGAAAGAAAGAAAGAAAGAAACCCAGAGTTTGGTGAAAAGCATGAAAACTTGGGGTGAGCCTTCAAGGAAGAACCTTAGAAAGTGTTCCAGAAAGAAAGAAAAGTCCTCTCACTCGTTGTAGAAAATACAAAGGGCAAGGCAGGCTACAGTGCTCTTAAAAAACTTTTTCTTTCCCAGAGAAGCTGGGAGTTAGTGTTTTGCTGGAAGTTACTGGCTTGAAGGAAAATTGGGATTGCCATGTCTAATGGGAAAAGGAGGGAAAGCATGTGAGAAATCATGTCACCACTTACTGGCTCTGAAAACTTAGGCAAATTTTGTTCTTGTGCCTCTGTTTCCTCGTCTGTGGAATATTTATTTTAATTGTGTCTGCTGTTTGAGGTGGTTTGAGATGGATATAGACACCTGGCAGGCAGTAACCTTTCAAAAAAAATCTTAGTTGAATTATTTTAATTATTTGGTGATAAAGGTCTGATAAATTACACAAAGAGAAGAGTGGAAATGGTCTGAAACCCTGGAAAGCAGAGCTATTTAAAAATTTCATTCTACGTGGAAGACTCCATTTATTCCCTGTCCACATTGTTTTACCATTTAATTCAACAGGTTTTTAAAAATTGTTTTTTCGTAATTCGGCAATTTTCAGATGGGGCCTTCAGCCTTCAACCTGATCACGAGCTGGCCCATGGCCTCGTTGCTGGTTATAATTTGGAAGTTGCAATACTTTTTTTTGCTTTACTTGTTTGGATCCATACTATGTTTAAGTGAATCAGACGTCTCTTGAGAGTCCATTTTCAGCAGTGTTTTACTTCCCAGCTGCTCTGGAGAGGCTGTTTTACAGGGACAAAGAGATGTGCCTTAGATATCAATAGATATCCCATCAGTCAGTAGACCAAGATGCTCCCTAGAGAAGGAGAATTCTACACAGGGTCCTCGTTCGCTGGGTGTCTGTGTTTTAGAGAAAGAGTTAAATGGACTCCAAAATGCTAATGATCTAGGCCTTTAATCTGACCTCTGGGGGCTTTTAAGTGTTTCATGTAGAGTCTTTAGAAAATCCACGGATGATATAAAATGCATGTGTCCACGCCACTGTACATCGGTCTTAGGAGCCAGTTCACCGCTTTCTTCACTTTCTCAAAGGGTTAAAAACTGACTGGCTTAGGATGAAGTTGGGAAATTAAGGTCTAGATTTCCTACCAATAAATAATCAAACCTGTGACTGAGTCATAACCCATTAGAGAAAAGTGCCTAAAATCAACTCGTTTAACCCTTGAGGATCCAAAAGCCACTTTTCTCTTTCCCAACATCCAGCTTACTTTTCATTTTATTTTGGATTTAAACTGGTCAAAGGCTTTTCTGCCCTCTTTACCAAGATGAAATATAATAGGAACTCATAAGAATCATGGTTTGTTTGTTTTCTTGTAATCTGAAACAGCTTTTATCGAAATCCTAATTCCCTAGGAAAAGATAATCATGTGCAGGAAAAGGCAGATCTTGGTGGGAGGTTTCTTTCTTTCCTTTAAGATATCAGGACTACAAAGTACTATTTTTTCCTTTTGTTTTCTCCCCTATAAAAAGTAAAAGTTGATCCAATTTCCCCCCTCATTGTCCAGTCTGTTCGCTCGCGCATGGGATTAATTAGCCAAGACAAATCACTGCAAGAACATTTATCTTTATCCAGGAGGTTGTTTTCAGATTTTTTTTTTTATGTCATCCTAGCATTTCCACTTTTGTAGTGGCTTTTTGTAATGATGGATGGGCTCAGCTTCTTTAATGCCTGGTGAGGCAAGTAAGAACCACATTCGCTTTTGGGTATGTGTGTACATATGAGAAACATTAATTTTTAATTTACTCTGTTTACCTTGAGAAACTGCCAGTGAATGATTCAGCTATTCCACAAAAAGGGGCTTTGCTTTCGTAATATAGGACAAAAGACAGCTAAGTATGTGTCCTTTCATCAAAGCGGTGGTTTGGAGTTGGGGAGATAGCATTTATTTGTGCAACTTACAAAGGGACTAGTTTAACTATGTAAACACTCATATAATTTTATTAAGACTTGCTACCAAATCTTTTCATCTTGTATATGCTTAAAAATAGGCCTAGAGACAGTAATAAAGAGCCAGAGTGGGCTGTCCCTAGGTTCCATTAACTCAACAATTCATTGCTTGTCTGTGTTTGAGAATCAAATCCCAGGACAGTGATTTGCATAGCCCTGAGTTGGGCTGGTCTCTGATTTCTAATCCCAGGATGACACCAACCTTGGGGTTCCAGCAGTTCTCCTCCCCTGACTTGTACTTGGTGCCTCAGAAGGCTGGATTCATGGGGTCTGCTGAGCCAGAGGAAGAACAGAACTTTCCAGCTTCTCTGGGAGGGCTTAGGGAGGAAACTGGAGAATTCCGAAGGGCTTTCCAATAACTGTGCAATGTAAGACCTGATCCATGGGATCTGAGACCTTTTCAGAGTTCCCCCAATTGTTCAAGAACCCCAGGGGCTTACATAGACTAAGGGAGTCAGTCCTGATTCCAAATGCTAGCAGAGAACCGGAGTATGTGCAGTTCACTGCTGTTGCTGCCATCGATGTCCCATATCAAGGCCACCATGTGTGTTTGTGCTGATGTACATTGTATTAGTCGGCCAAAGGGGCGCTGATGCAAAATACCAGAAACTGGTTGGTTTTTATAAAGGGTATTTATTTGGGGTAGGAGCTTACAGATACCAGGCCGTCAAGCATAAATTACTTCCCTCACCAGTCTATTTTTACATGTTGGAGCAAGATGGCTGTCAACATCTGTGAGGGTTCAGGCTTTTTGGGTTCTTCTGGGCTCAGTCCTCTGTTTTCTCCACAAGGTCAGCTGTAGACTATGAGGTTCTCTAAGCTTTGCCTTGCTCCACAAGGCCAGCTATAGACTATCAGGCAAACGGCTCTGTCTCTCTCCCTGGGGCTCTAGCTTCAGCATCAAACTCCAACATCAAAACTCCAACATTAAAAGCCCCCAACTCTGTTCTTTGCCTTTTCTGTTATCTGTGAGTCCCCACCCACGAAGAGTGGGGACTCAATGCCCTACCAGCATAAGAGGTTTGCATAATTCCTTAATCAAGTAAACCTATGAATCCAATATAATCTAATATGCCCAGAGGAGAAAATCAGTTTATAAACATAATCCACTATTTCTTTTTGGAATTCATCAATAATATCAAACTGCTACATACGTAGTCTGTTCTGTGTGTCTAAGGGGATATTGTTCATGTCACAGATATCATAGATTTGTGCAGTGATTAAAATAGTCTTCTGTCAGATAGCATTAAGTGACTTTGTGTAGCAAAATATCATTGTAATTGGTCATTTTAAGTCAAATGAGAACTGTTGGATTATTAGTACTAATAGCTAACATTCAGTGAGCATTTACTGGGGAAATGGTGGCTAATTGCTTTTGATCTCTTCCCTTGGGCCAGAAGTTCCTAACCTAAATTCAGAAGATTCTTGAGCTTGGATACAAAAACAAATGTGTCTCCATTATCACTCACTCCTAACTGAAATTTAGGATTATGAACGGAGGCAACCAACCACAGTATTACTAGCCATTTCTGTGATTTTTCCATATAATGTTTAAATTGTTGCAGAATCTCTAAAATATTGCTCATGTTCATCAGTGTTTCAAAATGATGCTAATTGTTAACACCTACTGCTAATAAGTTATGTGTTAAGAGCATCTATTGCTAATCACAATTTTTTTTAAGTTTTGATAGCTGTTGATAAAATGGGTTTCCTTTATAATCCTACATATTTTGTTTCGTGAAACATTATTCTAATAATGGATCCGTAAAACTCACCTGTCAACTAAAGGGGTCTGTAATACCAAAAAATAAATAAATAAAACCGTTACTAGACTCTAGAATAGGCTGTTAAAGACTAGGAAATAGTAATTCCTTTATCTCTCCTCTTCCAGAGCCATTTGTCCCCCTCAAATGAGTATGGAAAAGTCATAATAATTGTAGGAATCTACCTGAGCAGTTTGTCTTTTGTGCCTAATTGCCATGCGGTGTAACTACATCTATGCATAGCATTAAATGTGTCAAATGGATTTTTAGTTCATTTGGTTTGGTTTCAACACTAAACCCTGTTCATTTAAGCTTAGTCTTCATAGTGTCCCAGCTTGTATCTTGGTAAGCTCTGGTGAAGCAGTAGAAGATACCACATGAAGGAACCTGAGAGCCACAGCTCTAGATGCGACCTGACCTTTTATCACTACTGTCTGATAAATGCTCATTTAGGTGACAAAAGATGACAGTGTTTTCTACAAAAAGTCCTTGCACGATAATTTGTTCAACACAGACACCTACTCCACAACGTGGAAAAATGATACGCTGCTGCCCAAAGAGGCACAACTTCTAGATTGAGCTTTTGTGGAGGAAGGAGAGCCAATATGTGCACAAGGTGGAGACACGGCCTCCCCACAAATCAGGCTCCTGACCTGAATATTTGCGGAGAGGATCTAGTCTCTGAATCGTTAGTTCCAAATTCCAGAAGAGAGAATATGACTGTCCAAGTCTGACAATCTCCTGGGCCCACTTGGGAGGCTACGGGGACAAGGTCCCAGGGTACTGACAGGCCTACAGGAAGCTCCTGGGGCAGGAAGGCGGCTCTGAGAAGAAGGGAAACGAACGTTCTAGAATGGGCTCTGAGAAGAAGGGAAACGAACGTTCTAGAATGGGGTCACACAGCCTTCAAGAGGGAAGGCCACACTATTACTCAGGGAAGCCAGGACTATACGTGTCCCCCAAGGAGGGTTGACTGCACATCACTGTAGAGACCAGAAAACTGATCCAGAAAACCAGGCCAGCAGCTCTTATCATTTCAGATTGATATTCAGAGAGTGCAAAGTCACCTTTGTGACAACTGGCTCTGTACTAGGCAACTTTTGCATACCATTGCAGTTTGATATGGTTCATAGATTCCAAAAATAGATATCAGATTATGTTTGTAAACTGGTCTGCACCTGGGTGTGATTAAATTATGATGAGGGCTTTGATTGGGCCTCATCAGTAGGCCCAAGGGGGTGAGGACTCACGGAGAAAACTACACAGCAGAGCAGAGGAGTGAGCTGGAGTTTTGAGCTAGAGCCCAGGAAGTAAGCACACAGAGGAGCAGAGAGCTGAGCTGGGAGAGAATCAAGCCCTGGGGAGAGAGAGAGAGAGAGAGCTGGTCACCTGATAGTCCACAGCTGGCCTTGTGGAGAGAGGCAAAGCCTAGAGAGCCTCACAATCTACAGCTGCCCTTGTAGAGAAAACAGGAGCTGATCCCAGAGAGAAATGAGCCCTGGGAGGAGAGGAACCCAGGATGCCTGAACCTTCACAGATGTCGGCAGCCATCTTGTTCCAACACGTGGCAATAGACTTTGGTGAGGAAAGTACCTTCTGCTTTATGGCCTGCCAAATGTAAGCTTCTACCCCAAATAAACACCCTTTGTAAAAACCAACAGAGTCCTGGTATTTTGCATCTGCACCCCTTGGCTGACTAATACACATGAATTATCTCATTTAATTTCCCTAGGCCACACGAGCCAATACTTCTCTGACATTATGGAATCCTTCAATGGGATCATGGTCCTCTCTTTTCAAGTCTCCTCTGTCTCTCTCTGGGTGTCCCCAGCCCCTGCCCCTCCCCCCACCCCAACATGTTACAGTTTCCTTGTGTCTGGAATGGGTGTCTGCCATGTGCTCTCCAGCTTAGCCCAGGTGGGTCGTTTTCCTTTGCTCCTACGTGGCCCCCTTGAATGATGGGCGCTGCTGAGGTCTCTGCTGTTTCTGAAGCTGCTTGCAAGAGCTTCTCGACCACCCAGGGCCCAGACCAAAAGTGCCGGCATCTGTGCCAAGGACACTTTCTCTGAGCTGCTGCTGGTGCCATCTCTCGCTGTGGTTAAGGCCTTGGGTAATGGGGGTGGCCAACGAGAACCTCAGCTGCTGGGTGGAGGAGCACAGGGCTTTTTGTCCTAATTTGCCAAGACCAGTAGACTGATCTACTGGAATCCTAAGTGTTCTGAAGCTGTGCTGGGGTTCCAGTTCAAGACGGTAGATAGAATACACAGAAAATCAACCCCTGACCCACCGCCAAACAGACTCAGAAATAAGAAATATAATGAACAAATACACAGTTACACTCTACAACAGATCAAGTAGAGGACTATTGTCCATTAGCTAGAAATGGAGGAAGCAGGTCATCATGGAGAGAAGCAGAAGGTGGTCATGCCCATGCCTCATGCGCAGAGCTGCAAGGGACTCCGCAGCTCCAGTAGCAGCCTGAGGCCAATAGTGACAGAGACTACTGCACCAAGGCCCA
This sequence comes from Dasypus novemcinctus, assembly GCF_030445035.2. NCBI lineage: Eukaryota > Metazoa > Chordata > Mammalia > Cingulata > Dasypodidae > Dasypus > Dasypus novemcinctus. The sequence continues at coordinate 32,558,073 of NC_080703.1, read as the reverse complement.
CACAGCCCAGGACAAGCCAGGGAGAATCTGCCTGCAGAAGATGAACACAAAACGGAGTGTCAGGGAAGCGGATGTGGCTCAACCGATTGGGCTCCCGTCACCATATGGGAGGCCCTGGGTTCGCTTCTCAGGGCCTCCTGGTGAAGGCAGGCAGGCCTGAGCCCACGGAAAGCTGAAGGCCTGTGTCCTGCAGAAAGCGGATGGCCCACGCCCCGTGGAGAACTGGCACAGGAGGATGACGCAACAAAGGAAGACAAGCAGACACAGAAGGATGCGCAGCGAATGGACACAGAGAGCAGACAGCAAGCAAGTGGCAAGAGGCGGGCGGGGCATGATAAATAAATTTAAATAAATCTTTAAAAAAAAGAACAGAACTGAGAGAGCGAGACCAAATCCGAAGGTTCATCAAATGGAAGAACAAATATCAAATGAAATAAGAATACTAGAATAATCTAAAAAGGTTTTAAAATAAATACATTTGCTATCCTCAGAGATCCAAAGGAGGGCATCACATCACTAAAATAAGAATAAGAAGATATGAGGGATAAAATGAAGAGAAGTGTGAGCAAATTTCTAGATCTTAGAAATGAAAAAAAGTTATTTAAATTAAAAATGCAACATAGAAACTGAGTAGCATACCAGACTCAAATGAAGACTAGATCCCTGAGCTGGAAGATAAAATAATGGGAGAGAAAGAATCAAAGAAAATTTAAGAGATCTGTGGGGTAGATCAAGAACTTCAAGCATCCATCTAATAAACGGTACAAGAAAAGAAAAGAGAGTATATGAAAAAGGAAAGAAATAGTGGCCACAAAATTTAAATGGTGAATTTTATTTTAGGTGAATTGTATGTCAATTGAATTATTACTTAAAAAGTAAAATAAAGGTAAGCTCTCATCAAAGCTGGGCTCTGCCCTCACAGCAGTCTTCTCACCCCTGTACTGTCATGGTTTGGGTGTTGGGTGGCCTCCATTTGTCACAGAATATGTTTGTCTGTAAGAGAAAGAGAGGCAAAGAGATTTTTCTTTATATCCCAGTTTCTCACCATAGGAGGAGGCTGGACTATAAGATAATCTGAGCAGCAGGTCGATGCTCTCCTTTAAAAGGCTACAGCTCTGGGTGGGCCACCAAAGGCTACAGCTCTGGATGGGCCACCAAGCCTGACTTAGGCCCTTGAGTTCTTTCCCAGGTCCTAGTACACACAACCTTGTGCCATGCACAGCAGCTCCAGCCCGAAAGGGAATTTTGAAAAGTTTCATTATCTCCATCTGCAGGTGAGAAAACCTAGGCCCATAGAGATTGTGACCTGAGAAGTGATGAAAAAACCCTGATTTGATCTTCAGGAACCTGGTGAGCCCCTTTGGTCTGGTGCTTCAAGGGCATGTAACAAGGAGCTCCTGTTGATGAGATGTGTCATGGGCTTTTGTGTTCAATAATGACTACAATTAAGCTGGAACATATGTGACAACAACAGCAGAGCTGGACTTCAAGTAATTTTTTGAGGGAAGCAGATTTCGCTCAACAGATAGAGTGTCCACCTACCACATTGGAGGTCCAGGGTTCAAGCCCAGGGCCTCCTGACCATGTGGTGAGATGGCCCATGCGCAGTGCTGATGCGCGCAAGGAGTGCTGTGCCGTGCAGGGGTGTCCCCCACGTAAGGGAGCCCCACGCGCAAGGAGTGCGCCCCATAGGGAGAGTCGCCCCATGCAAAAAAAAAAGTGCAGCCTGCCCAGGAGTGGCGCCGCACACGCGGAGAGCTGATGCAGCAAGATGACGCAACAAAAAGAGAGATGCAGTTTCCCAGTGCCACAGTATAATGCAAGCAGACGCAGAAGAACATGCAGCGAATGGACACAGAGAGAAGACAACTGGGGGAGGGGGAGGGCAGGGAATGGGAGAGAAATAAATAAAAAATAAGTCTTTAAAAAAGAAAAAGAGTAAATTTTTGAGCCAGCCCAAAGAGTAAGTAAAACAAAAGGCCGTGGCGAAGTGAGTGCTGAAATGAAGATGTGTGGCCTCGGATTTGTGCTCTGTCTCCCACTCTGAACCCCCATATGACCTTCAGCTGGGCAGATACCAGCAGGCATCCAGCACCCAGCTGGAATCTCATCCTGTAAAAAAGGATTTCTCTTCCACGTGGTGGCATTCAGCATCTCTCTCCACCCCGCCACAAGGAGATTGTTTAGATGCTCAGATTTCCTTCTTTGTGAAACTAGGACACCATAACATACCACAGACACTGGCGCAATTTCAGTAGAGCTACTTTTGAGCCCCATAGAGCTGGAGCCAGCCTGGTAGGTGTCCGTTGTTGTTATTGTTTTCATCTGGTTTGGTTAGGGTTTGTTACATAACTGCAAGGATGGAAGTGTGACGTGGGTGGCCCTCAGGTTTGGCAAAGCTTGTAAAAACTGCCGAGTCATAGCCCACTACAATCCTGAGGCTTGGTGATACAGGCTGGGAAAAATAACCCAGATCGGCCCTGAAAATGCCCACCTTTCCTTTGCAAACCTTCTAAATAAAATACCGTGGGAGCGGATGTCGCTCAAGTGGTTGAGTGCCGGCCTCCCAGGTAGGAGGTCCTAGGTTCAATGCCTGGTACCTCCTTAAAGCAATAAATAACCCCTAAAAGGACACACATAAACTCTGGTGCCCATTAGAATCATCAGGAAGTTTTAAAAATCCTGATGGCCAAATCCCTGCCCGGATCAAATGAACAAAGATTTATTTCTGAGGGCAGTACCCAGGCATCACTATTTTCCCCCTTAGGTACTTTTATCCTTCTCATATAAATATAGCAATATATACATGAATATTCATGAATATATATTTGGTAGGAAAGTTGTAAGTTTGTAGAAAAATCATGCATAAAATACAGAGCTCCCATATACACCCCCATCAGTAACATTTGCATTGGTGCAGTACCTGTAGTACAATTGATGAAAGAATATTATTATGATTATATTATTAACTAGACTCCACAGTTTATACATTAGGGCTCACTGTGTATTGTATGGTCTTATTCATTGGGTTTGTTGTTTGCTTATTTTTGCATTTTTATTCTAGTAACATATGCAACCTACAATTTCCCCTGTTAACCATATTCAAATACATAATTCAGTGGTGTTAATTACATTGACAATGTTGTGCTGCAACCACCACCATCCACTACCAAAACGTTTCTATCATTCCAAACAGAATCTCTGTCCCAGTTAAGCTTGAATTCCTCATTCCCTATCCTCACCTGCGCCGCTGGTAAATTGTCTTCTAGTTTCTGACAAAATGAATTTGCTTATTCCAATTCATTTGTATCAGTGAGATCATACAACATTTGTCCCTTTGTGTCTGACTAAATCCACTCAATTTGATGTCTTCAGAGTTGGTCTATGTCATTGCAAATGTCAGAATTTCATTCCTTCATATGGCTGGATATTATTACATTGTATATATAGAACACATTTTGTTTATCCATTCACCTATTGATGGACACTTGGGTTACTTCCATCTTTTGGCAATTGTGAATAATGTCACTATGAACACCAGTGTGCAAATATCTGTTCAAATCCCTGCTTTCAATTCTCGTGGGTATTGCTGGGTCATATGGTCATTCTGAGGAATCACCAAACTATTTTCCAAAGTGGGTACACCATTTTTCATTCCCACAACAATGAACAAGTGTTCCTGTTCTCCACATCCTCTCCAACATTTATAATTTTCTGTTTTTTTAATCATAGCCATTCTAGTGAGTATGAAACAGTATCTCATTGTGATTTTTTAAAAGATGTATTTATTCATTTATTTATTTCTCTCCCCTTCCCTCTTCCCCCCCACAGTTGTCTGCTCTCTGTGTCCATTTGCTGTGTGTTCTTCTGTGACCACTTCTATCCTTATCAGCGGCACCAGGAATCTGTGTTTCTTTTTGTTGCGTCATCTTGTTGTGTCAGCTCTCCGTGTGTGCGGCACCATTCCTGGGCAGGCTGAACTTTCTTTCATGCTGGGCAGCTCTCCTTACGGGGTGCACTCCTTGTGCGTGGGGCTCCCCTACGCGGGGGACACCTCTGCGTGGCACGGCACTCCTTGCGCGCATCAGCACTGCGCATGGGCCAGCTCCACACGGGTCAAGGAGGCCCGGGGTTTGACCCGCGGGACTCCCATGTGGTAGGCGGATGCCCTATCCATTGGGCCAAGTCTGCTTCCCTCATTGTGATTTTGATTTGCATTTCCCTAATGACTAATGATGTTGAACATCTTATGTGTTTTTGTTTGTTTGTTCATTTGACCATTTTCTCTTTGGAGAAATATCTTTTCAAGTCTTTTGCCCATTTTTAGTTGGGTTGTTGGTCTTTTGTTGTTCAGTTGTAGAATTTCCTTACATATTCTGCATTTTAAATCCTTATCAGGTATGTGGTTTCCAAATATTTTCTTACATTCTTTTTACATTCATGATGAAATCTTTTGATGCACGAAAGTTTTTAATTTTCATGAAGCCTCACCTTAGCTATTTTATCTTCTTGGTTTTTCTTGCTTGCTTTGTTAAATTTTTCCCTTTTTTTTTTTATTTTAACTTTTGTTGTGCATGCTATTGATGTAAGAGCTAAAAAATAAAACTGCCTTACACAAGATCCTGACATTGCTTCCCTATGTTTTCTTCTAGGCATTTTATGTTTGGTTCTTACATTTGTTAGGTCTTTGATCCATTTGAGTGAATTTTTGTATATGGTTTGAGGTAGAAATGCACCTTCATTCTTTTGAATATAGCTCTCTGGTTTTCCCAGCTCCATTTTTGAAGAGATTATTCTTTCCCAATGAGGGGACTTGGCACTCTTGTCAAAAGTCAGTTGTGGGAAGCAGATGTGGCTCAAGCAATTAGGCTCCCATCTACCATATAGGAGGTCCAGGGTTCAATGCCCAGGGCCTCCTGGTAAAGACAAGCTGGCCCATGTGGCAAGCTGGCCTGTGTGGAGTAGTGGCCTCTGTGGAGTACCGGCCTGCATGGAGCACTGCCCCATGCAGGAGTGCTGGCCCACACTAGGAGCTAGTGCAGCAAGATAATGCAACAAAAAGAGTCACAGAGGAGAGATAACAAGAGATGCAGCAGATCAGGGAGCTGAGGTGGCGCAAAAGAATGATCACCTCTCTCTACTCCAGAAGGTCCCAGGATTGGTTCCTGGAGTCACCTAATGAGAATCCAAGCAGATACAGAAGAACACACAGCAAATGCACACAGAGAGAAGACAATGGGGGGAGGGGGGCGGGGATAGATAGATAGATAGAGAGATAGATAGATAGATAGATGGATAGATAGATAGAAAGATAGATAAAACTGTATCAATTGGCCATAGAAATGAGCGTTTATTTCTGAACTCTCAGTTTGATTCCCTTGGTCTGTCTGTCTCCCCTTGTGCCAGTACAATATGTGTTTTGATTACTGTAGCTTTGTAATGAGTTAATAAGTATTAACATTTAGGAAATGAGAGTTCTCCAACTTTGTTCTTCTTTTTCGAGATGATTTCAGGTATTAGGGACATCTTACCATTCCAAATAAGTTGAATGACTGGCTTTTCCATTTTTACAAAGAGGACTGATGAAATTTTGATTGGGATTGTGTTGAATCTGTACATTGCTTTGCATAAGATTGGCACAATAATAGTTAGTCTTCTCATACATGAACATGGAATACCCTTCCATTTAAGTCTTCTTTGATTTCTTTGAACAATATTTTGTAGTTTCTGTGTACAAGTCCTTTACATCCTTGGCTAGATTTATTCCCAGATATTTATTTCTTTTACTTGCTATTGTGAATGGAATTTTTTTTACTTGATTTCTTCTTCCAGTTGTCTCTTGCTTGTGTATTGAAACATTACTGATTTGGAGCTGTTGATCTTGTACCCTGCCACTTTGCTGACTTCATTTATTAGTTCTAGGAGCTTTGTTGTGGATTTTTCAAAATTTTCTATGTATAGGATCATGTCATCTTGAAATAGGAAAAGTTTTACTTCTTCCTTTCCAATTTGGATGTCTTTTCTTTTTCTTGTTTCATTGCTTGGGTTAGACCTTCTAGTACAGTGTTGAATAGAATTGGTGACTATGGGCATTCTTGTCTTGTTTCTTATCTCAGAGGGAAAGCTTTCAGTCTTTCATCAGTAGGTAGGGTGTTAGCTGTGGGCTTTTCACATATGCTCTATGTCATGTTGAGGAAGTTTCCTTCTATTCCTAGTGTTCTAAGTGTTTTTAGAAGAACAGGTGCTGTATTTTGCCAAAAGCTTCTTCTGCTTCAATTGAGATGATCATAAAGGTTTTTTTCCTTTGTTCTAATAACATAATATATTATATTTATTGATTTTCTTGTGTTGAACCATGCTTACATACCTGGGATAAATTCCACTTGATTAAGGTATGTAATTCTTTTAATGTTCTGTTGGATTCAGTTTGCTAGCATTTTGTTGAGGATTTTGCACGTTTATTCATAAAAAAAAAATTGGTCTGTAATTTTCTTGTAGTATCTTTATCTGGCTTTGATATTCGTGTGACATTGGACTCATAGAATGAGTTAGGAAGTGTTCCCTCCTCCTCAATGTTTTTGAAAAATTTAGCAAGATTAGTATTCGTTCTTGGACTGTTTGGTAAAATCCATGAGTGAAACCATCTGGTCCTGGGCTTTTCTTTTATGGCAGATTTTTTATTGTTAATGTGATCTCTTGTTATTGAGTCATTGTAGGTAGTTTGTGTGTTTCCAGGAATTTGTCCAGTTCCTCTAGGATATCTAATTTGTTGGTGTACAGTAGTTTATAGTATCTTCTTTTTGTTTGTTTGTTCTGGTTTTTTTGTTGTTGTTATTTTTCTTTTTTTACTCTATATAGTATCTTCTTATAATAGTTTTATTTTTGTGGAGTTAGTAGTGATGTGCCCCCTTTCATTTCTCATTTTAGTTATTTCATCTTCTCTCTTTTTTTCTTTGCCAACCTAGCTAAAAATTGTCAATTTTATTGATCTTTTCAAAGAACCAAATTTTGATTTTGTTGATTCTATAAATTGTGTGGTGGGGTTTTTTTTTCCTATATTTCATTTATTGCTACTCTAGTCTTTGTTATTTCCTTCCTTCTGCTCACTTTTTGTTTGGTTTGCTCTTCTTTTTCTAACTCTTCCAATTTTGATGTTAGATCTCTGATTTGAAATCCTTCTTTTTTATTTAAACTATAAGTTTCCCTCTCAGCATTGCCTTTGCTGTATCCCATAAATTTGGTATGTTGTGTTTTCATTCTCATTCACCTCAAGATATTTCATAATTTCCATTGTGATTTCTTCTTTGACCCATTGGTTGTTTAATTTAAGAGTATGTTATTTAGTTTCCACATATTTGTGAATTTTCCAATTCTCCCTCTGTTATTGATTTGTGGCTTCCTTCCATTGTGATCAGGAAAGATACATTGCATGACTTGAATATTTTTGCACTTATTGAGACTTGTTTTGTCACCGAATATATGGTCTATCCTAAAGAATGATCTATGTGCACTAGAGAAAAATGTGTTTTCTATTGCTGTTGGGTTATGTGTTCTGTATGTCTATTAGGTTTAGTTGGTTATATATGATTCAAGTATTTCCTTATTGATCTTCTGTCCTGATGTTCTCTATCCATTATTGAACATGGTTTATAGAAGTCTCTTAGTATTTTTTTTTGAAGTACCAGGACCAGGGATTGAACCCAGGACCTCTTATGTGGGAAGCCAGCGCTCAACCACTGAGCCACATCGGCTCCCTTGAGCAGGTTTTTTCATTTGTTTGCTTGTTTGATCTTTTGTTTGTTTTTCGAAGGCACAGGGACCAAACCTGGGACCTCCCATGTGGGAAGAAGACCACTCAACAATTTAAACCACATCTGCTCCCTAAAGTCTTACTACTAAGTAAAACCATCAATTTCTCCCTTCAAACCTGTCAATATTTCCTTCAGTATTTTGTGTTTCTGCCATTAGGTGCATATATATTTATAATTGTTATGTCTAATGCTGATCTGACCCATTTATCTTGTAAGAGTTTTTGGCATAAAGTCTATTTCATGTGATATTATTATAACTACCCCAGCTCTTTTTTGGTCACTGCTGGCATGGTACAGTTTTTCCATCCTTTCACTTTCAACCTACTTGTATGTTTTTAATTTAAGGTTTGTCTCTTTTATACAGCCAATAGTTGAGTAACACTTTTTAAAATCCATTCTTCCAATCTCTTCCTTTTGAGTGCAGAGTTTGTTTACTTTTTAAACTTTATTTCACCTTCAAATAATAAAATAACAGACAAAATGCAGCTTAACAAGTTATGGAATCATTACTTTAAAAATTCCTGTCTAGGCCCATTTATCATATTTAATCCTAAAAACAAATTCAATTGTCTCTTCCATGTTCTACAAGATGAATAAAATGAGTTCAAATTAGTTAAATGACATGCCCAAGTTCTCCTTGTTAATAAAGAAAATGAAAAAAAAATTCTTGATCATATTCACATCCCATAAAATTAAATCCCATATTCTCTCTCTCTCTTTTTTTTTTTACATTTAGCATTGATACAATACTGACTTGGGCTTTGCTACAAAAGTATTACAATATTACTGTTAACTATAGTCTATAAATTATATTAGATGAATTTTTCCCATGTATCCCCATATTCTTAACACCGTGTAATGGAGGAACATTCTTGTATTTGTATTATTGACCACAATACTCATCCACCACCAAAATCACTATATTATATAGTCCATAGATTATCTTCTAGTTGTCTTTCAGTTAAATTTAACCTCCCTAGAATATCTGTTTTAGCCACAATCACGTTTATAAATCATCAGTGTTAGTTATATGCATTATAATATGTTAACATCAAGTCTATTTCCACATAATACAATCAACCTTAATAAACATTCTACATACACTGTCATTGTCCATTTACTTTTAAAGTAACTACTTATAATGCAGGATTTTTTTCTTCCACTTTTCTATTTGGTCTTTGTAATTCTTACACCTTTTTGTCCCTCAAGTCTTCCATTAATGCCTACTTTCATATTTACTTGAATTTTTTTATTTTATATATTGAGTGCTCTTTTATTTCTTTCTTAAACAGAAATCCTCATAGCTGAAATCAGAACCCAAATGTGCAGACTCCCAGTGCTGTACTGGACAGGATTAAGTCTAACAGATGTCAAGTTCTTCCTGCCCTAACCCACTGGGAGAACTGGGGGAGAGTGTAAGCTATATTGTAAACTATTATCCACGCGGTGCAGCAGGGCTCCAAAATGTATTCGTCAAATGCAATGAATGTGCCACAATGATGAAAGGGGTTGTTGATGTGGGAGGAGTGGGGAGAGGGGGTGGGGGTACATGGAAACCTCTTATATTTTTTAATGTAACACTTTTTGTGATCTATGTATCTTTTTTAAAAAATTCATTTTAAAAATTTTTTTTAAAAAAAGGTTTTCCAAACCCCTGCCACACCTGACTCCTCTAGCCTAAATTTCATGGCTTCCTACTAAGGTTTCTTTTTTAAAGATTTATTTATTTCTCTCCCCTCCCCTCCCCGCCCCCCCCCCCCCCCCCCCCCGTTGTCTGCTCTCTGTGTCCATTCACTGTGTGTTCTTCTGTGACCTTATCAGTGGCACCGGGAATGTGTGTTTCTTTTTGTTGCATCATCTTGTTGTGTCAGCTCTGTGTGTGTGCGGTACCATTCTTGGGCTCCTTGATTTAATTCTGCTAGTCTCCTCTTTCCTTGACCATAGGTAGTTATTCATCTCCACATCTTTTCACAAACTTTTCTTCCTTCTTCAAATTCTCTTTAAATCCCTTCCATCTATCCATTATCCCAAACCTCCCCGTTGTTAAGCCCAGTTCAGGCTCCACATCCACACTGCATCTGCCATAACCACAGAGCTGTACCATCACTCACTCATACTGCATTGTGTGGTCTACCTCTTCAGTACTCAGCTTTTCTCTCCTCTTCATTCCTTCATTCTTTCAGCCTTTGTCATCATCCTTGATCCATTAAGGGCAGTCCGCCAACCCTTGGAATCATCTTTGACAATTTTCTTCTGGATTTCCCAAGGTCTAATCCTTCGGTGAGTCCTCTGAGCTCTATCTTTAAGGTCATCCAGAATCTTTAAGGTCATCTAGAATCTAAACACTGCTTACTGCCTCCACCACTACTTAGTCTAATCCACCCTCTTATCCCACCAGGATTATTGTAATAGCCACCTAATAAGTCCCTCTGCTTCCACTCTTGCCCTTACAGACTATTTTCCATTCAGCAGCCAAAGTGATACTTTAAAGTGCAATTCCAATCATGTAACTCCCCTACTCAAACCCTGCAATGACTCCCATTCCCCTTAGAATAAAATCCAAAACCGACCATGTTCTACCATGACACAATAGCTATTCAAACTTTCTCCATCTAGTTTTGCTGTTAATAATAATAGCTAGCATTTAGCAAGTGCTTATTCTATACTGGGCACTGTTGTAAGTCTTTTACACTTTCAAGGTAGTTGGACCACGTAGGTGGCATTACAAGTAGGAAATGCAGGCAAAACAATGTTACACAGCCAGTAAGTGGTGAGCCGGGATTTGAACCCAGTACATATCTTCAACCTCCACCCCACTCTGTCTCTGGATATAAGATACTCTGACATGAGCTCAAACCCATACTCTCAGACCCTAATTTTAATTTAAAACATTTCCGTAAGGAGCCCGGTACTCTATTCTCTTAAGTTTGTAGATTTACCCATGTGTGAATTTAACTGTAGGAGGAAAGGGTTTTAAGGGAGAAAAAGAGGAAAAGTCTGGAGCCTGCTTTAATTAGGGAAGCTCATCTACCTCAGACAGCGAAGCCCCAGAGCCAAGCTAGAAGCCAAGACATTTGTTTTAAAAAATCCGATATCTCCCAAGCTGAAGTTTATATCAAATCTGTGTGATATCCCACCCAAACAGCAAACCCACAGTTTGCTTGCTTAAAGGCAATCCTAGGTTGGCTTGGCTGCCTTTCAGGGCTGTACCGCAAGCAGTGGGCTGAAGTTCCTACACATGGGTGGAACAGTTGTCTCGAGAAAAGGAACTGTGGCCTCTTCCCAGAGGCTCTGTTCCTCCTGGAGCACACACCCACGCACACATCAGGTGACCCAGCCAGGGGACTGGCTTCTGTCCAGGCCACACCTGTGCAACAGTGTCCAGCCCACTGTCCAGCCCACGAGAAGGATGAGGTCCCATTGGATGAGAGAACTGGGGATCCCATTAGAACTTCCTGGGAAAGACTTACACGTCACCCAGTGGTACAAAAACCCAGTGAGGGAGAAGGGTCTCCACATGTCCTCTCGGGGGTCGTGACCCAAGAGTGGGGAAGAGAGGCAAGCAATTGGTTGTTTGCACCACCCGAGTGATTCAACCGGTCTGGTACCCACCTCGTTGCTAGTGCCAGGCTCCTCTGTGTATCGTGCTGCTTACGGAAGACGCCATCAGATTTGCAGGCAGGTGGCCTCACCGGAGCCTCCTATGTACCTGGGGGAAAGAGTCTAGAAGGCTTAGGCTGGCCTTTCCTCCGCTCTGTTACAAAGAGTCGTTATCTGAAGCCACTGAGAACATCAGAGGAAAGGCCCAATCACGTCCCAGGCAACACAGCACCTGGTGAAGGGGAGGGAGAGAGCATTGGGTTTCATTGATTTGGTCTCCGTGGTAGACCAGCTGTCCCCGAGGAAGGCCTGGTATTCCTGTCCTCTCCGTGAACCTGCCTGAAAGGGATACAGGAGTTATTGGGTAATCAGGACTTGTCAGCACCTCCGTTATGCAGGATGGTTCAATCCGATAATGTGAATGGAACCTGTAATACTGCTGATGAAAAGCACTCCTGTTTCAAAAGGGCCTTGAATGATTTTTTGTTCATTTTCTGTTTACATGTAATGTGTTATTGATGTCATTACCCTATAATACAGCAGCTTGTTTCATAGAAAAACCAGGAATTATTCACTCTTTTTCAAAAAAAAAAAAGGCAAAGAAGAAGAAGAAAGAAGGAAAGAAAGAAACCCTGTTAGGTGAGGAAAATTGCATTCGAATGCTGCAACTGAAACATATTGATTTTCTGGCACCAGACTTTTTAGATTAAAAATGCCAATACTAAATCCTTTCATGACCTATAGTTCATATGAAGTTCGCATGTCATTTACTATTATTCTGGGGGGGAAAAAAAAAGCTGAATCTTTAATGAAAACATGGTTGGAAAGAATGTCTGCTGTTTCCATAATTTGCATACCATTATAATAATGCCTGATTATCAGCTAAACATGCTGATAGCAGGGTGGGTTGAACATTTTTCTTATTCCAAATCAAAAGCCGTTTGTCTGTTTTAATTGTCTGCTTGTCTTGGCTTTATCCTTGGTGGGAGCCATCGATGCACACCGTTTCATTGTCCAGGCTTGTTAAGATTGGCGCTCTGCGTTCCCCAAGCTAAGTAAGTCACATTCCTTCACATTCTACTAAAGCCAGAGATCTCTGTTTGGTCTTACTGCGGTTTAGAACTCATTGATGGTACTAATTAGGTATTCTTCCAAGTCGGTTAAGAATTATAATACAGCCACGGAATTCCTGGCGCTGTCTTGAATTTAGTACACAGGGACTGTCAATCTCAAAAGTCCCTCAGCCAACACAGAAATGCCCAGTGATGTCTCTGTTGCAGTTTTTTGTTTTCTAATGATGTGCCATGAGCCCAGGTTTGAAAGTCAAGTAAAAATATCTTTCCCAAAAACCCAATTCCTTTCGCTGTAATCTTTCTACGCCATCATCACAAAGATTTGTACTTGGTTCAGAGCTCTCTCTACCTCTTGCTAAACGAGTAACTCTTTGGTATCCTTGTCTTTGGACGGAGATGAGTAGGTCCTATAGCTTTTTGGTCTCAGTGTTTTTTGTTTTTTGGTTTTTTTTAGGAGGTACAGGGGATTGAACCCAGGATCGTGTACTTGGGATGCAGGTGGTCAACCACTGAGCTACATCCACTCCCCAATGAAAGTTGGATTTTTGTTTGTTTTGTTTTTGGGAGGTACCAAGGATTGAACCCAGAACTCATACATAGGAAGCAGGCACTCAACCACATAGTTACATCTGCTCCCAGGTCCCAGTTTCTTTATCACTAGGATGAGGATGGGGCTCTCAGGGGGGGTAGATTTCTTGGATAAGCAGCTTCTCCAGCCCAAATCCTCCTCAGTGTCAAAGTTGCAGGGGTTGGCCGACTACAATCCATGAGCCAAATACAGCCTGCCTCATGCTTTTGTAAATAAAGTTTTATTGGAACACAGCCACACCCGGGCTTGTGTATTATCTATGGCTGTTTACTCGTACAACAAAGAGTTGAGTACTTATAAAAGAGACCATTTACAGAAAATACTTTAGGTCCTCAAAACCTAAAATATTTCCTACCTGACCTTATATAGAACAAGTTTCCCAATCCCTGGCATAGTGTATCACATCCCACTAAATGCTTCTCCTAAACTTGGGTGTCCAAGAGTAGGTGCAGCTGCTTTTCAGAGCAACACCACCAGCAGTGGGCACAAGAGTAGGTGGATATTACAGAATTTTAAATTTTTGAATTTTGAGTAGGATCAAATCTTGGAAGTCACCTAGTCATACTACCCAACCACCTCTTGTTTGATTATCCTCAATAACATCTCTAGGTGCTAGTTGAAGATCTCCGTGATTGGGGAAACATAATTCCCAAAACTCACCATTCTTTATGTTGATAATTTTTAAGAAAATTCTTCCTTGAATTAAGTTAAAAATGGATCTCCTTGTCTCTTCTTTCCATTGGTCTGGTACACGAGCTAGTACGAACCTTCTTCAACAATATAAACCTTCAAGTACTGAAAACTATTGTTATTTTCTTCCTAAGTCTTGTCTTCTTCAAGTCAGATATCCCAATTTACTTCTTTTGTTCTCTTATGATAAAGTATTGGGTCCTTTACCAACTCAGTCACCTTCCTCTGGATGCAGTAACCTGTCACCAGGAATGAATATACTATCCCAGGTGTTTGTCTACCAACATGGAGTTAGGTGGAACTGTCCCCTCCATCATTCTAGAAACTATATTTCTATTAATGTAACCTAAATCCAATTAGCCTTGCGAGCCAAGGTGGCTCAGTGGCTTCCAACATACGAGGCCAGGGTTCGATTGTCATCCCTGGTACCTCAAAAAAAAAAAGTCCAATTAGTCTTTGAGAGGTTACATCTCACTGTTGATTTAGATTGTCCATAAAATCAACTTAAACACCTTTGTTAATGTAGAAAATTATCTCCCTTTTTTCCTGTCTTTGCCTTGTTTCTTTCCCCATCCTATCTGCCTAGAATGTACCCCTTTTTTTTACAGTAGAGTGTGATTCCTTAAATGACAATTACTCCTTAATTAAGAAGAAACAAAACAACTATCTCAAATTTTTTCTCCTATTTCTCTCCATTTGAAGGATGGGTTCTTCCAGTTTACTCCTTTCTAACGCTCTTCAAATAGAGGTAAAAAGTCTAAAAGCAAAGACACTTCATGGAAATTGCAAATGCTCTTCCACACATATTTCTGACTTTTCCTTTGGACAAAATGGCGGGAATTGCCTTTGCTGATTCCTATGGTTGGGTGGGACCACGTGGCTAAATCTGGCTGTATTCGTCAGCCAAAGGGAAGCTGATACAAAATACCAGAACTCTGTTGGCTTTTATAAAGGATATTTATTTGGGGTAGAAGCTTATAGTTACCAGGCCATAAAGCATAAGTTGCTTTCCTCACCAAAATCTGTTGCCATGTGTTAGAGCAATATGGCTGCTGACATCTGCAAGGGTTCCAGCTTCCTGGGCTCCTCTCTTCCCAGGGCTTGTTTCTCTCCCAGCTCAGCTCTCTCCACAAGGCCAGCTGTAGATTATCAGGCAAACAGCTCATCTCTCTTCCCAGGGCCTCTGCTGTGTCTAATTGAACCTTCTCTCTGTTCCTCTGTATGCTTGCTTCCCTGGCTCCAGCATTAAAACTCCAACTCCGTTCTCTGCCATGTCTTTCCTCTGTGAGTCCCTGCCTACCATGGGGGCGGGTATGCAAAGTCCTACTGACATGGCCCCATCAAAGCCTTCATCATTATTTAATCAAGTAAAAGTGAAACCTCTGTATCCGATATAATTTAATATTCCCAGAGGGACAGACCAGTTTACACATATAATCCAGTATCTATTTTTGGAATTCATAAACAATATCAAACTGCCACACTGGCCAATGAAGTGTGAGTGAAAATGATGTGTGTCACTTCCAAACCAAAACCCTCCAGAGCTCTTTCTCTCTCATGGTGGCCATCAGCATTCAAGATGGTGACTCTTCCATCACTCTGGGACTCAGAGTAAGGGCACATGGAGTGGACTCCTCCATGTCCCCTCCCACTAACTCATGATGGACATGGAGCATGAGTGAGAAATAAATCTTTTGTTTTTATAAATGGCTGAAATTTAGGGTTTGTTTGCTTTTGTAGCATAGCCTAACCTATATGACAGATTTTTAAATTTGATAGTCATTCAGTCAACACCGGACAAATATTTGTTTAGTACCTACTATGTGAAAAGAAAGCCCTTGGGCTGCCTCGGTGAACAAAACAAAGTCTCTGTCCTTGTGAAAACGGAGGATTCAGATCTTGAATGTGATAGCCACATCACACCTGTACCCTTCCAAATATAATGCAACAGACAGACTGCAATGTGGCTAGGCTGAGGGTCTTCAGATGTGTGAATTTCTGTGAAATTGGGGAGTTGGCATGCCAGGGTTCTCATGCTGGTTTCACCACTTACCTACCATAGGACTTGGGGCTGACCGCCTTACTTGTCTGGGCTACCAGTTCCTTTACCCTTTCTATCCCTGCTTAATTCCATGCTATATCATTGGTGCCCATGGTTGTCCAGCCCCAGCTTGAGTGCTCTGAGAAACAGGATGCTCACCACTTCCAGAGGCAACATTTTATTCCTGGGCTCCTGTGTTGCTTCATTGTTTTTCCTCTGAATCCCTTAAGCTCAGGAAGCCTGGAGATGAAGCCAATGATTCTTTGTGGTAGAACTCCAAGACTAGAATTTGCATGTGATTCTGTTCTGGACTGAGTTCCTTTTCTGTGTCAAACACTGCTGTGGACCAGATACTCTGGAGAGCAGAGGAGTATAAGCCATGGTTCTGATCTTAAAGTCCAGCTAGGTAAGACTGACCCATAGCAGGACATATGGTGCTAAATTGTGGCTCAGATGAGGGAAAAGGGAAATTTAGTGGAGTTTGGTGGGATCATGAAAGACTTCATAAAGAGGTTGAACTTGTGCCAAGCTTGAAGGATGGGTAGGTTCTAAGTAGGTAGAGAGTACAAGAGAGAGAGATTTAAGATGGAGAAAACACGCTGAGGTAGACAGAGTGATGTGATATACCTATGAAAACAGAATGGACATAAGAGCAGAGAATGGGAGTGAGGACAAGCTTCTGCCTAGCTCTGTGTGAAGGGTTCTTTAAAGAACCTGCTGATAATTTTTTCCCCCAAGATGACTCCCTCATCTGTTTGCCCGATTTTTTGTTGTTGTTGTTGTTCATTGTCTGCTCATTGTTTTTGTTCATAGTCTGCTCGTTGTCTGTTCATTGTCTTCTTTAGGAGGTACCAGGAACTAAACCCGGGACCTCCTGTGTGGGAGGTGGCACCCAACTGCCTGAGCCACATCCACTCCCTGATATGAATTTTGAAATAGATATAATCCCAGCCATCTGTGCTGAGTCTGTAGTAGAAGATAACTTCATTTCCTTTTGGGTCAAAAAAGGTCTCCCATAATTTAAAAAGACCTTTGCAGATTTGAGCCTTTTCCTGATGTCATAGATGGTCCCTGTTAGTTTACAGTTTTTATTTAACTAACAATGGTTACAGCATCACATATTGCTCCCATTGACAGCCTCATGTTGGTGGCAGATATTGCCTAGTCAGTATAAATAGGTCAACTGGAGGCTTCCATGAGGTGAGCAGAGTGAGGGTTAAGACTATCTTTGTGCCATAACTAGACTTTCAGAGAAGGGAAATAAGAAAAAATACCATTGCCAAATGGGTTCCATTCTTCATATAAATAATGGATTTATTTTGACTTCGATAGGAGTGGCTTTCGCCCAAGGCACATAGGGTGCATTGACAGTTCAAGTTCATGACACAAATTCTCGAAAAATGTAAGGAATGACAGTGGGGGGATATGGATGCACACTTTCAATCTGTCCCTGCTTCTACCTCTCAGTTCTGCTTCCAAGTAATTCCATCTCATCATTCAAGTTTAAGTCTCTAAGAAAAAGTCAGGATAAAACAAGAACTCATTAACGTTGTACTTCGTTTGGAAAAAAAAAAAAAAGGTAAGAGCAAATGAAAAAAATTAATGCTGCTTTCAAAATGGGAGTTAGGTGGGGCAGATGGATCGTTTCCTGCAGTGCTAAGGAAGCGGCTAATGAACTTACTCAATCGGAAGCAAACATTGTGGGAATGTCAAGGAGGAGAGGGTAGAACCAGAGAAGGAAGAAATATTATTAATGTGTTACTTTCTATAAATGGAGAGGAAGAGTGTGGGCTGATGATCCTTTCTGAAAATAAAGGTTATCATTAAAAATAATATACTGACTTTTCTGTAAGTCTTGAAAGTTTTCGAAGCACGTTCGCAGCCATTATTTCATTTGATTCCCACAACAACCCTGGGAGGAAGAGGGGATGATTTTTATTCACTATTCATTTTACGAATGAGCAGGTAAGATTTCAAGAAGTTAAAGGACTCACTCAGCTACTTAGCAGTTAGAGGGAGAGGGAAGAATAAGTGTAATATGGGGCATTTTGGGGATATTGGAATTGTCCTGCATGACATTGCAGTGATAGATACAGGCCATTACACATTTTGTCAAAACCTATAAAATGGGGTGGGGCAAAGTATAAACTATATTATAAATAAATGTCCTTGGTTAGTACAGTGCTCCAATATCTGCTCACTGGTTAACAAATGTACCACACTAATGAAAGTTGTTGTTAATGTGGTAAGTGTGGGAGGGGAGGATATGGGCATATGGGAATCCCCTATATTTTTTGATGTATCATTTATGTAATCTAAAACTTCTTTAAAAATAAATATATATATATATATTTTTTAAATTTAAATTAGAATGTTTCAGAATAAAATCTAGATTTCTGGCCTCTCTTGAAAAATCAGCATATCCTGCCCTATTGGTGGTTCTTTCTACATGGCCCCAATCAGCCGGAGCATATACACAGCTGCTCTCTTAAACCTGTGCTCTCCAGTTTCCCACAGTCCTTACCACTCCCTGTTGTCCCCAGGTCTGGAAACCAAGGATCAGCTGATATTTCTCATCATGTCTGTGCCGTTCTCCTACCCATCTGTGTCCCTCACTGGATTCTGGAAGGCACTTGAATTTGTCTCGAGGCAACTTCCCAGCTTTATCCATTGCTAGCTATGTGAACATGGCCAGATTACTTTCACTCTTAAAGCTTCCATTTGTTTCCATTCTACAAAACCGGAATGATGATGGTGCTACAGTGGATATTTGAAAAAAAATTTTTTTGATCTTTCAACATTCTTCCTTTCTTTTGGAGTCCCCATGTTCTAGAACCCTATAAAAGCCTGATACTTGTTTTCCCAGCCCCCCTTGCATCTAGAACACAGGCAAATGGCCCAGGTTCCTCCAGTCAATCATAGACCCTCCAGTCTTGGATTTGAGAGCTAGTGGCCCCGAAGAGCCCACAGGCATGGTTCATTTTGGCAGGAGCTACCATGGGGAGTTTCTGGGGTAGCCACGGCAGATGTGTCAGTGATATCATCAAGAGTCCATCAGCACGTTGGCATTGCAAGCTATGATGTCTGATGTATCATGCCCAATGCGAGAAGCATCTGGACATCCCCTGTTCACTGGTGTGACTTTGGGGATTATCTGTGGCTGTGTAGTCATGAAACCTGGTCCTCTGGCCCTCCCAGAGAACCTGGGAGCCCCTTAATATCCATTGGCGCTGGTCTTTTACCTGCTGGCTCACAAATCCATTTCCTACCTATCCCCTATTCTGTGTAATCCAAGGTGACCCCTGTAAAATAGATTTCCCAAGCTCCTGTGCCAACAGGTTTATAGGGCCTGAAGCTTGTACAATTTGGGGGCCCTCTTTAATAAAAATATCTCGAAATTACAAATACAAAATTATATACAAAAAGAGAGATTTATTTTTATGAGAAAAAAATTGCAACAAATTACTTTTATTTATTTTTAGATAGTTTTCTCTCCCCTCCCCCCACCCGCCGTTGTCTGCTCTCTGTGTCCATTCATTGTGTGTTCTTCTGTGTCCCCTTGCATTCTTGTCAGCAGTAGAGGGAATTTGTGTCTCTTTTTGTTGCATCATCTTGCTGCGTCAGCTCTCCGTGTGTGTGGCGCCACTCCTGGGCAGGCTGTGCTTTATTCACATGGGGCGGCTCTCCTTGCAGGGTGTACTCCTTGCATGTGGGGCTCCCCTATGTGGGGATACCCCTGTGTGTCATGACACTCCTTGTGCGCACCAGCACTGCGTGTGGCCCAGCTCATCACAAGGGTCAGGAGGCCCTGGGTTTGAACCCTGGACCTCCATATGGTAGGCGGACACTCTATCAGTTGAGACAAATCCGCTTCCCAAATTAGTTTTATATTTTACTTAGAATGGAAAAGTTGGATCAAATTAAAAAAAGAAAAGCTGAAAAATACGATCATATTTTTTAGGTATCTTTATTATACTTTTTCCTAGAATTTTGTTTACATACACTTGAATTGTTTCTTCCAATAACAATAATTTTCTATAGAAATATGGAAATTGTCTTTCCTCAGTATGTTGATCGATGTTTGCTCTCTTTTTTCATTTTTGTTATTATGGTAACACAAAATTTGCCATTTTAACCACTTTTAAGCATATAATTCAGTGAGTATTAATTACTTTCTCAATGTTGTACAACCCCAACCACTATCCATCACCAAAAATTTTCATCGTCATGCTGAAACTCTGCACCCATTAAGCAATAACTCCCCATTCCTTCTTTCCCCTAGCCTCTGACAACCTCTAATCTACTTTCTGTCATAATTAATTTGTCCATTCTAGATAGTTCATATAAGTGGAATCATCCATTATCTGTCTTTTTGTACCTGGTTTATTTCACTCAACATGATGTCGGCAAGATTCATCCATGTTGTGGCGTGTACCAGGACTTCCTTCCTTCATATGGCTGGGTAATGTGCCACTGCATGTATATACCACATTTTGTTTATCCACTCATCTGCTGATGGCACTTGACTCGTTTCCACCTTTTGGTGCTTGTAAATAATGCTGCTACGAAGAAATTTACTTTTTATTGGCAATTTTAAAAATGTTTCCATTTTTAACTCATTCATGTTGCTATGTGAAGTTTTGAACCATTGTCTATTGTGGGAAGTTGCTTTCGAGATGCTTTCATGTAAGAGCCAGAAGGTAGTTTAGGTTTCTTATGGTGTGACCAACTAGTTTGTCATTGTTGTCCTGTGTTAAGACCTTCCAGGCAAATGCTAGGTGAAACGGTTGTGTATCACCCCAGGCCATGCAGATGCCAAGCCAGCTAGTAATAACTTTACACAGAAATAACTGTGCACCCCATTGCATAGTTCTGACTGGGCCCTAACTAAATGGATCCCCAACACAAATTCCCCTACTCAGTCGCTAAGTATGCTCCATGGCTCTCCAATGCCACCTGACTCACGGGGAAGTATGATGGAAGGGAAGTCAGTAGAGCAAAGCAGTAGTCATAACCATTTGAATTAAAATACTTTACTTTTTCAAACTTCATACAAAATATGACCATGTAACAAGTGGCTGGGGATTTTACCAGGGCCCTGGAAAGGGTCTACACAGGTGATCGGCCCTGAAGCCTGACCCACTGCCTTAGCACTTGATCCACTTCTTCCGCGTTTGTCCCTCCAAGGGACGCAATGGCAGGAGATTGGCGGGCTCTTGGGCTTCCAAACACCATCTCTCCCATTTCTCCCTCCAGACCTAGGGTTGGTTGTGGCTTCTTGCCCGTGCTCATCTCTAACACCACCCCATTCCAAAACACTTGAAAGTACCTGCTGTATTAAATTCATTCTATTGGATCCCCTAGAATGGGGTCATTTTACTAATATGACCCTAATCTGTATCATTTTTCTGCTTAAAGAAACGTGCTCAGAAATTTTTGTGTATTACAGGTCTAATACTTCTATAAAGATAGATAGATGCCTATTATCTTTAGCATATTTTATATTTTTTCAGTATCTTTATCTTTTTTTAAACAAATAAATTTTATTAATAAAGCATGCAGTTAATTAATAAAGCACACAATTCATACAAAGTATACAATCAATGGTATTTGGTATAATCAGGTGTGCATTCATCACTTCAATTATTTTTTTTCTTCTTTATTTTCTTTTAAATGTTACATTCAAAAAATATGAGGTCCCCCTCTACCCCCCACTCCCCCTACCCCACTCCTCCCACATCAATAACCTCTTCCATCATCGTGGCACATTCACTGCACCTGGTGAATACATTTTGGAGCACTGCTGCACCACATGAACAATGGTCTACATTGTAGTCTACACTCTCCTCCATTCCACCCACTGGGCCATGGCAGGGCACACAAGGTCCAGCATCTGTCCCTGCAGCACCACCCAGGACAACTACAAATCCTAAAAATGTGCCCACATCACATCTCTTCTTCCCTCTCCCTACCGTCAGCAGCTACCGTGGCCACTTTCTCCACATCAGCATTACAATTTCTTCCTTACTAATCATAATAGTTCCCCAGCAGAACACCAGTAAGTCCACTCTAATCTATACTCTTTATCTTTTTATACATGGCACGTAGTTGAACCTACAAAAGTTAATCTGAGGAAAAATATATATATATCTTCCATAATTGACATACCACACAAGAAGTAATGTAGTATATTAGAGGAAAGCCTTAATTTGGGGTGATACAATCCAGATCCCCCTGAAAGCACAAAATATGATAAGTTGCAATAAGGTCAAATTATTTTAAAAAATTAAAAAAGATAGAAAGTGTTGTCTAAAATTTTTTAAGGCAAAGAATCTAGTGGGATTAGAACTAGGAACACAAAATGAAATTTTATTTCACTTAGAAAAGCATGCCTGGGGAAATAATATATAATCCAAACTTTTCAGTAAAAGAGAAAAACCAGGATGGCACTGATGCTGAACGAGAAGTAGAACAGTAATGAATAACAAATTTAGTGTTAGCACTATAATCAGATGGTGACCACTTTTTAAAAGCATAAATTAGACTGCAATCTATTTGAACAGCATTTTTGGTATTAGTAATTTGAGTAGATGGTAAAAAGAAAAGACAAAATAGTATGAATTGTATGGCAGAGGATTAACAAATATGACACTGATAAGATTTTGAACTTCTTTAGTTTTTGTCTTTTTTATATTGGAAATGTTTTCATAAGTGGGAAAGATTATGATAAGGGACATTAAAATGATCCAAATCCTAAAATTTGAGAATGGACCCTAGAAAACTACCTTGGTTCACACCCTCATTTTACAGATGAAGAAATTAGGACCAGAGAGAATAAGAAATTGACATGAGGTCACTTAACCAAACAAGGTTCTCTCTTTCACCTGAACAGAGCTCAGAATTTGATTTATATATGAATTTATGAGTCTATAAATTCTGACAGGGAAAAACTTAATTATAAGAATTTGATGATTATAAATGGTATAAAAGAGCAACTTTACCCAGATAAAAGGAATAATGTAATCATTGGAAAATTGAAAATGTCTTTTTACAAGGGTAGCTTCCCTGTCTTGTTATTTGTTGTATCCGTAAGGCATTCCTTGTGTCTAGCACAGAGAAGGCATTAAATCGATGTTGGGTATTTGTTAGATGGATCAGTGGTAAAGAGTGGTTGGTTGGATGAATGGGTAGTTGGATGGGTGAGTTGATCAAAGGAAGGGAGGGAGGGATGAATGAAGGAAGGAATGAAGAAATGAAGGAAGGAATGAGGGAACAAAGGAGGGAAAGAAGGAAGGGCAGAAGATTGGGTGAGTGATTTTCAGTGTGGGAATTCAATCTGTCCTCTAATTTCCTGAGAAAATATCTGCAACTTTTTCAATTCTGGGCCATGCCATTTCAGATTGAACACAGCAATGAACCTTTTTAATAAGCCTGAACAGCAAAGACTTCAAATCCCATAATTCAATAAAGAAAGTCTCATTTTCACAAGATTGCCAAGAGAGATGCCCAGGAGTATGGATAGTAGTTGCTTACCTAAAATTACTAACAAGACTTCACTATCCATGACTAAGTGGAAGGAAACAAAATTCATGAAGAATTTGTATTATAGAATGTGATTTTATTGCTTTTAGATACCTACAGAAAATAGAACTAGGCTAATGGAAGAGATCACTGGAGGAAACCATTTTCATTAATTAAAAAGGATACATAATTGTTGCCTTAATAATTAGTAAAAGTGTGCTTCCTACAAACTTAAGGAAGCTTTCAGTTTCTTGGTATAGGAACATTCTCCCAGTGCCTCTGTTAGGCTATTAGTAAGATATACAAACCTTTTTCTTCATATTATCCAGCCTCTGAATTTTTCCAAATTTGGAATTAGTGTGAATTTATGAAGTTTTACAGTACATCACTGCAGTTGGAAACAACAGGCATCCAGTTGAATAGTTGGCTAGAAGTCTTGAGCATGAGTTACTCAAGAAAGGAAAGTTCCAAGTGAATATGCTTGGCCCGGAAAGGATTTTCTGTCTCCCCAATTAATTGCGTAATTATCAATCATGTATGTTTTTTAACTAATGAACAGAAAATTGGAGGAAGGTTTGCCATTCCTTTCCTCTTTTCTCCCTCTTTCCATGTAGCTGAGTTCAGTCGCCATCAGCACTAAATTCCACTCTGAGTTCACAGCCATCATGATAGCTAGTGCAGTTTTAGGTTAAGCATATTTTATCCATAAATTGCTATATTTGGTTCTCGAGTTATTATTGCAGTTCCTTGGGGTACATTTAAATCCACCTTATTGTAATAGATTATGGAATATAGTGGCTAATGTGTCTAATGTAAAATAAATGACTGTAATGATTTATGATGTGACACTTCAATTTTATTGAACATAAGGATCATTGTACTAAAATGGATGGTGTATTGCTGGTTTAGCATAAAATACTGAATAACATATTCAAGAAAATGAATGGCTCGGCCAGTTCATAATATTCTACCCCTTCAGCTGAGAGGTCTTTAATAAGCAAGAGTGTCATTACACTTGAAAATGTATGGATAGGTAATCTATTATCTAGAACAATGACAGGGACCTGCTCAAGTGCTTATTAAAGAAGGGAGTCCATAGGAGAAAATGCAGAGTTCCTTGGTCCTCCTGAAAGGGTGATTTCCAACAACCAGCAGCAGCTATACCAGTGCTTAGCAGAATTGTAAGTAGCCCCCACATTTAAAATTTATCACCTTGAGACTCTCTCATGACCTACAAGAAGGAAGGGAATTTCAGGAAGATTTTTATTTTATTTATTTTTTGCATTAGCCTGAAAGCAATATCCTAAATGTGCTTTTCTCTACGTGTCCATTTCCCAAGCTTTTATTTTCATTCTTGCAGTGTCCAGTCTATATAGTCACTCATGCTGTGTCTTGCTGAAATCCATGTCTGTGTTTGGTTACTCATCATAAGGAAGGTGTAAGAAGACTTGATTTACTGGCTCGTTCTTATTAACAGTGATATTAAGGATGGTTGTCAGTGACATATTGGGCCAAGGTGGGTTCTCAGACCTAGGAGATGAAAGCAAATTCTTCTATGGATTGAAATTAATGGCGAAGTTCTCCTCTAAAAAGTGTGACAATGTGAGGAATAAGGAAATTGACATGAGTTTTTTCTGATCCTCTCATCCTTACTCACCATGCTATCACAACCCCAGGAGCCTCCTGGGGTTCAGTTTGATAGCATAGGCAATCCCCACCTAATAACTAGAACCAAATGGGATTATCTTACTCCTGTGGCCTGGCCATGATGAAAAGGGGTGAGTTTGTTGGACCTAGCTGTTGCATTATGGGTAGAACTGTCATAAACTCCATTACCCATAATCCTCTGCAGCATGTTCCAAGTTTATGCCCATTCTCCATCTTCAGTCCCGGCAAGCTTATCTGGCCAGCCAAAATTGAGAAGCAGTCAAATACCACACAAGCCCATGACCGAGGACCTTTTCCTCAAGGCCTATGAACTCAATTCAACCTGGTGCCATGCTCACATAGCAGTTTTAATTTCCTTCCTCTCAATAGCAGATTTCACTCTACCTAAGAAGACACTGATCATCATGAGAAAGTAATCTGATGACAAACTGAACCCTGTGTTTGTGGAGTTAAGGAGTTTTACATTCCAGAATAGAAACAATAATGTTTATAGTTAATTCTATACTGTGTGGATTTCAGGCATTTATTTATTCAGGATAAGAGCCCATGACTCTTTTGGGGGAGAGGGAGCATTTATTATCGTTTTGGAAAAGGTGACATAGCCTGGAACTATTCACTATAGAAAGTATTTAGAGATGTCTTGATATCCTAACTTTTAATTTGGGTGGTCAAAGGCTTACTGTGAAGCAGTCTATTTCTAGAACAGTGTGGAATTCTCTATAATCAGCAAGTAAAAATGAAAAGCAATAGGGTCCATCTTTTTTGCCAGTGGGTCTGTTGCTTTTGGATTTCTTGATACATCCATCTACAAAAGGCCAAAGCAAGAGCTGCTGACCCATCAGCCTCCACAGCCTACCCACCCCCAGTTCCTAAACATTATGATGATTCCTGTCCTTGGAAAATTCTATACTATCATCAAACATTGTCAGAATGCTTTCATAAAGAATATTGGGGTGTTTTCCTTTTTTCTCAAAATATTGTAATATATAAAAATGGCAGAGTCTTGCCCCTGCCTTGTATGTGATCTTGTTTTCTCTGCATTCGAGCTCTCATACCAGCTTCATCCCTGTCTGATCATCTTTGGAACTGATCCAAAGTATGACTACAGAAAAGAAGCTTGCCAAGGCCAAAATACACCATAGAAAATCTGGCTGATAAGGGACCCTTTTGCTCTAAGTTCTCAAGTCATCATTCCCCCAATATTCCCAACATCTTTTCTCTTATGCCATTTCCTCATCCTGTGCCCCTCGCCCCCCTATTTTTGTGTTTCAGTTGTTCAGTGTCAACTATCCACTCCAATCCTTCTAGATTCTTGTGCCTTACTTCCAGCACCAAAGCAATATTTAGAATCCAGCCTTCCATTTCTGTGAATCAGTGAGTAGAACTGCTGATGTTAACCCGTCTCTCAAAAACGTGCTAAAGGGGCTTTTTCTAAAACCTAGGATTTACATACCTTTTTTTTTAACCAGAGAGATTAGTTGGCTTCTTTCCCAGTGAATCCATTCGAGGACTTCTCTCTTCAATCTGGAAGAACATAGTAAGATCCTATGTAAAGCCTCAGTGTTCCTCACTTAAGCTCTTCAAAATGCTTTGATTTACAGAACAGAGGCTGATACCTGGTAAATTTTTGAGTATTCACCCAACAGTGATATTTAAATGTCGTTTCTCTATATCCTCCTTCAAAGTATAAGCCTTTTAAACCCATCAAAGGAGCTTTGGGCTTCTTATTGGGAGCACTGTTTTTCTGAGCATGATAGCCCATGGGTGGAAATCTGCCCAGGTTTAACAGACAGACCTTTCAGTATGAGCACCATAAACCTAGAATAAGCTTGGAGACCACCAGGGCTATCCAAGTGCAATTATCCCTGAGCTAAACAGGACAAATGGGCCATTAGAAGTTATGTGTGACACATTTAGACCTTAGGAACTTGATTAAAGTGACTGAAACATATTGGGAAAAGTCATGGACACGTGTATTTGCATAGAGCTGTCATATATCTGCTTACTCCAAGCCAAATTTAACTGAACATTTGTATTTTAAGCTGTCTTTTTCATTGAACTGAAAACTTAAAATATCTAGAGATAAACTTAACAAAGACCAAATTGGGGGCGAGGGGCTTAAATTGTACTGTCAGTCATTGATTTACCTTCAATAATTGCAAAGGTACCTGGTTCTTGGGTAGGAAGTCTCGTGTTGTAAAGTTGTAACTCCCCCCCCCCAGAATGAGCTATGAATTCAATGGGATACCCTCCAAAACAATGAAATATATATGTGTTTGGGGAATCTGTGCAGCAGAGCAGTTAGAGAACGGTCGTCAAGGTGATATAATGATTCTTAAGTTCATCTGGAAACACAAAAATATGATAACAGTTAAAGGGAAAAATTTGTAAGGGAGGACTGACCTCTCCATATAAGCAAATGCATTATAACACAATAGTAATTAAAACAGTGAGTTGCTGTACAGAAATAGCAAGATCAGTGTAGTAGCATGTCATCTAGCAGTGGTCCCAAATACAGATCATTGTTTAGTGTAAGAGGTGGCAATTCAAATTTTACTATTTAATAAATATTGAGCAAAAAGGAACTGTAGGTAACTGTAGAGGGGTAACTTGTAATGAAAAAAGCTCATGCCACAAACTTCTAAAAGATATTATTTAGGCTGACAAATGGAAGACCTTTCTAAGAGTGGCATGAAATACAGAAGCTATAAAGTAAAATACTTGCTCACAAAACAATTAATTTTTCATTAAAAGTCAGAAGGACCCATCGCTATATGCCATTCCCTAGTAAGGGACCCTGACATTATATTGGGCTTCAAATTTCGGGTAGTTCTGGATTACAGAGTGTTTCAACAATGGCAATGGAGGGATACTGGTATGGGATGCCATTGACAGGTGATATATGGCTGACAGGGAGCTGTACAGAACATATGTCCAGGGTGCATGGTAATGTTTGGATATACTCATAGTGGTAACAATTAAAAACCACAGCAGGGGGGGTACTGGGTTCCTGGCCAGTGGTGCTCTGTCATGGTCCCTAGGGGAGCAGCGACAGTCTCCCAGGTACAGCGGCGGGGACCGGGAGGGAGTGAGGGTTCAACAGTGAGCCCCTGATGCTAATGACTATGCTTGTGAGCTGATAAGCCTAAAATAAGAACAAGGCCTAGAGCAACATTGTGCCTGGGAATTTCCTCCTGTCAGCCTTCATGTTACTCAAATGTGGCCAGTCTCGAAGCCAAACTCAGCATGTAAATGCAATGCCTTCCCCCCAGCATGGGACATGACACCCGGGGATGAGCCTCTCTGGCACCGAGGGACCACTATCAACTACCAACTGATGATGCAACTGGAAAATGACCTTATACGGAAGGTTCAATGCGGATCAGCAGAATATCCCTGTCTACATAAAATAACATGACTTTAAAATGCTGTTTGACCTAAAGTAAGGGGGAAACGGAAAGGAGAAATGAGTTTATATGGCTACGAGTTTCTAAAAAAGAGTCTGGAGGCTGGCAGAAGGATTGCCCTTATGCACAACTGAGCAGAGTCAGAGAGACAGATAAAGCAGATATAACCCCCAGATATTGGTTCCTTTGAGGGCTAAAGAGACCCCTGGGAGTTATGGTCATGGCCGATGGGGTTAACTACCAGGTCAGATGGCCCCTCTTTGGAAATGGTGTTTATGTGTGATGAATCTGGACTCAGATGGGATCTCCCTCCATAAGACTTTCATGCTAATGTGCTGGAGGTGTAGTTAATGTTGGGGTTTAAGATATATTTAGGGGATTTGAATCTCTGGACTGACAATGTGATAGCCAGGTCCTGAGCCTCAACAGACTCCAGCACCTACAATCTGTTTTATTGGACTTACCACACTCAGCTAAGATGGAGTTGAAGAAGGACAACCACCACACCATGGAGCCTAGAGTGATTACAACTGAAAGTGGGAGGATTGCATCCAGCATCCATGTAGAATCTGAGCCTCCTCTTGACATAGAGGTGCAATGGACACAACCAATCCAATGTCCACATAGAAGAGGTGGCATTGGATTGGGAAAAGTGGACATGGTGGCTGATGGGTATGGGGAAAGGCAGGAAGAGATGAGAGGTGGAGGCGTCTTTGGGACATGGAGCTGCCCTGGATGGTGCTTCAGAGGCAATCACCGGACATTGTATATCCTCATAGGGCCCACTGGATGGAATGGGGGAGAGTATGGGCCATGATGTGGACCATTGACTATGAGGTGCAGAGGTGCCCAAAGATGTACTTACCAAATCCAATGGATGTGTCATGATGATGGGAGGGAGTGTTGCTGGCGGGGGGGGGGGAAGAGGTGGGGTGGGGGGGTGGGGATGAATGGGACCTCACATATATATTTTTAATGTAATATTATTACAAAGTCAATTAAAAAAAAAAAACCAGAAAAAAAAAAAAAAGTCAGAAGGGAAACAAGAAGCCTGTACAAAATCTTTGCAGCACATGTTTCCAAGATCTGACTTTCTTAACTGAGCAAAGTAAATTCATTTATATATAGGAATATATGTATACACATAGACAAGCACACATCTGTAAATACATATATACCATCTTAACTTCCCCACATGGATTCTTAATATTTATATGCTTCGTATTATATATGTACAGAAGGTATCTGAAGGATACACATGGAAGTTCAGTCCCGTGGCTTTGGGACAATCTTTTTTACATAATTCAGTAATCTTATTTTTATATTAGTGTAAGTATGTATTATTTTTATATTTTCCTGGGTTGACACTGTGTTTAACTTAGAATGACCTATAGATTAGTGGTTCTTAGTCTTTTGGGGAAAAGACTCTGTTAGAATCAGGTGAAAGTTGTGGACCTCAACAAGCGCACGTAAGTACAGAAATCCAAAACACCATATGAAGTATAAGTCCCTGCTCTAAATAGTTGCTCTAAAGTGAGTAAGCCCTGGCTCCTTTTGTGGTGTAACAAACCACACTTGGTGGCTTAAAACAAGAATCATTTTATTGCTCTTGAGTCTATGGGTCAGAAATTGAGACAAGGCTCGGCAGTAGCTCGTGTCTGCTTCTTGTGGGGTTGGCTGCACTCTACTGGGTCTGGAAGACCCAAGATGGCCTCCCTTGTATGTCTGGAACCTTGGTCCTGCCTACAGCTGAGGTGACTCGGTGCTCCTCTGTGTCGCCTCTCTCCAAAATTCCTATACTTACTTCCAAAGGGACTTAGGGAAAAAATGGAAGCTACATGATATCTCAAGGCCTGGGCTTGGCAGTCACACCGTATCACTTTGACCATGTTCTGTTTAGTTAAAGATAGTCAAGGGGCCAGTCCAGATTCAAGGGGGCAGGAAATAGATTCATATTAGGAAGAATGGGAAGGTTGCATTGGATGAGAGGGATTGCTGTGGTCATCTTTAGAAACAATCGGCCACATGCATGTGCCGCTCTGAAAATGTACACCTTTTAGCCAACAGATGGAAGTTTCCATTTGTGACCTAATAATATTCATGCTCAGAAAAAAAACATAATGTATGGGTGACCATAAACTGTAATAGTAATCTACTCAATTTAAATACCCATGGATTTCTTTTGTGACTTATACAAAATTTCCCAAAATAAGAACTATGACCGTGTGCATGGAAAGGGAAATTAGATATCATATATTGGTCTTATATATTGCATTTCATCGATTTTGAAATGCAAAATATTTTGTCTATAACTTAGAAAGCTATAGTTAGAAACCCTTCAGAAAGCATGTGCTGCCCCGAATAATGTAGAATAATATACACATATAGACTCGATGTCTATGCGCACACTGAGAGCTGGGGGAATAACACAGACCATAGCTCTAATATGGATTAATATGGTGATAAGATTTAGAGAGTAAATGGAGTTTATGACCCTGAAGCACAAGAGAACTTTGAGTTAAATGAGACAAATGTAACTACAAGTTTATCTCTCTTCTGAAACACCAGACACCAGTACCTCTCTCTCAAATGATGAAAGACAATCACAACGACCAAAATATGAGGAAAGCTTCTGATAAAAAAGAGAGCAGAAATAAACAAAAATGGGACCCAAAGGAAACATAGATAAAAAAGGAAACAGAAGAAAATAATAAAACTTGTAGTCTCAGATAAATTAGAAGCTATTATATATATAATAAAGAGCAGGAAACCGGAAAGAAGAAACAAGAAAGAGCTCTTGGAAATAAAATTGCCAAAATAAAACAAGATGATAACTGCAGATTTTCCTGATGTTTCAGTTTTAGCTTAAGTTGGAGAGCAACAGATTCCAGATAACCTATTTAATCCTTGCAAAAGAATGCAAAACAGGGTGTGTCCCCTATTATCACCCACTTTGAAGATATCTAAGAAAAGTTGAGGAGATTTATGGAGGGACACCTACAGTGAGTTTCTTTGGAGAGAGTAATCAATGTATTCTTCATTGCTCATCTCCCGTTGGGAAGAAGGAAAGTAAAATACAAGTTGAATTATAGAGAAACACTCAAAGTTGTTGCCATGTGTGCCCCTAAATTTTGGGAGGACAGAGTGTTGCTTAACCTGAAAAAGTCAAGTGGGGGAAGGAGGCTGTATGGAGTTGCCACTAAGAGTAGAGTGAGAAGAAAGAGCTGCAGGCGGAGCAGGCTGTGTCCCACTGAGGGTGAAATAAAGGTGGAAACTATGTGAAAGAGTACAACTGAGTCATCTTGAAAGTGTACCCCAGAAAGGCAAAATGTTCCCAACTATCTGTTGATACCATTGTCAAATTAAAACTATTTTTAATACCTGGAAACAGTGGAATCTCATTCTCTTACAGAAATGAAAACATTTAATAGATAGGCTGGATAACAACGTCAAGAAATTCTGACAAAGTATGAGATAAAAAGGCAAAGGGATTATAAAATGAGAGGGGAAAAGGAGATTTGGATCAACACAGAAGGCCTAACATTTGATGACCAGGAATGGGATGAAGAGATCAAATGAATGGGAGGAAATTATTAATTTTGAAAAAATAAAATTTCCAAGAACTGAGGACTTGAACTTCTAGACTGAAAAAGCACAACATTTGCTTATACACTGTAAGTGAAAAATCAGTCTATGAAGAAATCCACAACATGGAACATTATTGGGATATTTCAAAATTAACTGGTATGAGAAGACTCAGGAAGCATCCAGAAAGGAAAAATAAACTTATACTAAATGTAATTGGAATAGAAACATATTAGTCTTTCAAATAGAATCATTGGAAGAGAGAAAAACAAGAGAGCAATGCTTTATCATTATGAGCAAGAATGGCTTTCCACCTAAGATTCTACGCCCTCCTAAACTTTTAATCAAGTGTGAACATGGAATAAAGACATCTTCAGATGTTCACAGACTCAGAATATTTATCTCCATGCACTCTTTTTTTTTTTCTTTTTTAACAGGCAGGGATACTCACCACTATACTAACTAGGACACTGTTTCCTAATATGATCCTGGAGGATTGGTTTCAGCCAAATGAGTCAATTAACTATGAAATAGAAAGACACAGGATCCAGGAAACAAAATATCACAACAGGAAATCAGTAATGTAAATCAATATCTGGATGATGAGAAAGGAAAAGTCAAGATCACAGCTGTACCACAGGTCTAGAAAGAAACTACTTCAGATTGCAGTGAGAGAATTGAGGACTCTGGGAGGAAGGTCTGCAAGAAAAAAATGGAACTGATATATATATATATATATATCGAATGGAAATGATATAATGGTATATGGATCTATTTGACTTTTGGAAAATAAAGCTGATAATGGGGTGTTTGAAGAAAATTAAGGCTAGACACATAGAAAACTCAGCAAATTTTAAAAGAAACAATTATTAACCTCCAGAAAATTAAACATTTATACAAGAAATGAAGCATAATCATAGTATACTACTTGGCTCTGCAGTGAAAAATTTACAAAATACTTACAAACACTGATCTTAAATTAAAATCTTTATTAGAAATTATAATTATTCCAAATATATCATTAGATATATATATTCAAAAGATGGAGCAAAAAGAAGTGTGGCCTAAGAGAGCCAGATCTTCATTCCCAAAAAGGATATCAGCATATAATGTATAAAATTGGTACATCAATATATAGCAATATAAAATATTATTTGGCAATCTGGAGATCACAAGAAATTGCTAAAATAGGTTTAAGTGGAAAGGGGTAAAGGGAAAAGTGGGAGTACAGGGACATTTGGAGGGGACTTTTATTTTTTAATTATTATATGTCTTTTGTCACTAATTTTTCAAACATTTATGTATATCACTTTAACAAAAAAAAGTATATCTGTAAAAACAGTCTCCAACATGGCTTGATTCTAACATTTCAAATCAATTCAAGCTAACATCATTTACTGATGACCTAGTCTCAAACTAACATGAGTTATGGAGGATGTAAAGATAAGACACAGCCGTGTCCCTTGTAAGGGTTACTTAGCTGGAGACAGGCAGGGGAGTGGAGAAATGAAGAGCATGTGCTCTGGAGTCACTCAACATGGGTATGAGTTCCAGCCTCCACTCATGCTGGCTGGCTGAGTCTGGGCAAACTACAAACCCTCTCTGTGTCTCCATTTCCTCAAGCATACTATAGGATTGGTGAAAGGACAGATGTATCCTGTAGATTTGTTAAGAGAATTAAATGAGTGGAGGCATGTCCAGTGCTTCAGTGCCTAACACAAACCATAGAGAGCAGCTATCACTGTATTTAAGTTAACAACAAAACACATCGTGAAATAGCAAATGCACTGCTTCAAGATCATCAGACATGCTTAGGAAGCAGATCTTATGGATTTTTAAAAAATTATTCTGTGATTAAAAAAAAACCTGTTAGTTACAGGGTTCTGATTATGAACTAAAAATCTTTGCAGAAGTCTGCACCGTTTGACAGACTTCCAATGCACAGCAAGTCGGTGTGCATTGCTTTGCCTGTGTCTCCTGCATTGTGCATGTCAGGCCAGGTTTGGCACTTAATTACCTTCATTCGGCTCTACCGGTTCCATCATGCAGCCATCTCTTAAGGTTTCTGCCCTGGAGTAACTGTGAACAGCATTCACCCCATTTTCTGGCTGTCAGCTGAAAGGCCACCTTGAGTTCACTTCCTGTGAGAGGCCCTGCTGGAGACCAGATAACCCAGCCGAACAGCCAGAATCCCACATGTTTACTTTTTGCAAGGGCAGGCAAGCAAACCCTGAGCTTCTGCCACTGATGGCCTCGTGGAATACATTCTCTGCTGTATTCCTTTCACGAGCTGGTATTTTATCAACTAAGTGCGCAAGCACCAGACTACAGGAAAGCACAGTCTAAAGTGTGAAGCATCCAGATATAGAAATGTTGTGAAAATTTGTAGTCATAGAGTCATATATAATCTTTAAACATCTAATTAATAAACAAGTGATTTATTTGGATGTTATTTAGCCACTGAAACAGAGTCTTTAAAAACATGCAAAAACACATTATGATCTTAAGAGGAAAAAAGGAAAGAAAATTATGTGCTCCATCCGATCTTATTTATATAAGAAAAGAAAAAAGACAACTGGATGGGAAATAAACCACAATGTTGAGCGGGGTCATTCTGAACTCAGAGACTATGAATAGTTTTTTTAAAATGTTCTTCCTTACTATTTTTCCTCTTTTTTTTTCCCATATTTTGGTTTTGATACCAGAAGTCTATGAGTTTATATGTATGTTTGTGTATATAATTTAAAAATAAGTCATTATTCAAGATAAACAATTGAATTTAATTCCACAAATACTTGAGTACCTACTATTTTCTGATACCACGTAAGGTACTTTTAGAATTCAGTGTAGTTTGCTAACGAAATGTACTGTATTCATTTAGAATAGAGTTTAATATGAACTTATTATTGCTATTTTCCCTCGTTAGATTTTAAACCTCATGTGGGCCAGAACCAAATATTTGATTTCTCTGTAACACAAGTGCCTGCCCCATTCTTCTCTCCTGACATTAAGTGCATGTAACTACTCCAGCCTTGGTGAGAAAGTGGTGCTCTTCTCCGCCTACCAACTTAAGATACTGGGAACAAATTCCCAACAATGACTCACCCCACCAGGAACTGTTTGGGCAATTATGGCCACCTCTCTCATTATCCAGAACTCCACTGAACTGTTCCTAAGTTTAGTGCCAATTACCTAAAGGTTAATGTGGCCAAGCAATGCTGGGAGGGTTGGGGTTTTTCCAGGAAATGGTCTGTAGCTCATTATGTTCAGGATGAGAGGGCGTGATTGACACTGGAGAACTGCTCGTTGGAGAGGCCCGGTGTGTGCTGCAGTGTTTCTCTCAGAGTTGTCCCGTGTCTCCTGAAGCTTGGGGGAGCAAATCCAAGCGACAAGGAAGTGACTGAAGCTGGGCAGAGCGTTGTGCGTGCATTCCATAACTATTTGCAAATCACCATGGAGGCGGGGATGGCCAAGCCCTTGTGGAAATTACCTTCTAATAGCGTGGGAGACTCGGTTAGATCCCAATGGAACAGAAAGGGAAGATACTGAAAAGTGACTGTGAGTGAAAAGAGAGCGTTGGGGCTTGTGTGCTAAATCAGAAGAGCCAGATATTAGAAATGCCTATTTTGCTTTGTTTTAAGAGTTGATATGTTTGCAACTAGTACCACCATCCACCCCAAAAAAATATTAGGATATATACACCCTAGAGTACCATGTGAAATCATGACTTGTGTCAACAACAATAAAGAGGTTTGCTTGTTTTAGGACAATGGTTCTCCAGTGTAGATTCCTAATCACCACCCTTGTAGCTAAATTAGAAAGCATTTAGTTCTTTAGGGAGAACTTGCAGCATTTCTTTGAAAAGTTCCCTCACTCTGAATGAAGACTTCATCTTGAGGGGCTTTAGCAAGAGTTACACTCGGCCTCATCCCCTATCCTCACCCGCTTGGTGGGTCTGTTCTAGATACGCTGGATTCCGTGATGTGACTTAACTAGCACACCAAGAGCATTCCCACCTCAAGGCTTCTGCTCTGGTTGTTCTCTCTGCCTGGAATGTTCTCCTTCCAAATCTTTCAGGTTTCTCCCTCACATAGTTCAGCTCTTTTTCAGCTGTTACTTCCTTACAAAGGACTTCCTGACCACATATCTAAGACATCCCACCCACCTTTAGCCCCTTACCCTGCTTCTCTCTTCTTTAAAAGTACTTACCATTACCTAAATGATAAAGCAAATATTTATTTGGGTTTCCCCCCTGAGATGTGGGTAACATGAATGTAGGTTCTTCATTTTTCCTATTCCTTTCTATTTCCCAAGAGCCTAGAAGAGTCAATGATGTAAAGTGGACACTCGATGAATATTTTTTGAACAAAAAAGAGAATAAACTTAATTGAAGTACATTTTATCAGAGACAATAATTGAAAGCTCAAGAAAATCAGATCTAAGATTTGTAAGTAACCTCTACAAATACTTGACACTATCTTTTATGGACCCATAGGCTTCAAAATCAAATCACCATAATTGAGCATCCAAGTACAAGGCACACACGATTAAGCAAAGCACTGAAACATAAAGGTCATCTCAGGCCCATGAGCTACACTTTGGCCACACAGGTGGTATAACCCATAATTTCCAAATCCCAGCGAACTTTGCATTTCAGCCTCTTTTGTGGTAGGCTTCCCATGGGAGAGCTAGAGATAACATCTAGAGGCTGTGTTTACCGAGGGGATGCTCCAATCTGAAAGTCCCCCGGCTATTGTCACACCATTTGGTTTTCATGAATGGAATGTGTCACTCTTTGAGAGTGGGCTGGTTTCTACATTGAATGGGTGAAGAGAAGCAGAGAGAAGTTTTCTACACCACCTTTGTAAAAAGGTGACTGGCGAGTTTATGCACTGAATTCCCAGCTGTCAATTATTGATGGCTTTGACTGGGATCATTTACACTCTCCAGTTACTTTGGCTTGTGGCCAAAAGGCAGCTCCCAGCCTGCTTGGTTCTTCACCTGCCTCTTAGCCATAGGAAAGTTCAAAGAGAGACTCAACTAAATGAACTTACCCTGAGTTTCTGTAGATTTCCGAAAGACTTGGGATAATATATTTATTCATGTGAGGATGGAAAGTAAAGCTGATATTCAGCAGTTTGCACCAATACAGCTCTCTTGGTTATTAAAATACTGAAATATTTGAACCATTTGAGTAAATAGCGGCTACCCCAAGCTCCTACCACCAGGGTCACAAAACAACTGCTGAAGACCAATGCCTAGCACAGCACGGGGCCTTTGCAAACAGGTCTCCTGGAGAATGGCGAAGCTCCATGCTGAGCAGAGTGCCCGTTATCTTTTGTATGATAATGATTTTGAGTATCACCAGGCCTGAGGCTGTAATAGCAATAAAACTTTCAATTGAAGGTTCAATATCCTTTACTTGGTAACAAACCCAAGCATAGTTTAAAAAGGTGGAATTCACATAATCTGAAAATATTAAACTTTTTTGAAGCACCCTAAAGGAAGAGGCTCCCAGGATCTGATGCTGTTAGCTTGTCCTACCAAGAACCACCTCACACCCTTTTGACTGGTTTGAAAGATTTTTCCCAAAAAAGGACTGTCTGGTTTCAACACACAAGTCTATGAACTCACAGAGATCTCTTCTCTCCCTGTCTGTATTGCAACCACGGCTGGGATATATGAGTCCACCATATTATATTCCCAATCTCCACAGCACTGCACTTTGAGAAGATGTTTGAGGACTGACCCCGATTAATAATATATATTGCAATGCTTGGCAACCTGTTCATTTTCTGGGAAAGAGGTTTATCCTTGACAGTTTCCACTTAACACTGATCGAATCTTGCATAACTCTGGCCATGTTATCTGTGTTGTGATTTATACAATTTCTCAGAAATAAATTAATGAGCCCCACTGTGGAGATGACCATGAGCCTGAGGCATGCAGGAAGTCCTGGCTTGGTTTAGAGGCACCTACATGGGCATTTGAACATAAGAATTTCACCCTACAAGCTATTGTCCAGGCATGTGTAACCCAAGAGAGAACATTCAGGACAAATGTCATTGACATTAAAGTTCAGAGACCCGCTGAAATTGTTCTTCCTTGGAAGACAAGTGAGATGGATTGGTGCTCATCTACTCAGTCATTAATGCTCGACTGATTCCACAGGATTCTGGAGGACCAAAGAAAAGAAAAGGGATGCTTTTTTTATGTTACTGTATTTACCTCTTCTCACTGTTTCAGTCAGTTTCATTCCTGTAGGAAACTCCCCTATGAGGTGCTTTTGCCTCCGTGGGATGAAAGTTCAATCTCCCAAATGCTCATGTACTTGATTTAGCCATCCCTCCATTCTGACCCTGATTTCTTTAAAATGTCAAATCCATTCATTAATTCACAGGTGATGAGCCACCACCATCAGGCTCTCTCTTGTAGAGAAGGACATAGAAATTCATGTTCCTGTGAGTCTCTATACCTCTGGTTTTATTTTACAAGCAGCTTGGACATGTGAATCAATGTGTGGTTCTGTCCAAAATAAAATATTATGTCGAAAGCAAGAGTAGACTTTTTTTTTCCACATAAAACGTCTGGCTCTAAAAAAGCAGGAAAGAAATGAAATTAGCTTCCTCTCAGTTTTCCTGGCCTGGGCAGTTGACTTCCCTACAGAGATAGCCAAGAGAAGAGGTCATTTTAGAGAGAAGCTCCATCATGGGGGAGAGGGAAGAATAAAAAAATAAGGAACTATCTTGAAAGCCTGGCAAAGGAATTTGGGGGTGGGAGGCACTCTCACGTCGGGGAAGCTATCAGCAGAGCTGAAAGCAAATGAGAACCAAGGCTTTATTTATTCAGCAAATAATTGGAAAGAATCAAGCCTAGTGGAATTGCTAATTTGGTTGCAGGTTGTCTGAGTGAGTACAGAATCATTGTCATTAATCATTTCCTATCAGAAATATCATCAATCAAAATCATCTGCTAAACGTTGTGATTAGACTAAGAGCCATTGATTATATACTTTGGATTGATCATACGGTATGTGAATATATCTCAGTAAAACTGCTTATAAACAAATAAATAATTGTGTAAGAATAGCCAGAAATAGCAGCCATATACAGCAGGGGAAACAAAGAGAATGAAAGGTGAGGAATTATCTTGTTTGTTTGTTTCTCTGTTTTTTTTTGTTTATTATTATTATTATTATTGAAGTAATGAGAATGCCCTAATTATGATTGAAGTGACAAACACACAACTATGTGGTTACACCAAACGCCATTGATTGTACACTTTGGATAAACTGTATGCTGTATTAATATGTATCAATAAAATTGATTCGTTTAAAGTAAATTATCTGCTGAGACTTTATAATGTTTTGGATGCCGCGTCATGAATTAAACAGGCACTGCCCTTGCCACGCAAGGTGGGAAATCTGTTTTCATTCGAAAGGACGTTTCAGACAGCAGAAAATAAGTGAGTGAAAACCAAAGGCTTGCCTATACAACTCATTCGCTTCTGTACCTGAGTGAAGCAAGACAGTGTGCTCGCCAAGGTGGCGGGTCTTGCCTTACTCATCTTTAGTGCTAGCGTCTAGGAGACCTTACATGATTTACAGAGAGGTCAGGAAAACAGTAAATACACAGGGTGTCTAAGCAATAAGTACACAGGTGTCTGCCCATTAGGTCTGAAAACACAGGTGAATGGATATAATGTCATCAGGGGTATCTTCAGTCTGTGAAAAAGTGAAATAACATTAATAATCTGTGTTTCCAGACTTCATGAACCCGCTGAAAGTTTGTAAAATAGCGCATAAAAAAAGATCCTGGGATTTTATTTATTCAGGGTGGGAACTAGAGGGAATTTGCCACCTATTTTCCATTTATTCAGCAAAGACTTCTTAGAAGTGGATTTTTCAAGCCCTCTGAATAAAGTGAGAGGGCTTAAAAATTTAGCAGTGGAAGAGATTGGGATGAAAGAGGATCACTAAATAACGATCTCTCTCTATTCCTGTGGCTGAGTCTCTTATGCATCTTTTAAGACTTTTTTTTTTTTTTTTAATTCAGTGGTTCTCATCTGGGGACAATTTTGCCCCCAAACAGTTACTTGTCAAAGCAGAGAGCCAATTTGGATTTTCACAACCGAGAGTAGAGGCCAGGGTACTGCTAAACATTCTACACTGCACAGTGCAGGTCTCCACAACAGCTAATTATCTGGCCCAAAATATTATTACTGCCAAGATTGACAAACTCTGGTTTAAATGTATTTTGGGAAAACTTTCCCCCAACTTGCTCAAAGTATGCTAATTTCCTATCATTCCTTCATCATACTTTTTACTCCCCACTTCCATAGCACGTATCGTGACTGTTATTAAACACATTTGTCTCTTCCACTCAAATCCAAGCTCCAGGGTGAGGAAACTGTATTCATCCCACTATTATCTTAGCACCCATCAAAATGTCTGGTACGCAATAGGCCTTCGATAAATATTTGTTGAATATATGAAGCAACAAATGACTAATATTATAAAGGAGGCAAAATAATAAATACCGTTAAGTAGAACTGTAGTGTCAATGGCAATTTATCAGATGGTCTTAGATTTTGTCTCTAATTCCATTCAAGCAAGCGATGAGTTCATCTGTGGTGTGTAGGGGATGTAGAATACTCGAATTCCTATCTGTATATGCCTTCGATTTATAAACTTATGCAGTATTTCAGCATTTTAGCTTTGTGTCCGTAAAAGAACTTGGATACCAGTCATGAGAAAAAAATCTTTGGGAAGGGCGACGACTCTTCGTTGGTTGCCACAATGCCATTCAAGCTCTCTTTCCCATCCCTTCTTGCAGCCATGTGACACCATTCTAGACAGTGGGCCAGAAAGGAGGTGTAGCAGTTTGATATTATTGATGAATTCCAAAAGAAATATTGGATTATGCTTGTAATCTGATCTGTACCTGGGCATGACTGAGTTATGATGAGGGCGTTGGGTCCCCTCCCCTTGGTGGGTGTGGACTCACAGATAAAAGGCATGGCAAAGAACAGAGTTGAGGGTTTCTGATGTTGGAGTTTGATGCTGAAGACTTAAGCTGGAGCCCCAGGAAGTAAACTCACAGAGGAAAGAGGAGCCAGCCCCTGGAAGAAAGGAACCTTGAACCCAGCGAAAAGCAAGCCCCAGGAACGTAGGAACCCAGGAAGCCTGAACCCTCGCAGACGTCAGCAGCCATCTTGCTTCCTTGGTAAGGGGAGTAACTTATACTTTTCAGCCTGGTATCTGTTAGCTCCTACCCCAAATAAATACCCTTTATAAAACCCAACCAATTTCTGGTATTTTGCATCAGCACCCCTTTGGCTGACTAATACAGGAGGTCTGCTGAGTTAGGGGCTCTGGAAAATCCTTTGCTTTCCTGATAAAAGAGACATGCAAAGCAGGAGCCAAACTTCTTCCTTTCTCCTTGTTGGAACTAGCAACAGCAAGCACCCACACCTGGGCTTGTTGAGAAAAGTCACCCGCCATTGTTTAAGCCACAATATTTAAGATTTCTCTTAGCTGCCTCTAAGCCCAGTTCTACTTGGTACCAGTTGTCTCGTCTGGCAGCCAGTCATTCTCCATGGTCTTTTTAATGATACAATGGCAGGAACAGCTATGGTAACTGGCATAGCTTTGCCAAGGCCTCTAAAGCTCACCGGAAGTGCAAGGTAAAGAAAAGAATCCAGGCTAGTAGAAGATCTATAGCCTTCAAAAATAAATGGTGGGGTCCAGGGCTGCTCAGTGGTAAGTACAACAAAGAGGGTTCCTTAGTTAAGGGGGGGGAGGGGGGCGGGGAAATCGAGTCATGATACAGGGTGTACCTGGGTGACTTTCCATTTAAATTTTGTAGGTACTTTTTTGGGGGAGGGGGACAATGAGGAGTTAATGGGAAAATGAGAATTTCAGATGCAGATTCAAAGGTCCATACATGAAGAGGCTAAACTACAAACTTTTGTGGATAGAGACAGAGGAGTGCTCCAGACTTCTCTGCTCCTCTCTCTCTTTCTTCTCCACTGGACACAAGGCTCTTGGAGATAAAGACCCTGTCCCGCTGCTCTCGGCATCCCTGGTCCAGTAGGCTGCCATGTCTCTAGACTGTTCTCAGTCTTACTTTCCCTTTTGAACACCTTCCATTTTCTTCCCATTGGTCTTTAAAGCACATAGTTGTAGAAAAGAAGAGATATAATTAAAGTCTAGAGGAAGAGATTCATTTTATTTCCTTCCCTCATCCCTGTTTGTTTTTTTTTTTTTACCACAAGCCCTCCTTCCTATATTTTGAATAGAAGAGAGCAAACTTATTCAAGAAAAAAACTATTCTGAAAAAGAAAATGATAATATGTTGGACAAAGTATGTTCCTCAGGACCCAATTCTTTAAAATAAATAAATGTGTGAGTATGAGAAATACTGGGTTAAACAGTTACTGCCTTTGATATGCTAATGTGTCTTTCCAACTGAGGTGTCTGGTTTACTGCACTTCAAAAACCTATTTAACTGGGTATCCATGTGATCCAAAAGGGTTCCAGGACAAAAAGTCATGGAATAATGATTATCCAATCATTTGCTCACTTGTGGCAAAGTTTGGAAACTGCTGTTTTAGATCCCAAGGCTTAGAATGAGGAAAATAAAGGGGTATGCAAGAAGAAAAGATTAAAAGACTAGGAGAGGACGGTTGAGAAAATGGGAATTTAAGTGGACAGACCCAAAAGTTATGAGAGGAAAGTTTCCATTTCATGCCTGCCCTGGCAATCTCTAAATATATGACTTTATACAGAGACTAAAGAAAGCATGTTGGACGAAGCCTTAAAGTCAAAAATCAGGAGCCTGCCAGTGTATTCCAGAAACTTCCTCTGACTGACTTGGCATACTTTTCTGCTCTATAACTGATTGCCTCAGGAGTAATGGGGTGACAAATCCCTTCATTTCTTATTTCACACAATCATATTTGGAAGGAGACACTCAAGTGGATGGAACTTTTGAGTTATTTCAGAGGCAGAGTCAAATAACACCTATGAAAAGACTTGGCACTTAGTGAAAAAAATTTTTTTAAGTTATGTTTGTTAATTTTTGTCTGAGGCCTTGAAAATCTTGGGTAAGTTTTCCCACCAAAATCCAAGAGGAATTCATTTCTAAGTAACGTTTATGTCAGACAGTTTTGTTAAGGAGTTGGAACAATTAATAAAGAAATGGAATAACTTGTCACAATACATCTACCTTATCCTGGTGTGGTATGTGTAATAGGCACTGTGTCAAAGCAGCAAATCGAGTCAGGATTGGGCCTACCATTCCTGTGTCAGAAGTGTTGAGCTTGATATCTGGTTGACAACTTTTAAAGTTCAAATAAACAAACACACGGTTTTTCCTTTTGACTGAATTTGAAAGCTCTAAAATGGGAACCCTAAAGCCATAACATTTACACAGCTTGGCAAGCTCCTCATTATGTAAATACTTTGTGAAAACAACTTTGGCCCATAAAGTATTAATGCTATTTGATAAATATCAGTTTTTGTTTGGTGTGTCTTTTGAAGCTAATGTAACTCCTGGTCATTCTATATGGCTATAAAAGCTTTCTGGAATCAAATCCTAATCCCAACATGTTTTTCTTGTTCATTTAAACCTTTTATATATATATGTGGGAGCCAGAGAGAGAGGAAAGCTTTTAGGGTTTAAGCTTAAATTGTTTGTCATTCTCATACATACTCTCTATAAAGTATTTGGCATGTTTGTATTAGTAAGTTGAAATATACATTTGTGTTCTTATGCGTTTTCTTTCTCTGTTTTTTTTCCCCTTTCTGCCTGTTTGTTTGGTTGACAAGCATAGACCTTCGTAAATGGGAGAGAAGTAAGGCTGAAATTTGGAAGGATTGGCTTGCCACCTTGTAAAAAATACCTGTGGGTGCTGATTTGCTAGGTTAGCCCCCGACTTACACTCTCAAAGAAAAGAAGTATTCTTCAATCCAAACGTAAAACATGAAAAGAGAATTCTCCAAAACTGTTTGTCTGGTGCTTTAGGAATCGTATTTCATTTCTGGAGTGTTTTGTTATTTTGTTTTGTTTTGTTTTTGTCATTAAAAAGAAGCAACAGAATCTACTGAGCAGAAATTCATAACACTTTATTTTCCCCTTACGGTTATGATTTGCAATAGCCATGATATCGGCAGATATATTTGAACTACGTGAAGTTCATCAAAGGACTAAATTTAAATAGAATCAGGGAAAGCTAAAAAGATTTTTCCATCCTGCAAAGTGGATGATTAAAA
The DNA here is from genome assembly GCF_030445035.2 of Dasypus novemcinctus. Taxonomy (NCBI): domain Eukaryota; kingdom Metazoa; phylum Chordata; class Mammalia; order Cingulata; family Dasypodidae; genus Dasypus; species Dasypus novemcinctus. Next base: position 32,513,814 of record NC_080703.1, on the reverse strand, counting down.
TAAATATTTATTTCTCAAAAAAGGTGGGATAATTTATTTGGGAATGATTATTGAAAGTCTGTATATAATCTTTTGATTATTTGTGTAAGGAACCCAGTTAGCTTTTGTTGCATAAGGAGCACCTCCAAAACTTTGTGGCCTAAAACAGTAACCATTTTATTAGCCCATGATTCGGTAGGTCCACACTTTGGAGTGGCCTCAGAAGAGTGGTTTATCTGATCTAGGCAGGGCGTGACTGATCGTAGCTGGACTTACTCACATATCTGTGCTCAACAGGTGGGTTAGTTGTGCACTGACTACTTTAGAATAGCTAAGGCAGGGGTGACTGTGGCCTCTCTCCCTGTGGCCTCTTTCCTTGTGGTCTCTCAGTCTGGTCCTTATTCAGATAAGCATCCATATCTTTGCCATTTATATTTAATCTATTCTTGACTAAATTCCTATTGCAATTTTCTTAGACTGGAAATGCACATTAGAACATGCCCAGGACAATATCCTCTCACCCAGTTTCCTGGATTTTCTTGAAACAGGGAGTAGAGAGAAAACCAACATGTCTTCTGACTTATTTTTAATAATTTTAGGATCATTTTATTTATATTTTTTGTGATCTTCAACCTCAAATGCTTTTGGGAATGAGCCACAGTTACAAACAAAACTAAGACATTAAATCATTAGATGGTCAGCTGATAAAACATTTGATGACTGAATGGATTAGTATGTTTATGGAATTCCCTGCTATTTATTTATACTCCCCATTTCTTACAAGTCTTGGAAACATTCGGTAGTCCCTGGCACTTTGTCCTTAGAAACTTTATCCTATGGCTAACATGGGGCATCACTTGTGAACTCTGGAACTTCTGCAGAATCTGCCCTAATTGTCCCTCACCAATTAATCAGGAAGCTCAAAGTGACGGATTGCAGACTCCGTCAACACAGGATGTTTTGACACAGCTGTTTGGACAAGGCGGAGGCCCTCTACAAGGCTCGCTGGCACTTGGGAGGGGGACATGGCCCAAGGGTCAAGGTTTGAAAGCAGCCACTCATCTCTCACCACAGAGTAAATATTCAAATGTGTCATTTACCCTGTCCCAAGCCCCAAAAAGGAGACAATGATGAGCAAAACGGATGCCAGCTCTGCCCTCATGCTATTCTAGTCTAGTTAGGGAGAGAATTAATTGTTCATTAGGAATCTCTCAAATAGGTCACTGCAAGTTATAGTGAGTGTTGTGAAAGGAAAGTATTAGGAATACAGATTTGGGGAAAGGGGAGGTTTAAAATTGTGATTGTTGAGAATGAAGGAGCATGTTGACTAGGAAAACTAACCAGATCGCCAGATGGTAAACTGACTTCCATGAAGCCGCCATGGTTCCAGTCTTCTCAGCTGTCTGACTATACTTCAGCAGGCTCAGCTGACCCGATGCAGAACCTGAGAACTTAGATAATTGGTTATGACCACAATTGGATCCCATGCTAGTTTTAATGGTTTATATGAAATGAAGAAAGGAATCAGTATGACATTGTGGGAGAGTTTATACAAGGACGTTTGTGTTTATTGACACCACTCATTCACACATGTTCATTCATTGCCAGTGAGACACAAGGCACATCCACATCCCACTAACCAGTACTAGTTATATCATGGGAGTATTTACAGCACTAGTGATATCATGGAAAACTCTTCTCAAGAAACTTCTCCCTTCTCTTGCCTCACTATCACCTAGTCTAGATTCTTTGGGGGTACCGCTGGCCCTGTCTTACCAGGTTCCATCTAAGTTCTTTGATCTACTCAAGTCTCCAATCTTGTATGGCCCATCTGCATCTTGGACTAAAGGCCACATTTAGGCAGTCAGGCACCTGATAGCAAGGGGCTATGGGATCAAACAGATGTTTCAGAGTTTGAATCTTATCGCTGAATTTTTAATAAATGTATGTAGCCTCTCTGAGCCTCAGTATCCTCATCTGTAACATAGAGATGATGAAGTAGATATCTGATATCGATGTCGTAAAAGCTAAATCACTTACATATAAAATATCTTAAAACCTAAGTGTCTGCAGATGTGTCTGTGTAGCAATTTCTGATTTTGTGGCATTGATTTTACCAACTTTAACCATTTTGAGTATTTCATATTAATATATCACATATAGATATCCATGTACTATCTTTCCCTCCTTGTTTCTGATTTTGTTCTGTTCAGTGTTTTCCACTTGCCTTGGACAAAAACATAACTTGGCTATATAACCTCCAAAATGCATCATGCATAGCTTAACATGTGCTACCAAGACATTAGATTTAAAAGAGCACCATGGAGTGTGTCACTGGTCTCCAAAATTTTATTGATATCCTATTAATAAAAGGTATTTAAGACTGGGTCCCCGAGATATGTACAGGGTGTATAGAGATTTGCTCCTGTGCCAATATATTTTTATATTATCAAACCACAAAAAAATAGGTATATTAAAGGATGAAGTATGGGTGAAGTAAACAATATCCTAAATATTTTAAATTTCATTTTATTAAATAAACTTCTATTTTTTGATACTCACTAAGATATCTTCAATTATATTTATAATAGCAATGTGATTGGGAACAGATTGTAAAAGCATAAATTCTGCCCATTTTTCTTATTTGCTTCGTCTTAGTGACTCCTCTGACATTATTTTAAGCCTCTTGGCCATTTGAGACAGGTTAGTGAAATTAAAACTCGATAAGATAGTTTGTAAATCATGCAATGGGGCAAAAGTAAAGAGCAATACTTTACAAGAAGCTGAAGGTGAATGAACAAGTGGACGTAATAATCTCAAATCCTTTGGGTTTCTGGAAATCGCATCTCTCGTACAATTCAAGATTTACGGATCAAATGATAACAGGAGAGTCAGTCACATTTAAATGTTAGAAAGGCTTAATGCTGTTCCCTTTTTTAGATGAAAAATAAATAGGAGTTCTAATTTTTCCTTCCTGAATTTCAAAAGATTAATAGTTCTCCGTCTTCAGTGTGTCTCAGATTCAACCAGAGATCTTGTCGAAACAGATTGCTGGGCCCAATCCCCAGAAGTGGATTTAGGTTGGGGCCCCCAAATTTGCCTTTCTAACAATTTCCCAGGCAGAGGACCATCCTTTTAGAATCACCGCAGCAGATCAGCTTGAAGACTTCCTGAGTGACCAGCCCTCCCAGACCTTTGTTTTATGTGTGTGTGTGTGTGTGTGTGTATAGATATGCGAATCTAGTTACACACACATGCATACACAAATCTAGTTAAGATCAGTGCCCTTAAGAAGAGGTGTTCTCTTATACTCTGGTTTATTCCCATCCTAAATTTTCCTCTCTACCCCACCCCCGGTCCGCATCACCCACGGCCCTTCCTCCCCAATGGAAAAAGATTCCAGAAGGCAAGGGAAGGATGGCACATCCTCTTCGTGAGGGCAGCTCACAGTTCTCCCTACCTGGCGAATTCATGGCCTCAGCATGTTTCCCAAGGGTGAATTAATTGCTTTGCTTTTCCTTTTCCTTTGCAAGAAGCCAGGCAGATTTGTTCCCTCTGTTTGGACAAGTCCTTGCTGCCAGCACTTGGCAAGATGGCCAGCAAGTGGCTGCTGGATGAGGGTGATAGTGCTGTCAGGAATTCCAGGGCAGGGTGTTGTCACTCGAGCTGGAAAACGCTAACTGAGGTCAATTCTAGTTCAACTTCCTACCTACAGAGTTATGACAGGACGTAGGTTTGGCCCGCAGGAGATGAATGGGTCAGCAGAAACGTATTCTCGTCTTCCTAATAGCAGACACCTCTATTTTTAAGCCTGAAGTCACTACAGATTTTTCCCTCTATTTGAGATCCAGCAAATGAGGTATTTTTAAATCAAAGGCACACACAACAAACCAACAGAAATGTAAACCAAAAAATAATTTTTCCAAGCCAAAGCTGTGCGTAAAATATTATATGTGCTTAGTATCTGAAATTGAAAGTCAGTGTTTTAGTTAACTCTTGATGAGGAACAAAACTATCCTAGAGTGTAGTGGCTTAAAATGCTATTTTTTTATTGCTTATGAGTCTATGATTTGGGCAGGGCTCGGGGAGGACAACTGGTCTGTGCTCTATGGGGCAGCCAGGACAGCTGGACTGGGGTGGGGCTTTCTGACCATCTGCTTCACTGACATGGTTGACCAGTTGGTGGTGGGGCTGCAGATGGGGACCTTGGTTCTCCTCTTTGTGGCGTCTCCACGTGACTGGTCTAGGGTACCAGGGCTTCTTACAAGGCACCTGGCTTCCCCCAGCCCTCAGCGCAGAAATTACCAGTGCTTCTTAAGGCTTGAGCCTCAACCTGGCACTCTGTTGGCGCCATCACACTAAGTTGGGTCAACGGGCCACAGGGCAGCCCAAAGGGCTCAAAGCGAAGGTCAACAAGAGGGCATGAGTATCAGGAAGTGGAGGTCATGGGGGCCCACCAAAATGACAGTCTCCCACAGTCAGTGATGACCTTGGATTTTCTACTCCCTACTGCTTCAGGGCCCTTTATAGTCCATCCTATGGCCGGGTCAGATCAGCATGAGCAGAGGCAGGATGTCCATCTCAGGAAAGATGGGCACCAGTGCTTCCCAAAGAGGGAGGTGGCGCTTTGACTTTGAGAAAGTTGTCGCCATCTAAAGACAAGTATCTCCTGAAAGGGTGTCTCCAGCTTCCTGCCAAGCACTCTTGGAGTTTCTCTCCCCTTACCCTGCTGTCTTTTGCCTCCATAGCTCTCCCCATTGCCTCTCACTATCACTACTTAGCTGTCACCCTGCCCCTGCTCACTAGAACGTCAGACCCTGGGAGAAGGCCAGCCCTCTTGTGCTCTCTGCTGTCTGCCCAGCATGTAGAAGAGTGCCTGGTGCAGAGACGGCTCTGTGTCATTATTTATTGAGTGAAGGAACATATACATTTCCCATTTGACAATATGTCCTTGAGGCAGAACATGACAACTCCCAAAGCAGTTCTGGGATGCAGGGGCTACGGCTGGGGTTTGCGGCTCCCCTCTATGGGGCCTGGGGCCGTACCCCCTTGTTGCGCCTGGCGTGGACCCTTTGACAGTTCCCATAGAGTCATTGTTCCGAGGTGTCAGTGGACATCAATCAAGGTTTAAAGATTTTTCTGTGGAGTCTCCAGCTCCTTTCTTTGGCCAATTAGGCTTTGTGCTCCCGTTTCCAAACAGAGAGGCTGGGGAAACCTGAGCCTGGCTTTATCTGATGCCTTAGTTTTAAGGAGCCTCTGGTGCAACACTGCATTATTTCCAATAAAACTTGGATAGCCTCTTCCTTAAAACTGGTTAGTGAGCATTAGCTATTCATTCCTAAAAAGAGGCTTAAGCAGGTAGGTTTTCATTCTGTTCTGCCTTCTTTCACTGAGCAATGGGGAGGGGCTCTTTCTTTCTCTCTTTCTCACTTCTTTCCTTCTTTTCTCTCTTCTACCAATCTGTATTTCTTTGTTTGTTTTTTCTCTCTAGCATCCCCTCAAAAACTTGCTATTGTTAGACACCTTGTTGGTGACCAGTTGCTTTTTGGATTGTTTATTGAGCACAGAAAGATAAATCAGATTTCCTGAAGTTCATATACTCGCATCTGATTTCGGTACAGGTCACCTAGATCTGTCTTTAGTGGAATCTCTCTTTTGAATACTCCGTCTATCTCTTACTGTTTAAGGAGACTTTAATCTGAAACTAGTCATCCTGACTCTGTACAAAGAGGTCCTCAGAGCTGTAGCTTGCCACCAATTTATGAGTCCAGAAGGCATTTGTGTGTTTTCAGCCAAGGTTAAGAAATTGCTTAAGAATGAAAACACACAGGTTAAATATTTTGGGTTGTGTCCTTGTTATTTTCCTCCACATCCTTTGGTTTTCCCTTGCTTGCCCCAACCTTTCCCCACCATACCCCCATTCCCATCTCTATTTGCATTACTAGAGCATGGCTCCCCACGCCCGGAGCTTCAGCTCAAGCTGGTTGCAGAAGAGGGCATCTGGTTAAAAATGTTCTTCAAAAAGCACTAACGTGAGTGTGTTTCCAACATAACCCAGCTCTTCAAACGTGCTAGAGCCATGTATCAGAGTTTTCGGAGGCATTTCCAACCCGAGGATTGCTAGAATACGACCTGTGCTTGAAGTCCAAATAAGAGATCAGCAATGCCCTATAGAGTTTGTGCCCTGTATGCAAATGACCCCCTCCCCAGACCACCTACCCCAAAACAGCTGTGCATTGGTGCGTTTGGAGTTCTGCATTGAGATGGCCCAGATGGGTTTCTGAAAGGCAAGAGAGGCGAGGCAAGGCCACAGGTATGGCAGGACCTTAAGACGAGGGAGATGGTGTGTCTCCACCACCTGTGGAATCAGCCCAGCTGCCTTCCCTCTCTCTTCACTGGTGCCCACCTTTTTGAAATTGTCCCCCAGCTCCTCAAAACTGGGAGAGGGGAACCATCCCAAATTCTCTTAGGTTTTGCCACTTAGGAGGCCTCTGATGATGGAAGCAAACCAAAAACTAGATTAAAACCACTTGTTACGTATCTTCTCACCTCGCTTTGGCCCTTGCCATCGCTCAGGTCTGATTTATGCAGATTAACCTGTTTCCATTTTTAAGGAACTTAAACATTTTCCTTCTTGTCGTTTTCTTTTTCTCCTTCTGTCTGGTCCCATGTTAGGAACTAATTAGCTTATTATTATTATTCATTTCTCTCAAACCTGGCCCATTTAATGTCAGCAGGACAAAATTATCAGGCTGCTCTGAATAGGACTTGGTACAATTTTGCAAACCCTCATCTCCCATAATTTATAGCATCTGTTTCAGGACTATGTCAAAATCACTCATTTCTTTCCGTCTCCCTGCTGGGCTATGTGTATAAGGGAGAAGAACATTGGATAGGAGTTGGAAAGATGTGAATTCTAGATGTGGATCTGCAATATATGAACTGTGCTACCTTTGGACAGTCACTTGATTTCCCTAAGACCTGGTTTTCTCATCTGTGTAATAGAAGTGACTGTGATGACTCTACCTTTTGTGAAATCACTGAACAACCAAATGAGAAGCAAAAGCCATCATTGATCTGCACAGCAAGCATTAATCACATACCTATTGTGCAGGAAGTACCATGTGAGGTATGTAGGATACAGAAATCAAGTGAGGTGCCTACCTGCCTTAAGGTGGTATCATCATCACCATCCTCTCAACACACAGCTGTCTTTAAAAGTTCAGGCCCTAGGGAGGCAGACGTGCCTCAAGCAGTTGGGCATGCATCTACCACATGGGAGGCCCCAGGTTCAGTTCCTGGTGCCTCCTGGAGAAGCCATGCAAGGCAGTGAGCTGGCGTGATGGGCAGGCATGGTGAGCTACCTCAACAAGATGATACAAGAAGGAGACACAAAGAGGAAAACAATGAAAGGCACAACAAAGCAGGGAGCTGAGGTGGCTCAAGTGATTGAGCACCTCTCTCCCACCTTGGAGGTCCCAGGTTCCATTCCCAGTGCCTCCTAAAGAGAAGATGAGCAGACAGTGAGTGCAAACAACAAGAGGTGGGGAAGAATCAATAAATAAAATAAACCTTAAAAAAAAAGTTCAGGCCCATGATAGTATGATACCTGCTGTTTTGCTTGTGGTTGGCTCCCTTCTTTCATTGATGAGTATTGAGGTAGTGGACTCAGCAGGCAGGCAACCTAGGTCTGAATCCCCACAGTCCTTTATTAGCACTCCTGGGCAGAATCAGTGTTGAATCAACTACAAGCCACTGTACTATTGAGTCTGCTACTGAGTAGGAAACTTGCTAGAATTAAGTCATGAATAAATTATGAACTTAGGAAATTTCACCCTAGACGATCTAAATTTGCTTCCTGTCCTTAGCAGTACGATATTAATAAGCATTCCTCGGGAAACAGATGTGGCTCAACCAACTGGGCTCCTGTCTATCATATAGGAGGTCCAGGGTTCGATGCCCAGGGCCTCCTGGTGAAGGCAAGCTGGCCCACACAGCAAGATGGCTCATGTGGAATGTTGGCCCACACTGGAAAGCCGCCCTGCACAGGAGTGCTGGCTGACACAGAGCTGGTGCAGCAAGATGATGCAACAAGGGACAGAGAGGAGAGAAAATAAGAAGATGTAGCAGAACAGGGAGTTGAGGTGGCAAAGAGAGTAATCGCCTCTCTCCCATTCTAGAAGGTCCCCAGATTGGTTCCCAGAGCTGCCTAATGAGAATACAAGCAGACACAGAAGAACACACAGTGAATGGACAGAGAGAGCAGACAATGGGGACAATGGGGCAGGGGAGAAATAAATAAAATAAATCTTAAAAAAAAAAAGCATTCCTGTAAGGATCTCTCCCTCCCACCCCCCTTTTTATATAATGCCACTTAGTTTTCACTAGAAACAGATACTCTCTGTACGTATAAAACTAATGTCCTTTGGGGGAAATACTGCTTCTGAGGTTTTTCATCTTACCCCAGGTTGATTCAGTAATGTTTGTGGAAAAGCTAGCTGGGTATTTCCATACTTCTTGCCCCTAAATTCCCTTCTTTGGCCAGTTGACCATCCAGAGATGAGAGAGTGGCTAGGGTTTTAGGTCCACTGGTTTTTGATCCAGTTGAAACAGCATGCCCAGCCTTTGAGTTGTTCTGTACCAGCATTTTATACTTTCTATGGAATTCCATTAGGGCCTGAATACATAACATGGTTTCTAAAGCAAATTAAAAGATTTCCAAACCCCCTGAAAGAAAATGCAACATATTCCAACTATATTCCTATATACTTTTGGGTATTGTACCTCCATAGTTTCCATCAGATTCTCAGAGGGATCCATGGCCTGCCCTCTCCCCCCAAAAAAGAGGCTAAGAATGATTGATTCAAAGACTGTGGTCCATTTGGAGAATGTGATTTCTTATAACTAACTTATTTTCCTGTTCCCAGAACTGCCGTGTCGCAGTAATAAAAATGAAACCCTCCAAACTGCCTGGCAGTAGACTCCAAATTAGACAAGTCTGTCGTGTGACTCATGGAACTTTCTCAGGCTTTTGCATTCAATAATCAGGAAAATCCCATATAACTTTTTCATGCTCCTGAAGACAGTAATAAGGAAATCCTCAAGGAGGCTGTGGTTTTAAAGGATCCTAAATCAGGTTATGATCATGTGTACCCATGGTATATTTTTCCTCTCTGGAATTTCCTCTTGGGGGTGGTCTGTTCATCTCATTTCCAGAACTTGTTTCAACATCCCCTTGGACCCAGAAGTGTAAGCTGCTCATTTATTTTATGTTATTTTTGACAAAGGAGAAAAGGAACTATTGTAAGCCATGGAAAATCTTCCCATGGTAGAAGCAAACCAGACTGTCGTTAGTCCTCAGTCTATGTTGTAGAACTGGACAAAAGTTTGCTGGTCTCCCCTCCAAGCTTGACTTTCAGCCACTCAACTGGAAACCAAACTATGCATCCAGATTCCCGATTCCGAGTTAAAAGCCCCAATTATTTTGTTGTGTCTTTGTCAGGTTTGATTTATTGGCAACGGAGCTGGGCACACTTAGGGATGATACGTCACAAAAAACAGCTGGAGCTTTGCGGCTACTCAACTGCCACTGGACCCTCCCTGAGGTCACTGAGTTTCATGAAGTGGGAAAAGTAGGAGGTTTGAACCACAGAAATCCATTTGCAATGTCGTCTTTTCAGCTCTTCCCAGCACATCTCAGAGGTCACGGGCACAGACTTGGGATACAGACGGTCTGGTTTTGAATCCCAGCTCTGCCTCTAACAAGTTGTGCAACTTCGGGCAAATTCTAGGACCCCTCTGGACCTAAGGTCCTCATCTAAAGACTAGGGATACTAATAGTGCTTACCTTATCGGGTATACAAAAGAATTAAATAAGTTAATAATCGTGAAGCTTTTAGAATAGTGCCTGGCATGTGCAACGTGCTACCTAAGTCTATTTTAAAGAGATGATTACAGAGGGTAAGGTCAGAGGTTTGTACGGGTACATCCAGGCCAGGGCAAGCCCCAGTAGCCTGATTAACTGCCATTATTGATACCAGCTGATTACATATGTTAATCTTTTCCATCCATCTCTTCTGAGGGCCAGGATTTCCTTACTGGCCTCGCCATGCTTCAGGAACTTTCAGATTTGAGAAAACCTGATGGAATCCCTCTATTTTGACCTCTTTATCACACCGTGAGGCCCTTCAATCAAAGCCACTTAGCTTCTTCTGGATAGTAGCTTCTTTAGCTGGAGGGTTTTTCCTTTGTTTTTGTTTTCTTTTTCCATTGTTTGTTTTTCCTCCACGGGTGGTTGACTTCCATGCCTTACTCCTGAGCCTGAACTGGCCTTTTTTTTTTTTTAATTATTATTTTATAGAATCCCCAAATCGATTTTGAGAAGAGCCTTTGTAAATCATAATAAGTTTTATGATTGAATATACCCTCTGTTTTTAAATGCAAGGAAAAGGAAATCATAACATTGCAAACATAAAACTTTTCAAAACTTCATCCTTAGCTAAGAGAGTTTTAATGTAAGAATCACAAGATTCAATTTAGTCATGCAAGTTATATCCTAAGTCTCATGACTTGGGCCAGAACACAAAGGATAATTTTATTTGCTCTGTGATTAGGTCCCTTTTATTTTTCATGGGGTGCATCTATAACAAACTTAGCTATTATAAATTAGAAAAAAAACTTTACACAGGAACTCAAAAAGACTCTTTTAACCCTTACATAGAAAGTGTTCAGTATCATTCTTAGAATCTCCTTTTATTTAAAAATTCTCTATTTGCAAGTTCGTAAAAAGGAAATGTGGTAAAGATTATTAGTGACTGCAAGAACTCTTTCTTACTGGTATTTATTATAATCATATTTAGTTTTGAGCAGAATAATTTGATTTATTTAAATGTATCTTCAAAAATGTTAGTGATTCAACAGAGCCATTCTTAATTTTCCCAACAAAGAAGTATGTTTGGAATGTTAGAATCCTCTAGTCCAATTCTTCATCTTTTGGATGAGAAATTTGAGACCCACAGAGAAAACAGAGCACACAGCTTGGTGAGAGTGGAGTATAAGGGCTAATTTTTCAAGAAAATTATAGGAATGGAAGAAAAAATATTTAAATTTTGCCTTTTGACATTTTTCCTGTTTTGTTTACAATATATATTCTTAGTGTTTTAAGGAAGAGTCTACTTTAAAGAGAAAATTGGTTTAACTGGAAGACAAAGTGAAAACAGAGCTTGAATTTTATGGCAAATGTTCATGAGTAATAAGAAAAGAAATTAAAAATAATGCTTTCAATTTACCTACACTTCTTGGCAACTGAAATGTGACAGTCTAATGGAGAAGAACTTAAAAAGATGTTTCAGTGCAACTTAACAATATGTTTTGGAGACAAAATGAGAGAAAAGTTGGATAGAACACAATTCCTGTCCTCAATGACTATATTATCTAGGAAGGAGTTTGAGAAGAGTATATTGAAAACTATAGTATAAAGAAAAATAAAAAATTTTTCATTAGGTAGGTGTAAGCAAAGTGTTGTAGGGAATTTTTTAAAAAACACCACACTGTGACATGTATAAGCATCCTGGTAGAGAATGTAGGACAGATTATTTGGTATCAATTTTTTCCCTATAGATATGAAATATACAACTAGAGCTGCCATTTATTTAATGCTTTTGGTGTATCAAGAACTGTGCTACCGGGAAGCGGATGTGGCTCCGGTGACTAAGCTCCCGCCTACCGCGTGGGCAGTCTGCAGTTTGGTACCTGGTGCCTCCTAGAGAAGATACGCAAGACAGAGAACTGAAATAACAAGATGGCGCAATGAGATAACACAACCAGGAGACACAGTGAGGAAACACAATGAGAGACACAACAAAGCAGGGAGTGGAGGTGGCTCAGGTGATTCGCCATCTCCCTCCCACACGGGACACCCTGGGTTCAGTGTCCTGTACCTCTTAAAAAGAGAAGACTAGCACACAATGAACAGACACAGCAAATGGAAATAACAAGGGGTTGGGGAGGAATGTATAAATCAATCTTTTCAAAAAGAACTTTGCTATGTATCAAGAACTGGCCTTTACAACCGTTTTCTTTACTACTTGTTATAGATTTGTAATGCAGGTTTTTTTTTTTTAAAAAAGATACATAGATGTAATACAAGAATCGTTACTTCCATTTTACAAATGGGGAAAGTTATAGCTCAAAGAGGCTAAGAATCTTGCCATACTTGCAAAGCTAATAAGTAGTGAAGCCACTATTTGACCCTATGTCTAGAATAATTCCCAATCGCCTACTCTCCCCACTATAACATGAGGCCTTCCCTTCCACCCCTCAGTATTATTTTGTTAGGAAGATAATATGAGTAAATATTATAAAATAATACAAGAAAGTTAAGTGCTAATTGTGTGATACAAACGATAAGATTACAGAAAAAAGGGACTTTAGAATCTATGTAGATAGCACTGAAAACTGATGAAACTAGGCCTTGAAAAACGGGGGAGGGGAGCATGTGGGGTGGGGGCGGGGAGTTGGACAGCTAAATATAAATATGGTAATTTACAGGGTACAATGAAATTATTTATAACTCATGGTTCATAAACACCAGGTTTTTCCTAAAAGTTTATCTTGGTGAGGATTGTTTTTATTAATCTATCTTAAGAATTATTACATTGCCTACATATTTTAGATCTGTGTGAATACAGATGAACTCTCTTTGGGACAGAATGAATAGGTTCTTTCAAGGGTCTTGAGTGAGAGAATTTCTAAATATTATTCTCATGATTGGAAGAATCCACGGACCTCACCTTACCATAAGAAGTAAACAGATTTCTCCCAGAATGGTGAACATATGGTCAGTCCTTTTTAGCAGCAGAATCCTCAGGATTGGAATAATAGAAATAAACTTGAAGGAAGAGAAAGAAAGGATTACCTTTAAGAGATCAGCTTGTCTTTTGTCCTCTTTCTGTCAGCCAAGAACTCATATGCCATCATTTTCTTCTTGTCAATCTAAATATGTCAAATTAGGGATCTAAAGGTGTTTCCTCAACTATCTACAAAGATTAGAATAACTACTAGAAAAAGCAAAAGACGGATGTGCTTATCGATGTTTCTTGAAAAATTGTGTTTTCAAGTTCAGCACAGAGCATCATTTTGGCAGTTAGTTCCAAGCTGTGATGACATTTGAGCCATTCTTTGATACCCAAGCAAATGGCATCAGCCATACTTTGTTGCAAGGAATTTTTCTCCCATGTTCTTCTAGTCCTCACCAGGACTTTCTCCGCATGAAATGGCAAAGGGGAGAGTGGAAATAAATACATCTTAACCTGCAAGAGATTTCTGCCTTTGTATTCTTTGGCAAAGTACCTCAGGACTGAGTACATAGTAGGGCCTCAATAAATGCTGGTGGAATTGCATAAATCACCTGAAATTTGACTTCATCAAATTTCACAGGAGAACTTCCCAAGAATCAAGCTAGCTAGGAAGTAGCCCTACGTTGATCATACCCTGGCTCTTAAAAGCTATCAAGTTCTCACTGTGCCACTGTGAAATAAGAAAAGATAAGAAAATTTCTTTAGGCAACTGAATTTTTTATAAACCTAAATTTCTTCAAGTTAAAAGAGTTCCTTTAATTTTGGAACTTCCTTTAATCTTTTAGGGGGTAAAAATCCTTTTATGAAGCGGTGGTAGCAAGAAATCATAGTTGTTTGCTTTTTTTTAATGTCTTATTCCTGCAAAATAAAAAGTTTGTATTGGGCATTGAATCCTGTACCCCATGGAAGACATGTCCAGATCTTTTTTTCTTTTTTAAGATTTTATTTTTATTTATTTTTCTCCCCTCCCCGCCCCCCCCAGTTTCTGTTCTCTGTGTCCATTTGCTGCATGTTCTCTTTGTCTGCTTCTGTTGTTGTCAGCTGCACAGGAATTTTGTCTTGTTTTTGTTGCATCATCTTGCTGGGTCAGCTCTCCGTGTGTGTGGCAACACTCCTGGGCAGGCTGCACTTTCTTTCACGCTGGGCGGCTCTCCTTATGGGATGCACTCCTTGTGCATGGGGCTCCCCTACGTGAGGGACACCCCTGAGTGGCAGGGCACTCCTTGAGCGCATCAGCACTGCGCATGGGCCAGCTCCACACGGGTCAAGGAGGCCTGGGGTTTGAACCGCGGACCTCCCATGTGGTAGGCGGACGCCCTAACCACTGGGCCAAGTCCGCTTCCCACAAGTTCAGATCTTAATCCATGTTTCTGTGGGTGTGAACCCATTTGTAAATTGGGCCTTTTGAAGATGTTATCAGGTGTGGCCAAACTGAGTCAGAGTAGGTCTTAATCAGTAAGATGGGAATTCTTAAGAAGAGAGGAAATCCAGACACACTTGGTTGGTAGAAGCCAGAAGGACAGACAAAGGAGAGAGAGGTTGCCATGTGATGGAGGATTCCTGGAACACTGCAGAATCCTGCAGAAACTGGGGTCTTGCCAACATCCTGATTTTGGACTTCTTGCCTCAATATTATGAGACAATAAATTCTTGTTGTTTAAGCCAACCCATTGTGTGATATTTCTTATAGCAGCTCTAGCAAACTAAGACAGCCAGCAAGCTATAAGGACCCCAAATGGCTTGATGGTTTAATCATTCCGTGATTAAGCCACAGAAGTCTGAGAACTTCTAAACTAGGCAATTGAGAATTTTTCTCTTGCGTTTTAGAGAAACTAAAGAATTCTTCAAACAGTACAATAGGCAATGAAGTTAGTAATAAAAAGCTACCCCATTTATTTTGAGGGGAAAAAAGCAGTCTTTATCACTGTATCTATCATTAGGATATGTATTACGTATTCAGCACTTGTATACAAGTTCAAAGATATCCACTTTAATACTATTAAATGCACACAAACACATGCACACTTTCATTTGGCCAAAAACCAAGAAAATATATACGCGCAAATGCAAGAGATGGTAATCTGCTTATGGGGAATTGGATTTGTTCTCATTGAAAATCCATGCCACAAGGCATTCCTGGTCTGCTTTGCATCTGAGCTGCTGACCATCAGCTGGATAGATGAATTCATGATTCCTTCCTAGTAACAAGCAGATTTCCAGGTGAGTTCATTACATTTGCAGTGAAATCTGCCTAATGTTACCCTGTGCTGGCTCAGGCAGTGGACTCCATCGCTCCGTCTCTGTCCCTTGCCTTTATTCCTTACCTGTAAATCCTACTAGATGACCTGCGTCTCTTTGAGGAAATCCCCTCTGAACACTTGACTGTCCACACCCATTATTGTGGGAAGACGACTAAGGAAGCTGAGCCATGTCATTGTCACTGTTACTTGTTCTTGAAAAAGCCCTACTTATTTAAAAAACCTTACATATTTAAAATACTGGTTGGCATTTTATGTACTGAATTCTTGAAACCATCAAGTATCGTTGTTCCTAAGTTGGGTGATGAGTTGAGAACCAAGTTTGCATTTTTTAATTGCAGAGCAGCTATTTTCGCCTAGTCTGATTTGATAAGCATCCACAGGGTAATCTCCTAACTGAAAGATAGGGCAGAGAATGTTGAGAATCTGTTTTCATAAACTCATCCATCAACGAGCCCTTATTTTGTGTAAGAGACTATTAGGATTGGGTATACAGAGAGTATTGGGACAGTAATCCTTCCCAGCAGCAGCTCACACCTAGAAGCCAGAGAACCTGAAGGAAGAGCAGGCAAAGGGCAAAGCCAGGACAGGCTTCAAGGACATGCTGAAGAGGTAGGAGTGTGTGGCATAGGTGCTAATTTGGCCAACGTAATCAGGTTAGTAATATGATCAGACTTCGTTTCTCAGTAGCTGGTACTGGCATCTCAAGGCTGCGAGTTTCTCAAGCACGTGTTTCTTGGTTGTTTTGAAGAACAAAGCCCCTCCCACACTTTCTGGCTTGCTGATGATTAAGTGAATGAATAAACAAATGAATTTGCAAGCAAGCCAGTAAGACTGCAAACATTTAGAAATGAAAGAGAGTACTTGGCTTGTGAGAAATGGTCTGTAAGTGTTTCTGAACAAATGTGAGCCCTGGGGCAAAACATTTTTCTAGTGTATAGGTGTTCCTTTTTAGGCCACTCAAAAACATGCAAAGTCAGTGAACTCTTACTGTACATAAAGTTAATTTATTAAATATTTATAGAACGTTTATATGGCTTTGAAAATAAAGGGTGAAAATACTCCCAATACTCATGAACTAACTGCCAATACATAAACAATATGTATCAGAAAAATCAGAGTAATACATGCAACTATTAATAGAAAATAAAATAGGGTGTACAGTAGATTTAGTTATGTACCCCAAAAAACACAAATTCTTCATTTTAATCTGCATGAATGTGAGTGTGAACCCATTATAAATAGGTCCTTTTGAAGATGTTATTTTTAAAGTTTGGCCAGCCAAATCAGAATGGCTCTTAATCCACATTACAGGAGGCCTTATAAAGAGAAGAAACTGGAAGTCAGTAGTCAGAAAAGGCCACTGGAAGGAGACAGAAACTGGAAGTCAGGACGTCAGTGGAAAGCAGAAGAGCAGCCCCAAGGAGCGAGATTTCATCCTGCGATGGGAGGCAGAGATGCAAGTCAAGCCAGGCATCGTGGCAAGCCAGCACCAGAATGTTACAGTTTTGAAGGAGAAAGCATTGCCTTGCTGATGCCTTGATTTTGGAAATCTAACCACCTAAAATGTGGGCCAATGAATTCCTGCTAAGACAGCCAGTGTGTGGTAATTGTAATAGCAGCCAGGCAACTTAAGATGGGAGGGATGAAATAAAGTGTAGGAGTGGCATTAGAAGCTGAGTGGTCAGGAAAGACCTCACTGAGGAGGTTGTATTTGACATTGAGCCATGGGAAAGTCTAGGTGATGGGCATTTTAGGCTCACAACGACTGCCTACACCTGGTAGAACAAGCCTGACCTGTTGGAGAGTTAGTAAGAATGAGAAACTGGGTGTTTCAATTTCCCAGCCTCTGAACAAATACCATGTTATGAGTTGGCTTAACAACAGGAATTTATTGGCTCATGGGTACTGTTTTTTATTTTGCTAAAGCTGCTGGGAACAAAATACCAGAAATGGGTTGGCTTTTATAATGGGAATTTATTAGGGTAAAATCTTAACAGTTCCAAGGCTGTGAAAATGTCCAAATCAAGGCATCATCAGAGATGCCTCACCAAGGTCGGCTGGTGATCCTGGAGTCCTGTCATGTGACAAGGAGACATGGTGGCCGGTCTCTTTGTGCTTCCCCCAGGCTTGCTTGTCCCTGAGCTCAGCTGTGGGTGATCAGGCATATAGCTCTCTCCCCAAGCCTTGTCTCTTCAGCTTTGGGTTGCTCCACTGATTCCAGCCTCCGGCCTCTCTTTCTCACCCTTTCAGGTCTTCTCCATCTTTCTGTGGCTGTGGGCAATTCTAGAGTCCTCTCTCATGTGGTAGAGTAAAAAAATGGCAGCTCCCTGTCTCTGTAATTCTCTGCCTTCAGTCCTCAGTTTATATGACTCCAGTGAGAAAATTAGGACCAACCCTGGATCCTGAAATCTAATCAAAGGCCCTTAACTGATGTGATGCAATCAAAAGTTCCCTGGACTGAATCTAACCAAAAGGCCCCACATACAATAGGTTTCTGTGCCCAGGAATGGGCTAGCTTGAGAACATAAGTTTCCGGGGTCTACGAAGGGCTCAAACCAGGACAGGTTCAGTGACTAGAGAAGGTTTTCTTCCTTCTGGATTCATTATCTTCCAGTAGCCAGCAATCTCTGAGGTTCCTTGGCTTTTCCATCACTTGGTAGTGCACATGGCAGCATCTTATCCTTTCTCTTCTGGGTGCTACTGACTTTGAACTTCTGGCTGCTCCCATGGCTTCTCCTACTGTGTCCAATTTCCTTTGTTTATAAGGACTTCAGTCAGACTGGATTAAGGCTTACCCTCATTCAATTTGGACACACCTTAGCAATAACATCTTCAAAGGTCCCATTTCCAAATGGGTTCACACCTACAGGAGCAGGGGTTGAACCTGAACATGCTTCTGTGGGGGATGTGATTCCACCCCCAACATAGGGGTATGTGATGAGGTCCAAGAAACCTAGAAGAGCTGTATCAGTTAAGGCCTTGTAGGCCATGGAAAACTGTTGGATTTTAAATACAAACAGAAGCCACCGTAAGACTTTAAAAAGGAACGTGACATGATCTGATTACTGTTTAAATCACGGCTTCTCAAACTGGGAACAACTGACATTTTGGGTCAGTTAATTATTTGTTGTGGGGGGCTACCCCATGCATTGTAGGATGTTAAAAAGTATTCCTGGCCTCTGCCCAATAGATTCCAGTAGCATTTAGCCCCCAATTTTGGCAACCAAAACTATCTCCAAGATATTGCCTAGTATGCCCTAGGAGCAAAATCGCCTTCAGTTAACAACACTGATTTAAATGAATCATTCTCTGGCTACTGTGGAAAATGTTTACAGGAGAAGTAATAGTAGAAGCCAAAGCACCAGTTAGGAGGATGTAATATGGTCCAGGCAAGAGAGGATGGTGGTTTCTAATTTCAGAGAGAGAGGAACATGTTTCAGGATACATTTTAGAGGTAGAGTCACAGGATTTACTGATGGGTTAGAAATGAGAAAATGAGAGAAAGGTAAGAATCAAAAATTACCTGAGCAATTTGGTAAGTAGGTGTAGGTATCTTAACTGTATTGGGCATGTTCTTTAGTGACCAAAAAGAAACTGTAAACTCACTTCTACCACCATGCAGGGGAGTGGACCACACAATCTCACACTGTCCCTTCTACCTTTGGTGAGTCAGGGCTATTATCAAATGCCCACCCGTGACTTGAACTATCTCCAGATAGAGAAGCCATTCTATTCTCCTTTGCCGTTGTTTGGCATCCAGCCACAGGGGACAGGGGCCTAAAAGGCAGGAAAAGAATGAAACGAAGCCCACAGGTAGGTAGAGTACATCGTAGGAAAACCATCATTTATTAACTAAAATAGAGTCTAAAATGGTTACATTAAGTCCTCAAGTAGGTTTTGGTCATTCGAGCCACTGAGAGACAAAGTCAAGTCCAGATTGGAATCCCATTTGGCCTCCAGAAGCTCAACAGAGGCTCAAGCAGGGCTCTACTACCAAGCCAACACCATGCATTGTTACGAAACATTTTAAACTCATGATTTAAGAGCGTCCTCAAAATATTGCTACTAACCAAAGTATCTTACATTTGGTGTATTTTTCACCCAAACCACCCTATTATTATTATTTTAATCTCATTTATACACAAACATACATAAACAATAATTATATAGTTAAAATTGTGAACTTACAAAATAAACATGCATTACATCCTACAGGACTCCCATACATCAATATACCACCAGCACCTTGCATTGTTGTGAGACGTTTATGACAAGTTGGGAGAAAACTACACTGAACAGTTTTAACCCTGATTGTTGGCTCATATGCCTAGGAAAGAATTACAGCGCCACATCCAGAAAAACACCAAGGGAAGGTGCTGAGATTATTTTATGTTTCTTTTTTCTCCCTGTGGGTGCCTCCTTCTGAAACCCACTATCTTTCATTTTGTAGAGGAAGCACTCATTATCTTCCAGGCTGACACTAGCCTTTACTGAAAACTTAAAGCAGAGAGAAATAAACCAGACTGTCAACAAACAATGAAAAGTTATTACTCCATGTTGCTAGCCACCAAAACACGGTTACAGGAGATCTGCCAGGGAGAAAATAAAACCTTGAAAATTATCCTCCATCAGCATACTGTACCTCTGAAAAATCATTAGCTTCGACAAGGCAATATAGTTAGGCCCCTACACGTAGTAGGTGAGCCAAAACCTTCTCGATGATAAGCTGTATTTCTACCACCCTGTCCATGGAACTAAATGCCCTCCTTACAATGATCTATTTTGTGTCTGGAAAACAATGTACATTATAGACAATATCACAGAGATCAACCCTTAATAGTGAAGGTTTTC
The DNA here is from genome assembly GCF_030445035.2 of Dasypus novemcinctus. Lineage (NCBI taxonomy): Eukaryota > Metazoa > Chordata > Mammalia > Cingulata > Dasypodidae > Dasypus > Dasypus novemcinctus. The sequence goes on along the minus strand of NC_080703.1, from coordinate 32,493,866 downwards.
TGTGCAAGGTGTTATTATTTTAATCTCTGTGGTTAGCATCCACAATGGTTAGGCTAATGTGTCAACTGGGCCAAATAATTGTGCCCAGTTGTTTGGTCAAGTAAGCATTGGGCTAACTGTAATACAAGGACATTTATGAACTTTAGTCATCAGTGAGTTTCCCGCATAGATGGCTGATTACATCTACAGTCAACCAAGGAGATGGTCAAATCAAAACCCTAGTCTTAACATAATTAATGTAATCAAAGATATCTCCACTGAATCTAATACAATCAAAGGATATCACACCCAGAGGAACAGACTGGTTCACAAACATAATCAATATCTCTTTTTGGAATTCATAAATAATATCAAACTGCTACACCCCCTTATTATAGAGCTCTGCCAAAAATATGGTGATTGTTGGGTGAGGCAAGGTGATCCATTCATTAGGTCCTGGAACTAATTTTTGAGATCGATGAAACATTCTTTTGGTGGATAAAGGAAGTGGAGCTAATAAGTATCAGTTTAGTACAGGAAGAATTATTTGAAGGAAACTAGGATCCTTTTTGTACCTGTGTTTCTTTACCTGAGAGTTTAATAGATGATCACTACCTATTGGATGATAAAGAGGATCTCTATGAACCCTTCTGGCTCTAAATTCTCTGACAGCACATAAACATGTGAACTTAGGCTGGACACGTGAGCCATGATCAGATTTAAGGTTCTATTTGTTTGGCTGTGATAATTTAGCCACACATTTTGAGTGGGACACAAGCTAGACTTGCTGAGTTCAAGTCCCACCTACCATTTATAGCTGTGTTATCTTGAGGGAAGAAAGTTCTTGTACCTCTCTGTGGCTCAATGTCCTCAGCTATGAAATGGGGCTAATGTTACACCTGCCCCTTCAGGATTACTGAGGAGTAAATGAGTTAATCCATGAAGAGCCCTTAGAACCACGACTGGCCCATAAGGAGTACTCTAGAAAGGTTAACCCTTAGTGAATTTTATTTTATTGCAGGTCTAGAGTTGTATTGCACTGTTTAGTAAGAAAACCTAAAACTTAAATTATTATTGTTTACTTGTGAAAATCAGCTACATAAAATGGTATTTGGCTCACTCCACATTGTATGTCTTAACACACCCCTGCCCACCACAAAGCTGCCACCCTGTAAGCCCCCTACCAACTGCCGAGAAGAATGCCTGACACACAGCACATAGTAGGGACTCCACTAATGTTTATGAGGTGGCATGTAGTCCAATAGGACACAATTTCAAACGTTATCTTTTGCTAGTGTAGAGTACACCGAAGGAAGAAGACATTTTTGTCTCTGTGAGTAATTACCAGACCTCAAAGTCCTAGATATGACCTTATCTTTATGATACCTGGTGATCCATTCCCTGCCCTGTGAAACCAAAGTCATTCTGGGAAGGTCAACAATACACAAGTCCCTCTAGAGTAGTGGAATTTTTTTTATTTGGAAACAGATTCTTTCTGACAGATGTGTCCACGTGCTCCTACCCATACAATTCCCCATTGCCTTGACAGCTGTGGATAGCCAGGAAACCACACTATTTCTTTTCAGTTGGCATTAATGGACAGTTGAGCTTTTCTCCTCTGTTTCTAGACTGTGCCAATGATTCTTGGATCCATTTGGGTCTCCCACACTCCTGGTGGAAGCAGTTCTTGCACAGATAGAGAAGCCATGCCAATCTGAACTCTGTTTCCTTTAGGAGGAAATGGGAGCTACCAGGGTGTCCTCGATTAGGCATGGATCCTCTCTCCGACCCCTCGTGGACCCCAGAGCCCACCCAATACCTTAGCTTTGATGGGACCTGGGTGGGCTCACTTCACAATTATGAAAACTGACGAGTTTTTCTTCTGTGCTATCTTCCTTCAAACCGTTACGTTAATTCATTTTATTTCCAGTGCTGCTTGAGAAATCCTGAGTAAATGATTAATAACCCCTCTTGGTTTTGCTTTTTCTCTCACTGGCTTATAGAGAAATAAAGTGGCCTACAGATGTTTGGACAAGTAGTACATCGTGTTAATGACAGATTCTGTTCAGACATGCCCCACGCATTTGAGCTTATCAGCAGTAAAGAAACAGGTATTCCTGGACTTTGTTTAATCACCTTTTCTTTCCTTTTCTTGTTAGACTAAATGCCAGCCAGGTTGAGAACAAACCAGTGTTCAAAGCTGTGTGTTGCTTTTGTCCTTTACAAGACAGGCAGTGGGAAATGTGCAGATAAGCATTTGTGAATGTCATGTAAACAGCCCTGAGAGAAAAGAAGCGTCCTTAGACCTGGGCATGGTCCTGCATAGGTGAGCTTTTTCGATATGCAAATGGCTTTTTAGTTTTTACTAAATTAGCGCACTAGGAAATAAGATCTTCTTAAGCAAATACAAATTTACCATCCGGAGTGGATTCAATCATCTTGCAGAGTAGGTCATGTGGCTTTAAATGGGTAATTGATGCGACCTGAAAATCTCTGGGCTGATTTATGGGAAGGTTTAGCTGGGTTGGTAGATTACAGGAAAAGGGAGGAGATACAATTTCCAAATTGGGTCATGTTCCCCAGATAAGAAAATTCAAAGGAGAGGTTAGAATTACCCATGAAGGGAACAAGGTTAAAATTTAGAACCCACATTTTAGAGCCAGCGGGGACCTTTGAGACATTTGACCCAATATACCCATTATATAGCTAGGGAAAATGAGGCCCAGAGGATTCAGGCACAAAGTGAAAGTTGCACGGATCTTCAAGGACTGAGCAACAATTGGATCCATTTTCCCTGAATTTTTCCCACATTGCCACCTAAACCCTTTTCCTAATCACATTTTTTTTTTTTAATTCAAAAATATTTGTTAAGCGCGTGTTATAGACAAGGCCCCACAAGTGTGGCACTTCAGATGAGAAAAAGAGAGTTCATCCCATTAGCTACCAAGGTCATGTTTTTCACAGGCAGAAGAGAGACAGCTGCAACTCATTTGATCTCAACGATGACAATTAAAATGAGCCTTATTTGAAGTTGCAAAATCACCACGTTGCCCCAACAATTTGCAGATGGCTTGCAGAGGCTTAGTTTACTCAACAGATGGAACCCCTGGTGCCCCATGCTAAGTGCGGATTTACGGCACCCACTGAGCCAGAGGGTCTCCCTTTACCTGATGGAGTAGCTCAAGTGCTGAGATGCCTCTGGCCTGCCCGTCATTGGTGTAGGAGTTCCTAAAGACTTCCTACAGGAAATTTCCTCCCCAGGGCTACATTTGGCTCTATCCTCTACCCCTGGCCAGGCATCATTATGGTGTCTTTATCTACAAGACATCCATTTTCTTTAAATTTTATAAAGGGTAACTGAGCATCACCCAGAAGGCTAAAAGGTTAAGAGAGAAACCAACATTAGTCCACATGCTCTCTGCTCTTGTCATAAAACTCAACGTAGATCACTTTTATTTTTACTCTGACTCTTGTGTTTAATATGCATGGTAAACACCTCTCCCCCCAATTTGTCTGTTCCACTAAATGTTTTAAGGGCTTGAGAGTAGAGAATCAAGCTAAAAAATATACATGAAACTAAGTTTCATGAAGATTCAGCTGATAAGTAACTTCTGGATCTTTCGCCTGTAAAATACTGACAAGAACGTGTGTATCGGTTCCTCAAAAGGGTAGCATTTCAGCAGCTCATAAAGAAACCATCTGAGAAGACAACAGCTGGAGGGGGGAAACACCTACACATAATATCAAACAAAAGAGATCAATGGAATGAACGCGGCAGCTATTGCAGTGAATGTGTAGAATATCCTCTGGATGATGGCATCGTCCCTAATTATTTAAGATCGCTTGTAAAATTGATTTTATGTAAACACAACAACGCTTCAGCCACAGCCAGCTCCTTGCAGGCAACATAAGTTGTTGGGAATTTATTGACCTGTCGTTCACATGTGTTACTTTACTACCACTTAATGGTCTGTTTAGATAGTCTCGGTGTGTACAAACTCCTCACCAGCAGCTCCAAGCACCACACATTGACAGGTAGCTGCCACGGAGATAAAATAAGAGACCCCATGCCACAGCAGGCAGGAAAAAGGAGACATTCGTTATTTTCTAATCAAAGGCAGGGTTTTTTCTTAGGAGCTGGAGTGAGAGGCGAGGGAGCCGTATCCTTGTGTTTTCTACTTTTCTTGAACATGGGAAGCATCGAAAAATGCCAACTCAGACCTAGCTTCAGTTTCCACTCTTACGTGCATATGTCCATGCACATGTCTATGTCCCAGGAAGATCAGCTGAAAACCAAGAAATATAACTCAATACCTGCCAAGTCTCTGAATTCCCTGGGAAAGTTTAAGGACAAAATGGGTGTAGAGTGCTGTACGAATGCATGATTGAAAAAAACAAAAACAAAACATGCGTGATTAAACACATACACAGTCAATTGAAGTCAACGTCGTGAGCAAGCTAGCTTGGGGAATTCAAAAAAGTTATTCTCTGCCTTGGAGGTGCCTTAAGATTTTTTAATGTAACATTTTTTATGTGATGTATATATCTTCAAAAAAATAAAATTTACAAAATTGATGGAGTGGGGGGGTAGGGAGCGGGATATAGGGTAACCTCTTGTTTTTCATGTTTTTTTAAAATATTTTTTAATGTAACATTCTTTGTGATCTATTAACTTTAATTTAAAAAGTGTAAAAAAATAAAATAAAAAATAATTTTAAAAAATTTAAAAGAGACAATGGGGGTAAGACACAGCTGCTGTTCTCAAGGATCAGAGGTCTAAGAGAGGAGACATCACATTTTGTGAATTCTGAGATGCTGTTGCTTCTTGTAAGGGCTCTGAAATTGAAATCTTCATGACCGATGGTTGATCATAGCTTAATAAGCCAAATTATTTTCATTTTTAATGGTACCTCTTTCTTGCAACTAATGGTGTTGCCGACTCAGTGAAATGGAGTGATTCCCTGTATTTTATAGAAAATTCTCTTTGGGAAATAAGGAAAGCAGGGGGAAGGGGGATATGGCTCTTTGGAGGATGGATTCCAAAAGACAGTGCAGATAAAGTAACTGTGTAAGTTGCATGGTTGGAAAATTAATGTAAGACTGGATCGGAACTAGTTGTGGGGGTCAAGTCAATCAGTTTTCCAAGCCTATCATTTTAAAGTCCAAGAATTCCCCATTGCATCAAGATAGAAATGTAAAGCAAAGAAGATAACGAGTGGGAACGGGTTGGACTAAAAGGTGACAGCTGCCCTCCCCACCCACCATCCTTTGCCCCATTAAATGGGACATCCAACTCCTGGAGAAGTCCCACAGAGCGATGGAACCCTCACGTGCAGAACTCGAGCCCCTGGGCTCCAGCTGACGTCATCCCTACTTTACTGTGTACCCCCTGGGTGAACCCAGCTCTTAATCTAAAACAGAGCATTCGGAGTCTCAGGCTCTGTGACTTCGCCTCTGAGCGACCCCAGCTCGAGCTCAGGGCAGAGCAAAGAGCCTTAACGCAGGGCAGGTTTCGTCTTACGCAGGCTCTTTCTTGGAGGAATGTAGTTATGTGGCCATTTCCCTGAACTGGCCCTTGTCATAATGAATCCTTCCTTCCCACTGAATTATTTGCCCCCTTTCCCCTGAAAGATTTATCCCGCATGCCAACCTCTAGTGAAACTTCTTTCGCTCAAGAAAAATAAACAATCAAGCACACAGGACTTGAGTCATCAGAGTTGAGGCAAAATCAAATGGCGTTTCTGTATTTTTAAACCCCACAAAATATTTTAAGGATGAAGACGATTGTGGAGATAGCTCGAATGTCCAGTTATAAAACAGGAGTTCAAAATCCAATGAATGGCATCTTTTTGTGTGTGTCCCTCCTTTTACTAATTTCTCCTCCTTATTTTTCCCTGCAGTCTCCCCTTTTGACTGGTTTTTCTCTGAGATTATGGATTTTTATTTTCTAAGTCGAACCTCTCCCTCCAGTTTAACTTTTCTATCGTGCATGTTTAGATATTAGATTTTTTTCTTATTTCCCACATTTCATCTACCTTGCCCTTGCTAGCTGTTTATCTGTACCCTTCTTCCTATTGCTTTATTATTTTCTCTTTCCTGCTTATTATCTCTCTTTCTTCATTCAGGTTACTTTTTCTTTGCTTGTCAAATATCCCTTGTAAAATAATAATTATTGAATCTGGGATACTTCCCAAATGATGGGACAAATGAGAAACTGTGCCCTGTTGTTTATTAGGTGTTAAAAATAAACTCGACCAAGGCCAATATAAAAAAGACTCAGGGTTGTTAGCATCACATTTAAGGGATGCCCTGAAGGAGTGTGTTGCCTTTTGCCAGGGAGTGAGGATAAAGAGAGGAGGGGGTTTGAAGGAGAAGCAGGATATTCAGTTGTTCAGGTATTTGGTGCCAGACTTCCTGAGTTCAAATACCAAACCCACTGCCCACTTTAGCTTGGTAAGCGCAGCAAAGTTACTTCTCAGAACCACGTTGGTAAAATGGAAATGATAGTATGCATGAGTCAATACATTTAAGCTCTTAGAACAGTACCTAGAACACATTGAGAGCTCCATAAAAGTTAACTATTATCACTGTTTATTCAAGTTACTCAACTTGATATCTAACAAAAAAAAAAGGAACATTCTGATAACTACACTTCTCTTTGCATGTGTCCACCTGGGATCAAGTTTGGAAAGACCCTAAAACAGTGGTTCTCAAAATTGATCCTTGGGCCAGCAACCTCAGTCTCACCTAGAAACCTATTAAAAATGCACATTCTCGGGCCCCCACCCTGACTATCCCATGCCTAGCAGAAACTCTAAGGGCTGGACCTGGCAATCTGTGCTTCAACAGACCCCTCCAGGTCATTATGGAGTGCTAAAGTCTAGACTCTCCCCACTGTGGTGGGATATCCTCTTTACTCTAAAAGTCACCCGCAGAATATAGGCTACATCTACATCCATCTCACCCCATCCGCTACCATCAACAGAGCAAGCTTGCGTGGTCCACGGTCACGCCCTTTGGAGCAACTTGAATAGGGAGGAACAATATTCTAACTGAGGAACTTTAGAGTTTTATATCTTCCTTTGGCCCACGGTGGAGAATCGCTCATTTTGGGGCTGCAATGAGTAGGAGAACAAGAGCATACTGAAGACTGCAGGCAAAGACAGATCAAAACGGAGAGAGAGGGAAGCAGATGTGGCTCAAGTGATAGAGCTTCAGCCTATCGTATGGAAGGACCTGGGTTTGATCCCTGGGGCCTCCTGGTGAAAAAGAAGAGAAAGCGTGCCCGCATGGCAAGCCGGTACCCACGCAAGTACCCATGTGGTAAGCCAGGGCCCTGTGCAAGTGAGTCACACACCAAGATGATGATACATCAAAAGAGAGACAAGGGGAGAGTCAAGGTGAAGCACAGCAGAGACCAGGGACTGAGGTGGCACAATTGACAGGGAACCTCTCTCGAATCCTGGTAAATCCTAGAGGAGAGAAAATGAGAGGAGAAGACAACACAGACAGCAAAAACAGCAGGGTGGGAGGAGGGGAAAGGGGGAAAACAAATCAATCTTTTTTTTAAAAAATTGAAGAGATGTCCTCCGCTCTCATGGAATAAGTAAGCAAGACTAGGTGTCCACAATAGACTTAAAAATCAGTGCCTTTCGCAGGTGAAAATTGTGAGGTCACCGTCGATAAATGTACAGTGACCTCTGTTTAGTGTTTCTAACTTGTCCCCTTTGGGGTATCTGGAACCTTTTGAAGTTGATACTATTTAGAGCAAACCACCTCATTCTCCTTTTCCTCATTCCTTGGTAGTTGGAGATGATCCCAAAGAGAGAGTAGTTCCGAGGACATAACTTTCACCTGTAGGTGAAGATCCTGGGTGAGAATGTCTGGACTAAAATGCTCATTTTCCCCAACTATAATCCTATAGTTCTAATTCTAGAATGCCTACCACTGCTGCAGTCACTCTGCAATTATAAATTCCCTGTGTTTGGTGAGGTTGTTACACCTTTATATTCAGTTAACCAGACAGATTCGTTTGGTCATTATCACTGTACAAACACAGAAAGTGAACTTCAGATAGGTTGTAAGGACAAAAGGCGCGAAACTACTTGTAGAAGCAAGAAAAGCACAAAACTGCTTATAGAAGCAAGATGAGATTTCATGTCTTCTGAATCTTAATCCCAGACACTTTCTTCTTCACCATGTGGCTTCTCTCTGCCAGCCCACAGTGTGGGATGGAGCATAGGTTCTCTCAGCATGGGAAGAATGGGTCCTCGGCAGGGAGGCTCCTTTCTGAATCTAAGAAAGAAAAGGTGATTTGCTTACGAGAGCCGTCCTTGTAGCCATGGTCTCTGCCATCCCTCCTTTAAATCTTAGTGTTTTCTCAGCCTTCAAGTTGGTAGAACTCAGGGCCTGGCAATGCTAAAGAGCCTGGCCTCCCTCAGTGCAATGCTGGCCAATAGAACTTTCTGTGAAGAGGGCAATATTCTATATCTATGTTATCCAAGATGGTAGCAGCTAGCTGAGGAACTCAATTTCTAATTTTACTTCATTTTATTTGATTTACATTTAATTTTAAATGGCCACATGTAGCTAGTGGCTACCATGTTGGACAGCACAGGTGTATGAAATCATTTTTAGTTGGGTGTTAGGCAGCCAGGAGAACCGTGACATCCTACTTGTGAGAAGGGGACAAATTTTGATTTAACCTCTGACCTCTCAAAACCAATAAGCAAACAATTCCAGTTTCTCCCAAATATCCAGCATTGCTGTTCAGAATGATCTGGGGTTCACCTGCGCCACAGCAGAGCCTCTGATAACTGGCTGCTAAAACCCTTTCTCTGAGAAAGCAGTATAGTGGCTGCATCTCTCTCTGACTGCAAGCTTTATTTATTGTTGTTATTTCCTATTAACCATGAGAGTGTGGTAAGAGTCACAGTATAGGCTAACCATGTAAGAGTCATCCTCTGTGTTAGGCAGGTGCCTTGTCTTAAGAATTAGACACTGGTCTCTCCACTGTTGCCTACAGAGTTGTGTGACAGGGTATTAGAAATTGGGGCAGGGACATGACATCTTCAGCTTTTTAAATTTTTCTCTTTAAAGCATCAGCTCTGGAATTGTGCCCACACATAGGACCGGCTCCCCTTTCTCTGGAATGAGGCTGATGAACATCTTCCCCTGAGAATGTTCTTTTCTCCATTAGGAGTTAACAGTGACAGGAGGTGGGCTGATGGGTAATATATTCAGCACCCATGAGTTGTACTTTATTTCCAGCATCTCGATACTCTCCAGAAAAGAGCAATTTCAGAAAGTCCAGCCTGCTTTATGTTTTTAAGGGTAGAAAACTAGCTAGGCAAATTCTATTCATTCAGAAAGCTGAAAAGAGAAAAATAAACTTCTCCATTCAATGCATTTCTCTCTTGCTTCAGCATGCTGTTAAAATAATAATAATAATAATAATAATAATAATAAATAATCTGGTTCCAGATTATTTTGTGCAGCACAGCATCTACTACCAATTTTGCACCCTTAACTCTTACCTATGAGGTCATATATTGAATAGTGCCACATGCTCCCAATACCTTCTTCTAAGCAGAATAAAACACATACCCTTCACTCCTGTTTCTATTTTCCTTCTTAGCCTGGAGTTTCCCATGCACTCCAGATGCCTGATATTCTTGTCACACATGACTACTGGATATTTCCACAATGTGTCCTGCCTGCTCTTATACCAGATTCACACTATCCCTTTTATGTGGCGTGCCCTTTCCTAGTATCTACAATTGCCAGCGAGTGATCCATACATTTATTCATTTACTGAGCCCACGTTTATGAAGCGCCTGTGCTAGGTGTTAACCACTGAGCAAGGCACGAACGATGAAAAGGGTCGTGTGTCCAAGTCAAGCTCTGCCATCTTCTAGCTATGTAACTCTGAGCAATCAACTTAATAAACCAATGTGGAAAATCACAAGAATGCACTGTCCTTCCCGGAGTTGCTACAGGGGAATGAGACACATCCCCAAACTTAGCTGAACGGCTAGCATGTAGTAAGTACTCAGAAGTTCTCTTTCCTTTTAAAGTTCTACTTAAATCCCACCAAGTCCAAGGACACTTGCCAAGTTTCCCTGATTGGCATTCATCTCTCCCTCCCCAACTTGCCCCTGGTGTGTTGTTTGAACTACAAGAGCACATATTTCTTTCTGTTTCATTCCAGTTATTTATATGAACCTCTGCTTCCCTAACCAGATTTCAAGTTCTTGAAGACATTGGTTAAAGTGTCTGTCCTCTCTGTGACCCCTAAATCACTTACGTTAGAGTCAGCCTATAATTATCGACTGCCTACTGGATGCCAAGATAGGGCTTATGCGAACAAGTAAATAAAACCCATTTCCTACCTGCACAAAAGTTAAGAGTGTGACCAGAGAGGCCACAGAGAACTTAGGGTTTTTGTCTGCTTACACCCATTCCTTCTTGCAGAGTTAGAGCACCCTGTATTAGTCAGCCTAAAGAGGTGCTGATGCAAAGGAATTTATCACAAATGTCTATTGCCACATGTTGGAGCAAGATGGCGGGTGATGTCTGCGAGGGTTCAGCCTTCCTCTTTCTCTTAAGGCTCCATGGGCCCAGCTCCTTCCAGTCTCATCTGTAGGCTGGAGAGCTCATTTCTTTCTGGACTCAAATGCTCTGTTCTCTTCACAAGGTCAGCTCTAGATTATCAGGCAAAAAATAGTCTTTCTCTCTTCCGGGGCCACAGGATCAAAGTTTATTGTCTTCCATGTCTGTGGAGCTCTCTCTCTTCCTCTGTGTATTTCTTCTTCTGTCTTCTAGATTGATTATCTGTTTATGTAGCCAACAAAGAAGGCGGGGCTCAAACTGAGTTGCCCTAATGATGTGGTCAAATAAAAGCCCTAATCCTGGCATAATTTAATCAAAGGTATCTCAGATGAATCTAATACAATCCAAGAGTATCATACCCAGAGGAACAGACCAGTTTACAAACATAATCTCTCATTTTGGAATTCATAAATAATATCAAACTGCTATACACCCTTCCTTTGGAAAATAATGCCTGTAGTAGATGGACTCATTGGTCAAAACTTCGCCCCCTCCTATACCCATACCCTTTGCAATGTCCTTCCCTTCCCTCTAGAGGTGTAATACCCTTCCCTGCCCTTGATCTCATGCTTGGCTGTGTGACTTGCTTTGAAGGTAGAATGTTGTGGAATTCACCATGTGCCAAGCCCAAGCCCTAAGATCCATCATGGACTTTTGCGGCTTCTCCTGCACCTGCTGTTGCTGTAGGAAGAGTTTCCCCTTCAGCCTGGCCACAGAACACACACCCTTGGAATAGGCCTGAGTTAAACCCACGTCAAGAAACCCAGCTCCAACCTGCAGCTTAAAGCAGAGCCACCCAGTCTGAGTGGGTTGACCTCAGCCAACCTATTGCTTCATGAAAAATAAATGCCTATTATTGTTTGCCACTGAGATTTGTGGTGGTTCGGTTTGCAGGAATAGGTGCATCCTGCCCCCGTCCTCTCCCGTCCTCCTTCCATGTACCTAGGGCTTGCAATGTGATCTGAGTGGGACCTGCAATTTATACCTTCCCTAAAACAGGGCAGACAATTTATATTTTCCCTCTCTAGAGCAGATCCATGATCTAAGAAAGGCCAGTCAAAATTCTTCCCTGAGATCTTGCTCATTAGAATGAAAGAACCACGCACATCTGTAGACATGGTTCTGCCCTCTGGGGAGAACCCTACTTTGACTGAGGTGGAGGGGAAAGAGACCGGGGCAGACAGAGGCAGGGAACAAACACAGACCAGCTCACCACGACTAATGTTCAAGGTCATGGCATCCAGGGATCCCAGAAGAGCCTTGTGGCAGTTTGAGATTATTTATGAATTCCAAAAAAGAGATATAGATTACTTTTGTAAACTGATCTTTTCCTGTGGGCATGATAACCCTTTGATTGTATTAGATTCAGCTGAGATGTCTGATTAAATTATGTTAAGTTTAGGGCTTTGATTCAATCACATCATTAGAGTATGACTCAGGATTGAGTCCCAGCCCCCTTGGTAGGCTGATAAAACAGACTCTCACACAGAAGTACACACACAGAGAAGAAGAACACAGGAAGAAAGACAGCTCATTAGACATGGCAGAGGCCCCAGGAAGAGAGATGAGCCTGATAGTCTACAGCTGACCTTGGGAAGACACCAGAGCAGCTGAGCCCAGAAAGAAATGAGTCCTGGGGAGAAAAAGTTGCCTTATGCCAGCCTACAGCTGAGATCAGAAACTGGGACCTTGGAGCCTTAAGAAGAAGAAGGAAGGTTGGACCTTCACAGACATTGCCCGCCATCTTGCTTCAACATATGGCCAATGACTTTCGGTAAGAAAGTACCTCTTATGGTACCTTGAGTTGGACGCTTTAGGGCCTGGTAAGCTTCTACCCCAAATAAACACCCTTTATAAAAGTACTGGTACTTTGCAGCAGCACCCCTTTAGGTGACTAACACAGGCCCTGATCTCTGCCTTCCTTAAATTGGCTGTTCAACATTTCCTTCGGTTTTGTGAACTAACAGTGTCCAATAAACATCCTTTGTAGTGTAAGCTTATTCAAATTGGGTTTCTGTCTCCTGCAACCTTGAAAAATCCAGAGACAAAAAATGAGTAGACAAGACCTTCCGATAAGGCTTTACCAGAGGCACAAAGAGGACTGCAGGAGCACAGAGAGGGCCACCCAACTCGCCTAGGGGAGTCTGGGAAGGCTTCTTGGGGAAAGGAGCAAGTAAGCTGAGATTTGAAGGATGAGTAGGCATAGGCCAGCAAAGGGGAATGGGAGAAAAGAAGAGCCAGAGCATCCTGTCAGAGCCTGGGAGGCCGAAGGGTCAGCAAGGGTGGCTGCGAGAGAACCTTGTACGTCAACCTGTAGTACTGGGAAGTCTCTGATGGCAGGCGAGAGCCACTGAAGGATTTTAAGAAATGGAGTAGTCTTTTAGAAGCCTTTTCTTTGGCTAAAAGGGGGAGTGGGGAAAGATGGATTTGCAGGGGCCAGGACTGGAAATCAGGAGACAAGGTAGGAGACTTAAAAGAATATAGGCATGAGATGAAAGCATCAGGTAGAGAGACCGTAGGCTCTAAGATAGGGCTGAATTTCTCAGAGTCAGCATGCGGTATTTGTGTGCTGAAAATTGGGGAACCGAAGCCATTCTCTTGAAATTCCTTTTGCTGCCTTTTGCTGTTATAAGGCACCTTGCTTTGAGAAGGTGATTATCTTTCCGTATTTCTCCTAGAAGAGACTCTTCTGAGCCTGTACAGCTCAGGGTGTCACCGCCTCCGGGCCACCAGCATCTTCTCATTGTTTAAAATGTGCTGGGTCGTGCATTTAACCTGCATAAAATGATTCTCATCTACTTACCTAGCAGCTGTCAGAGCCTGAGATTTCAGTCTGTGGGCGTAAGCAATTTTCTCCCTGTAAGTGTGGCACCGTCTCTGCTTTATCTGCCAGCTCCAGTGCTTGGAGATGCTCTAGTCACTCTTCCTTTCCTTTACAAGCAACAATGAAAGACCAACCCTGCCAGGAGCACAAATGCACCTGGTAGCCAATGTCACTTTTGAGTCACGTGCCCCCGAGGCTTGATAGGTTTGCTGGAAGACTGTCAGATGAAGAAATGGCTGCGTGCTGGTCAACAGAAACCCAACAGAAGAGGCAGGGGCTTTTGGGAGCTAGCAGGGCAAAAGAATTCGTTTTCCTGGGCAGACAAGTGGACAAGTGGCTCTCAGAGAACACAGGATCCAGATCTTTCTTGAGGAAGATGAATTTTACCCAACTAGGTTATATTGCAGTAGCACCTATGGATGGAAAACCTATTGGCTGGATTGTATTCAGAGAAAACTACTGAAGGGAATGGGGGAAAAGAAGAGGGCATGAAGCAAGAAGGAAACTCCACTCTCTTCTTGATGGCATAAGCAGTCATTTGTGGCTCTTGGTCTGTTATTCTGTCTCACAGTATCTTCTAAGCATGCCTCCACATACGTTTGTGTAGATCAGGGGCAAGGTGGCACAAGTCACCTGCCCATCAGCCTTCTGGGCACAGGAGGACCTGGCCTTGAAATCCTTTCTCAGCGGGCCCCCTGGGTGTCAAGTGTCGCTGACCGCCAGGTCCTCGGGCCCACCGCTTTGGGTCTTTCCACCACACACTTAATGAGGACTCACTTCAGCAACGCCTTTGTTAGATCCCAAAGGATGTTCCCACCCTCCTGACAAAGCAGCTTTTGTGTCCCCTGTCCAAATAAATCACGCACCAAAAATGATGGCAAGGCTCAGGAATAAGTCAGCTTCATCCTTAGGGGATAGAGAAAGAGAGCGTTAAATGTTTAATCCGGATTGATGAGGTTGGCGGAAGCCATTGGATAAAATGAAAACTTCCATGGAGGAATAAATCACCGGGAAGATTCCCCACCCCACCCCCACCCCCACTATTTGCTTTCAGATTCAATTCATGATTCCAATACTGAGACCATAAGGCAGGGTGGAAGTAAAAGACACGGGAAGGCCACATTATCCTCTAAATTTTAACTGCCTGTTGAAGTTTGACATTGAAATACTATAATTAGCCCAAACTATTTTACAAAGATTTAATTTTTGCTGATGTTCCAAAGTATTGCAGAAAAGCTGATTCCTAATTATTACGTACAGCATTGCATAAATTTCTTCCTAATTAAAAAGCCTCTAAATTCTAAATAATCAATTTAAGAAGGCATATGGTTTTGAAATTTTAGGCATTTAATTTCTAAAGATTTATTAGTAATTTGTACCGTAGCTAATTAATTATGGTTATAATACTATTGCAGTCACAGGAGAGATTGATGTAAAGATATGATTGCAAATTTATTTTGATATGTCTCCTTTAATATCAGAGCATTACAATATATCTAGTTTTCCAGCCCCTTCTTAATTATGCTTGAAAGCATTAGTTTAATGAAAGATAAAAGGGCTTGATAAGTGTACCATCAGAATTTATTTGAAAAACTATTTTCAACATGAAACAAACAAATTGTTTTTTGCCCTGGCAAAATGAAATTTGCAGTTGGTAATAAATTAGCAGGCAGAAATGCCTTAAAATTAAATAGTATTTGATACAGACTTCCCCATTAACCATTGTGACAATTCACAGAGAGCTTAGCATGAGAAAGTAGTTAAACTGTGCAAGGGAAGCCTGCCCACAAAAATGAATAGAACTCAACATAAACAATGATAACACTGTAAATATTCACAATTGCATGGGATGGGTGGGGAAGGTTTTTTCTAGTCCCTTTGTCATGTGAATTCTGAGGCATAAAAAAAAAAAATCTAGAAACTGCTTTGAATAGTACCAGGTTTTTCTTTGATGTTGCCAGAGGTTTTTTTGATTTAGTGGTAGAAACTGCCACTGATTTGTTTTTATGGAATAAAAATATTAATAAGTGATCCTTCTAAGTAAATGGGATGGGGGGAGCCGGGGACATAAAAACTCATCTCTGGGAGTGGATGTGGCTTAAGCGGTTGAGCGCCTGCTTCCCGCATGGGAGGTCCCGTATTCAGTTCCAGAGCCTCCTGATAAACACAAAAATAAATAATAAGCAAAACAAATGATAAAACCTACTCAGGAGAACCTGAGTTACTGATGTGGCTCAGTGGTTGAGTGCCGGCTTCCCGCATACGAGGTCCCGGGTTCAATTCCCAGCACCTCTATGCCTCTAAGAAACCAGCAGAACACTTGTCGCTGGTTGCAAGCAGAAAGGAAAAAAAAAGAATGTGAAAAGAGCTTTGTAGAATGTGTGGAGGGTGGTGAGAGGAGCTCGGTTCGGCGTGAGGAACTTAGGTAGGCGAACACACACATTTGCCCTTGGAAGACCTCTAGAGAGGGTTCCTGGGGAGGTGGCAAAATTTCTTGCTCAGGACATTTTCCTGATCAAACTTCAAGCACCAGAGTAGGCTGAGCAGCTTGTCAGGTCACTGGCTGCTCTGTCTTCTGGGTTTTACACAGAAGCAAGCTTGGACTTGGTGTATGTTGCTGCTCGTTGAGTAATTTGCTGAGTTAGGGTTGCTTTTTCATTGCGGTGGCTTTTAACCAGCAAGGGCCGGTTCACCTCAAATCCCTTCCGCTCATGTGTTCCCAGCGATTTGAGAGACATCTGTCCCTGGCGGGGTGTATGGCTTTGAGCTGGTCACTCAACAAGTCTAAGTCTGTTTCCTCATCAAGGAAAGAGAGCCAGTAAAAGATGGGTGTTGTGAGGCTAAAATGCAGCGTGAGGCATGCCAGCCAGCACTCTGCTATGCAACTAAGATGCACTGATAGGGAGAATCGGGGCAGAGACGTGGGTGTGTGGGCTGCAGGGAGGGCTTGGCATTTGTTTTCGTCCGTTCTACAAATATTTACGGAGCCTCCACTCTGTTTCCATTGCAGTGCTTGCTTGCTGTGGACTGAGAAATAAATACCATGTGTGGGCATCTCCCCTCTCAGAATTCACAATCTCATAGAAAAGGCGATTGTTCCAACAATGGAGTAATGTTGTAGTGGTTTTGTTTGGGATACATGAGAGCAGCCCGGAGAAGGACTCCATTCTCTCTTACAAAGATAGGATAATATTTGGGTCTTGAAAGAAGGCACACCAGGTCAGGAGGAGTCAATTAGCAAGACTAAAAGTTCTAATAGTGCAAGTTTTAAAATCTGTGGTGGACATCTGCTTCAAATAGAATAACCAACTGCATAGTCTATCATATTGATCAAGTTTGGGTTTCACAATGATAAAAGCCATTGTCCAGGCAAAAAATAATATAGCTTAAGAAATTACTTTTCTGGAGTATTTTATCATTTTTGCGTTAAACTCTCAACAGGGTTTCTTTAGTCAAACAATGTTTATTTGGCTCTTATTTTGTGCTGGGCACTCTGCTAAGCCTTGTATGAATATATTAGTTTGACTTTTCCTAATATTTCAGTAAAACATAATGATGATTTTATATTAGATTATATCTGTACTTTGCATGAAAAAAAGCAATACTGAATTTTTTCTGTGCTGGGCATGTGTATATATTTGTTCAGTCACCAGATTCCACATTTTCACACAATGTTTGCTATGTTCGTGGTCAGGGATTAGAAATAACTGCATGGCTTTAGGTAATTCATTTAACCTCAGTTGGCCTCATTTTTCTTATCTATAAAATGAGTCCATTTCATAGCTCTCTTCAAGCTCAAAAATCCTGTGATTTGCAGGAAGTGGGTGGGCTCTTTGATTAGGAAAAACTATATCCCTTAACTAAAGTCTATAACTTTTCATATCACCTTGAACTAAAATTTAGGCTGATGCCAAGATTAATCACTTGGGGAAAAGGTCCCCTAACTTTGAATTTTGGCTTTCATACAATTTGACGTGTAGTTTTGTTACCGGAATCTTTTGGTTCTTAACTATGCTGCAGAAATGAATTTCAAGAGCACTTTGGGTGAGTTAGGACAGTAATTTATTCAGGTAGGGAGGGATGAAAAATGGGAGAAAATAACAGATCAGGGGTCCCAGGTAGAGAGGAAAGAGGTGAAGATCGATAATGTGGGCTAATTTACAGGCTACAATTCCCCATTATAGATTACAAATGCCCAGGTTTTACTTGCGTGGCCACATGGCAGAGGAAAAATGGCAAGAGCAGGGCATAGAGGGCAGGGACAGGGGTCCAGAGGTGACAGAGCACATTCAGGCCTTGTGCCTCCTTTTTGAACTGTTAATTATTCCATCCCTTTGCTATGACAGGGGAGGAGCTCCAGCCATTTGCTGTTCTGATTGGTTACCCCACCCATCAATCCCCCAGGAGGGCCAATGATAAAGTCCTTGGGCAATATCCAGGGCTTCTCCTGACTTCAGGAGGAAGTCTTGTTCTGAATGGCAGGATCTTGGGGGGGGGGGGGGTCTCCCAGCAGCCATCTTGGAGTTATTGATGTCCACATGGACTCCCTGCCAGGTTCCAGATCCATCTATTGATTCTCTATCTTACTAGCCAGCTTCAGTTTGCTCTCATTCTACCCCCACTCAATACACATGTCTGAGTACTAGTCTCTGCCAAAAAAAAAAAAAGACAAAGTTCCAAGTGTGAGAGATAGCCAAAAGGATGTGGCCACTCACCCTATCTCCCCCTCCCCACCCTGAGAGTCTAAATAATTGAGACAGGCTTTGGAACTCTAAACAGAGGTTTCGAGATTGGCCTGTCACCACTAACTACAAGAGCCACATAACTACCCATATGCTCTGACACAACTCCCATTAATACCGATAAGAGTTATACTACTGCCCGAGGGGAGAGGCCATGCAATAAGGCTGTTAAAAAGCTGTTTAATTTATCAACTTTCACAAAGATAGACCTAAGACAAAACAAGAAAACTAAGTTTTAACTATAATTAAGTATAACTTAGACAAAACAAGAAAAGATGTGCCCAAATTTACAAAGTATTGGTACTGCTAATCATATTTTGAAGTATTACTGGCATACATCTTGGAAAACACAACAGAGTTGCCAATATCCAATGGGAGAGATGACAGTTTTGATGTTAGGATACACTGATAGTTCCAAGTCCTCTTCTTTCCCCTTGTGTGGGATAAACCATAGAAGTAGATTAGGCAATCAGGTAAGTTCCAGAAGCTTAAGTATTAAAATGGAATATTATAAATTCTGCCATTACAGAGATATCACAAAATTTCATTAAACAACTACATATATATACACATATATGCTATAATGCTACAAAATTATCTATTGTAATATTTTTGTTTAGATATGCAACATGTGAAAATGTAAAATTATATACTTATGTAATTTTAATGGACTTATAAAAAGGGAATTTTATTAAAATAACTGATCGTCATCTATAGTTCACTATTTCTGATTTTTAAATATGGCATAATAAATAAATAAAATATGTAGGTCACAAGATTTCAAAGCAGTTCCACGTTCATTATTTTGACCTCTCCAACTGTGTGAACTGAGTAAGACACATGCAATTATCCCCACTTTACAGATAAGGAATGTGAAGGTAATATGTTGCCCAAAGCCCCCCATGTTTTACTTGGCAAAAGCAGGATGTAGCCCCTATTTTTGTATTCCAAATTCAGGAAACTTTTCACTGCCTTTGGAACATGAGATTTTTTACAGATGGTTGATACAGAGACCTGATCCAAGAAGACATGAGTTTCTTATTCTAGCCTCATAGATCATTGTGATGTTCCACTGAGAAAAAAAAGTTTAGAACCCTAGCTTATATAAGCCATTCTACTCACTGTAATGAAACTCAGTCCTAAGTGATAAAATAAAATAAAAATGGTAAGAAAAATGTTACATAGACCCAGAAGAAACCCAAGGTTTGTCTTCCAGGGAGAGACTTTTGCATATGACCTGCAATATCCCATCAAATATCCTCTGGCTGAGGTCCATCACCAGGGGGTGCCTTGAGGTCAGGGTTTTCAGCTGATAATTCTAGAGAAGCATGTCTCATGGTTAGGTTTTTGCAACTCTGCCATTCTATGCCTCTATTTCTTTATCTGTAGAATGGGGATAATAAAATCCCTGTATCTCAAGGCCATTTTCAAGATTTAATGATATAATACATGTAATATCCTTAGAATAATAAATGCTACCCATTTTTACCTTGACCTGAAATAAGAGAGGTCATTAATGATTCTTCAAGGGAAAGAAGAACTGAGTTCCAGAGTTACAGTCCTAGAAGAAATTGTCTTCTTGCCATAGACAGGACCCTGTAGATAGGGTCACTTTCTTCTCTGCATCCTTTTCCTGAAAAAAAAAAATGCAGGGAATATGAGAGTTTTCCCAAGGAATGATCACACTAGGAAAAAATATTTATTGGGCAATTTAGATGTTGCAGCATAAGTATCAAATCTAGTTCCTCTCTAGTAGGAGGGGGAAAGTGAAGGGAAGAGCAGGTAAAGAATGATATATTAAACAATTCAAGCACTGTGACATGTTGTTCTGTGAGATGTGGGTAATGAGTAGCACAAAGTTTCAGAGAACAGAGATCTCAGTATTTGCCCAAGTCAGCAAAGATTTTTTGGGGGTCTTGAAATAAATATTAAAAATGACTAAAGAATAATAATGGAATGGAGTCAAGTATACTTTAGAAGAGGTCTGCTAGGATGTGAATATCCCCAGGGTAGGGATATCAACTTATTTATTTTAAAACCCTAGTACACATATAGTTCCTGGAACATAGAATGAATTTTCACAATTGAATTTTTTAATAGTTTTCTGTCTCTGGGAATTTGCTTTTGCAAAAACCACAGTTATTCAACCATTTCAGTTCTGGCTCTGATGAAGAAGCTTGACACAGACCAATACTCCCAGCAAGAACAATTAGAAAAGCCAGATAAAATTAAAGTATAAATCTGTTTCAGAACATCAGAGATCTGTCAAGGCATTCAAGACTTGCAGTGCCAAGACCTCTGAGAGAAGGAAGGCCCGTAGACATGAGCCCAATGTGCACCACTTTCCCCACTCAGGCATGTTCTGATTCCCAGTTGCATAAGGCAAGAGGTTAAGAAGCTGAGCAAAGAAGTTGCTGAAAAAGCAGCACAGTTTTCCAAATTGCATGGTGCTGGAAAGACAAAAGTTGAAATTACGAGAAGCTCCAGTAAACACCCCAGGTTCCTGTTGGAACCCCCAGGAGGCAACAGCCTAGGAATAGATGAACCCAAGGTAGACCCAGTCTAAAGAAGCTGAAGCCCAGCTTCTGCTCAGCTGAACCTCTGAATAGTTTGAGATAAACATCCCCCTACTTTACATGTCTAGATTTACCTTCAGAGAAGGTGAGCCCTCCCTGGTGGAAGATAATATCCTGAGCCTCTCAAATTTTGCATACACAATGTCCAGCATTCTATAGAAACTTACCAAGCCTATTAAGAAAAGGACTGAAAAGAAACAGATAATAGAAATAGACCCATAGGCGACCCAAATATTATACTTATCTTGAAAATACCTGTGATTAGCGTTTTCAAGAAATAAGACAAAATTGAGGATTTCACCAGAAAACTGGAATTTATTTTAAAAGGATCAAATGGAAATTCTGGAACTGAAAAAAATATATAATAACTGAAATGGAGAGCTCAGTAATTGGTTTTCTTGGCAGTCTGGATACAGCTGAAGAGAGGAATAGTGAACTGCATAGGCAAAGTATTCAGACAGACGCACAGAGAGCTAAAGGGGTGGAAAATACAGAAAAGAGCAGAGACTTATAGGACATATTCAAAAGTTTTAATGTATATGTTTGGACTTCTAGAAGGAAAGGAGAGAGAGAATGGGACAGAAGCAATTTTAAAGAGAAAAAGTTCATGCCTTTTCAAAAATTGATGAAAGGCATTGTTACAGGTTCAAGAACATAATTTGAACCCTAAATTGAATGAAACCCAACTATTCAAGCCAGCTACATCCAACAGTGTTGATTTGTTCATGGCTTGGAAGCAAAACCATGTGAAACCACTTGAGTTCATGTGATTTAAACTGAAGAATGAGATACTAGTGTTAAATTTGACCTCAATTTTGCCTTTTAACCGGAGTAAATCTAGACAGACCAGGCTAGGTTAAAGTTACCCTGGCAAGACTTTATAAGCAATATAAAAATTTCAATTCTGTGATTTTATTTAATTTGCTCTAGAGTGAGAAGAGACTGCATCCCAAACTAAATTACTACTCTAATAACCTTTTCAACTTTTTTAGATCAGTTGTGATATGTTCCTGGAAATCTTGTCTTCTTTGACATTTGAATGCTGGCTTTTAGTACTGTTATTTTCATTTCTTTTTCTTTTGTGAAATTAGTCATCAAATACATTTTTAAAAGGGGGAGGGGCAGTTTTTAGATGCTGTGAATTCCTTTTTCTTTTCAAAGAAATAGATGTATTTTTCTAGAAGCTATAGTTGGAGGGCAAAGCCTCCCTAATAATTTTTACTATTTCAGGATTTCTTTTTTTCCTGGACAGAATCCACCTGGAGCATTTCAGAGGCTGCTGATAAGACAAGGAGTAGCCCAATACTGAACTGTGCAAATTCTCCTTAGAAATTGCTTGTGATTAAACTGCTTGCTTCTAAGTTGAGGAAAGCAGCGAGGAGTGATATTTGTCAACATGTCATTGGATTCTCAAGTTGCTTTACACTTTTTTAGCAATCTTTGTTACCTCATTTTTTCCAGGGAGACCCTTTTCACTAATGATTAGTCTTGGCAGGAACCTGATGGTTTCCTTCCACATTTACAAGGTATTGGCTGCACTCTGTTTAACATTCCAACAGGGTTAGCTTAGCTGGGCTGGAGCGGTGTGTAGCGAGCAGGAACACTCCCTGGTAGAAGGCTGTCTTGCTAAGGCTTATCCCCTTTTAACTCCCTGGAGCCACTGTTTTTTCCAAGAGTGCCCACTCCCTGGATCAAAGGAAGACCTTATGACTGACTTACTATCCTCCATTTTTATGAAGGATATGATTCCAGACAAAGGAGAATTGACCCAGTGTAGAAAAGGGAAGCATAGAGGGCAGGTGTGGCTCAAGAAGTTGAGCGCCTGCCCCCCACATAGAAGGTCCTGGGTTCGGTTCTCAGTGCCTCCTAAAAAGGACAAAAACAAGCAACAAGGAAAGCAAACGAGAGAACCAACTCAGGGAAGCTGATGTGGCTCAGTGGTTGAGCACCAGCTTCCCATATGCAAGGTCCCAGTTTTAATCCCAGGACCCTCCCCCCCCCCAAAAAAAAAGGAAGCATAAATATTCCTCAACATTCTCTCCACTTTATTCTTTTAACAGATGTGTTTTGAGCATCTACTATTTGGAGACAAAATGGAAGAAAGGAGACTATGCTGAGTAAGGCACGGTCTCTGAATTTCAAGGCTTGCCCACAAAATAAAAGCCCTCTTGGTGAGAGATCAACTTATTTTGCAGTTATATAAAACAGGGTGAAGGTTTTCAAAGTTTCTGTCCTAGAAGAGCGCTCCTCATTTCTCTTCCTCTCAGTCAGTCATTGCTTCCCAAAGAACATGATTTTCTTACTACATTTTTTTTTCAGGAATCCAAATAGGTCTCATGTCCATTTATTCTCTTATTTTTTCCTGTGGCAAAGAAAATTGATTCTATGGGAACCTGAGGAAACAATACAAGAATATAGACCTAAATCCCTTAAGGCAAATTACAGCTCTAGGTAAATGGCATTTTCAGTTTGGAGAGACACTCTTAGCTTCATTTCTTTGCCTACTCCATGAGACCTGAGCCCTGTGAGGCTAAGGGCTATGTTTTAACTATCCCTTGCTCCCCAGGGACCTGAGCAGAGACCTAACATCTACTGAGAACTCATGAAAGTCATTAAAAGTTGTCAAGGGTTTTGTTTGTTTGTTTGTTTTTTGAGCAACAAGATTGACAAGTAATCTACCATGTTAAAGATCCAAGTCAAAATGGCAGCCAAACAAGAGAGAACCCTTGGTCCCACCAGTTTATTGTGAGCATGGAGAACTGAGTCATTTGCAGAAATATTCTTCCTATAAGACAGTGTGGAATGAGACATAGTGATAAAAGTTCTGGACCCTCACTATGTTTGCCCCTAGCCACAGGTGGCTATTGATATTTAAATTTAGATTAAAATGAATTAAAAATTTTAAGTTTTATTCCTCAGTTGCACACACTGCATTTCAAGCATTCAATACCCACATAGGGCTAATGGCTACAGGATTGTAGAGTACAGATATATTTCCATCATTGCTGACAGTTCTCTTGCATAGCACAACTCTAGAAGTTCAGAGAGAGAAGTGCCCCTGTTAGATTGGTCAGGGGAGCTTTTGTGGCACATGGGGCACAAGAGCCAGCCCTTGGAGGCAGGGCAGGGTGTTAGTGAGAGCAATACCATACCAGACCCTTATGCTCAAATATTTTGCACTGCCTCAAGTCAGAGTGATAAAAATGGAACTTGCATGCAAACCAAGGCATCCCAATGACTGCCAGTCACCCCTACTTTCTCCTCCCTGTCCCCTATTTTGACAACTCCAAGCAGGCTTTGCCTCTCCACTCTGCCATTCACATGGAGTGACTTTCCAAGTCCTGTAAGTTTTGCTGGAGTAAACACTGTCTTTCCCAATCATCTTTTTTTCCCATTTCTACCACCCACATTTTGTGACTTATCGAATGACCTCCACCAGTCTTTTCAGCATTTATTTGCCCGATTCATCATATGTGTTTTCTCCAAATGCCTTTAGTGCTTACCCCATGCCTTTGAAAATAGAGCCTTGGTTCCATATCTTTATCTTTCTAATATCTGTTGCAGGCCTCTCTAAAAACAAACAAGTAGGCTTAACTGGGCAATGTTATAGTTGTAAGAGCACAGTTTTTCGAGAAGAACAGACTTGAATTAAAATTCCGGTTTGTCCATTACTCACTGTGATTTGGAACACACTATTTAAGAGACCCTGAGTTTCCTCATCCGTAATATGGGAAGAATACTGAATGTTGCTGGAGAGATACTTCATAATATGTAAAGGTTACCTGCTTGGTGTATAAATTCTTCAAGACAGAATTAGCATCATCACCCCTGATTCTCCTGTGAATATCATCTTTCTGAACCTTTGTGTACACTAGTTTACCGCTAGCAGTGACCTCTGCCTTTTTACACAAACTCTAGTTCCACTCTTCAAGGTCATTTCTTTTTATGTTTATGTACATGCGCAAACAGTATGCACACACACATACTGTAGCGAATCTTGCCAGAATCCCATTCATGTTTTACCCTCACCTCTACACACCAAAGGCTACTTACTTGCAATTTTTTGCCTGAGGGCTTTTATTCCTGGCCGAGAGAGCATCCTTGGCTCTCACACCATATCAGAAAGTAATACTCCCAGACAGAGGGGAAACTGGCAGATAATTCCTCAAGCTTTCCTGCACCTCTGGGAGAATACCTCTGCAGTGCCCTACACATCATCTCCTAACTCCTCGGCAGGCTGGAGCTCCACTCACCCACAGAGGTAACTTCTCAACACCACACCCTCCATTGGCCTCTATCCCCACTTCATCTCACTTCTCTTCTCTGCTGGGGCTTCCAGGGATCCCCTGTATAAAACTACTTGCCCTCAGAGTCTTATCTCAGTGTCTCCTTCTGGGAAAACCCAACTGAAGCACATGCATAACATATGTCATCTATCATCAACTGCACCAAACAGACACCGTCTCTCTTTTCACTTCTTGACTCATCTATAGCACTTTTCAGAATGGGCTATAATCAATCGGCACTCGCTTTACATGTGCTGCCTGCCAGTTGCACTAGGAAGTTAGAGCTGTGGTTCATGCAGTGTCTCCACTGCAACCAGAAGTTCCTTTTTCATTAAAGACTTGTTAAGGGAAGTCTTGTCTGGCTGCAGACAGCAAGCAAAGCAAGCAGTGATGGAATAAATGCTACCATGCTGTTTAAACAACAACGACAAAAGCTATGGTGCTATTAAATACTGTTATGAGAGAATAATGCAACATGTTCTTTGCAGTTCTAGCTGATGACTTGAGACCCTCTGGTCACAGAGGCCTAAGCTCATTTTCATGAGTGCTCTCTACCTTGGGCATCTTCGTCTGGTACAAGAGAAAAAACTGTGTAGCTCATGAATATGTTCCACTGACATGACAAAAACTTTTCTCCACTTTGTTTTCTTGTTTTCCCAAGAGAGCATACAATTCACTTTCCTCCTGTCATTGAGCATCTGCTAGTGAAGGCTCTGTGAACCTTCTTCCCCCTCATCAGCTCGCACGCCATATGCCATTATCTGCTTTGGTTGCAAATTTTTCGGGTTGACAGTCGCCACAAACTTCTGCATGTCTGGAACACATTCATCATAGACCCCAGAATTTATTAAAATTCGCATTAACTCTGTAGTGCCATAGGGCATAAAGAGCATCTCAGATCCACCGAAACCTTCAAGGCTTGTGACAAATGTGAAATACCAGTACTTTTTAATTTACTTCTCGCTTTTAACACTGATCATTAGACCCTCTAATATAGACTGTGCTTGAAGTTTCTTCAGATTTTAAAGCACTAAAGAGGCATGTAGAATGTAAACTCTGAAAAAATTTTGCTTTCAATATTGCAAAAGAGCTTTGTGTGATGTCCTTTTTAATAATATAGAGCATTTAAAATAGCCAACACAACTTAGGGTCCATGTCCAAGCCAGATGAGTAATTAATTCCCCTGCGTCTGTTCTCTGGAAATTTCACACTGTTCACATCATCGTGGGTACTGAATGTACTTTAATGTCTATACACATTTGGGAGGCTGATTTTCAAATCCCAAGAATTCTTCAGTGTTCTTTAACATGGATTTGCAGAAACAATGGAAAATTTGCTCAGTTTGGTCCTGAACAAGTTCTGAATGAGACATGTATTGCATCAGCCACTTGGCTGTTGCTCCAGATCTTAATCATTGTTCACGTTTGAGCACCGTTTACACCGATCTTGTTCTTTGTTTTGTTCCATTCTCTTAGCCGATCATCCTTCCGTCATTCTCTCTTGACATGATTTTGTACTCTGGCCAAAGCACATTCTAGGGCCCTCACTCTTGAAAAAGTAGCAGAATAACTGAGAGTTTGGTGACCTTGTCACTTACCGCGGGCAGCCCATCAAAGGGCTCTAGCCTGTTCATTTAGCAAGAATTTACCAGCTACCTTACAACCAAGTGGGCTGAGGCTGCCCCTCTGAATTTCCATCACCTGCCTAATTAAATGCTGCTTCACAGGTGCGGTCCGGAACCAGCTTTGCCAACATCTCATGCTTTCTCCCCAGCAGGCAGCAGAATAAACACAAGGAACGCCTTGCCCTGTCTTCTAGTTCTCAACGCTACAAGGCAGTTCTTTTATCCTGGAACTCAACTGCTATCATCCTACTTGATAGGGAATACTTTAGATTCATTCCTATCCTCATTTTCTTCTCTTTTTTTAAATATAATTTTTATTTATTTTTAGAAGATATGTAGAATACATAAAATGTTACGTTAAAAAATATATAGGAACCTCTTATATTTTTTAATGTAACATTTTTTGTGTGTGATGTCTATATCTTCAAAAAATACGATTTACAAAAATGATGGGGTGGGGGGAGCGGGGTATATGAGAACCTCTTACATTTTTTATGTTTTTTAATGTAACATTCTTTGTGATCTATTAATTTTAATTTAAGAAGTGTAAAAAAAAAACAATAAATTGCTCTTTTTTTTCATGGCAAAAAAAAACCATATGCCCCATTCCCCACACCTCTCACCCTTCCCTGCATTAACAACTTCTTTCATTAGTGTGGTACATTCATTGCGATTGATGGACACATTCTGCAACATTGTCACACAGCATAGATCATAGTTTACACTGTAGTTTACACTTTCTCCCACTCCATTCAGTAGCTTGGAGCCATGAGCTACCTGAGCCTACTGGTATCTGTATTAACCATGTAGGGTGGAGACCTTTTGTTTACTTCTTTCATTTATTTACTTGTGTTATTTGCTGTATGGTCTCTGTAGCCCTTTGAGAGTAATCCTAGAAAAAAATTGGGGTTTCCGAACAGAAATTTGGTTAAGGTGAGTCCTCAGATTCCCTCACCTGTGCTGGAGCTCGCTCATTTGGGCTCATAGAAACTGATCTCTTCTGGCATCTCTACCTGTCCCAGCCAGAGTTCTCCTGAGAAACAGAACCAAGAGGAGACATATATGTATACATAAAGAGATTCATTACAGGAATTGGCTCACATGACTGTGGTAATTGGCAAGTCCCAATTCCTTAGGGCAGGCTGCAAATTGGGAATTCCAGTGAAGATGACATTGAATTCCCCAGGAGAAGTTGGCTGGCCCAACTAGAGAGAGAAATTCTTCTTTCTGACCACTGGAATCCTCAGTTCTTTCTTTAAGACCTCCAATCGATTGGATGAGGAGATTTCTCTCATTGCTCAAGGCAGTCGTCTTTATTTGTAGATGTAATCAGCCATAGATGCAATCAACTGACTAATGATTTAAATCCATGAAATACCCTCACAGTAACAATCTGGCCGGTGCTTTCTTGACTGGACACCAAAACTTAGTCAAGTGGACGGACACATGAAATTAACCATGATACGACCCAACTCTACACTCAGTGACATCACATTGGTTGGTTCTTTTCTTTTTAAAGATTTATTTTATTTATTTCTCTCCCCTTCCCCCCCCCCCCCTCCATTGTCTGCTCTGTGTCCATTCACTATGTTTTTCTGCATCCATTTATATTATCAGGTGGCACTGGGAATCTGTGTCTCTTTTTTGTTGTGTCATCTTGCTGTGTCAACTCTCTGTGTATGCCACGCCACTTTTGGGCAGGCTGCAATGTTTTTCATATGGGGTACCTCTCCTTGCGGGGCGTACACCTTGCACATGGAGCCTCCCTATGCAGGGGCACCCTGTGTAGCACAGCACTCCTTGCACGCAGCAGCACTGCACGTGGGCCAGCTTACCACACAGGTCAGGAGGCCCTGGGGATTGAACCCTGGACCCTCCATATGGTAGAGAGATGCTCTATCAGTTGAGCCACATCTGCTTCCCACATTGGTTGATTCTTAAAATTGGCCATGGCCAGAGTATTTATACCATGGAAATCTACAAACACTACAAATCAGGGCTTTTTTTTTCCCTAAAGAGGCAGTTGTTAAATATTTACCAGCATACCAGTAGGCAAAAGTCAGCCTATATTTGGCATAAGAGGTCAATCCCTCACAAAAGCATCTGAAAATGTTCAGAGAAATTGGGGCTGCTTCTCTAAATCAATGGGTCCCAACTCTATAAGACCCAATATCTTCTGTATATTTTAAATATTTCATAACATATCATATGCCATTCTTAAATGACATTCATAGGTAATATAATCTATCTGATCAAAACATTTAAAAAATCAGAATACCCCAATGACATAAAGGAAAAATGAAAGGAAAGTGTTTCTACTGAAATCATATATACTTTAATATGGAAATGCTTGGGTCTGACTACACTACAAGACATGGAGTTCCAACCGTTATACTGAAAGAGTATGAAAGCAGCAGCCACAATGCAAACTGACAGAAGAGAGGTTTTGGTGAATCAGAAAGTGATTTTCTGAACTGATGAACAACTTTTGTTCAATTCTCCACAAAATAAAAAATACTTTTCCCTCAATTCACAAGGCCAATCCATCTGGGAAGACCCAGTGCATGTTAAAACATTCACACACACACACAAATAATAGTGTGTATTTGTGAGAAGGAATTAATTTCTAGGCTCGGCTAATTATACGTCTACCTACATGAATTATCGACATTCTAAATTTGTGTGGGTCATTTTACAGAATAGCTGATATCTCTGTCACCTAAATGTCAATAGTGCACCCAGTGAAAGAGGCGACCAAAAATATCTCCCAAAGACCCCCAAAGCACCCAAGGGAGTACTGGCCTGGTTGAGAACCAGTCCTCTAAATCAAGGTCAAAGGATCTGCCCTTAAGGGCCATGGGCCTGTTTGTATCCCTTTGTCTTGATGGATTGGTACAAAAAAGGAAAATGTACTGACCACAAGGATGGTGACATCCAGAGAGGTTCCAAGTTGCCCAAACTCCCAGTGAGTCTAAGAAATGCAGGAATATCTTTGGAAAAGGTGACAGGGCCCTGAGAAGAGATAGCAGTGCACAAGAGTCTCCTCTCCAGCAAGGGCAGTGCAGCAGCCTGCCTTGGATCTGGGAAGGCTGGGGAAGAGATTGGGAGCAGCAGACCCTGGGGAAATGGAGACTGCAGTAAGTCTTTCATCCAGGAACCAGAGGTAGCTAGAGTCATTGTGAAGCATTTCAGAGCTGGGGAATCCCTTGAAATGACTCCTTAAATTATCAAATAGCTCGTGACTTTAACTGGGATAGCATTTCCTTCTAATAATGGTGTGGTCAAGGTGTCTCTCAATGGGGAATTAACAGCAGACAATTATCAAGAGGAAAAGGGATATTTTATTTTTCCCTTTGTCCCTTATTTTCTTCGTCCTCCTGCAATTAATTTCTCAGGTGTCTATTTATTTATTTTGGTTCACATTATGATTTATATTTTAGCCTATTCACTTTTATAAATTTTTGGTGACATTTAACATGTCTTTTTTTTTTTTTTTTTTGCCCCTATGATCTCTTTATTTTTTTAAATGTTACTTTCAAAAAGGCATTTTCGGGACTTGGAGTTGTCCTGGGTGGTGCTGCAGGGACAGTTACTGGACATTGTATGTCCTCCCATGGCCCACTGGGTGGACTGTGGGAGAGTGTGGGCTATGGTGTGGGCCATTGACCATGAGATGCAGCCGTGCTCAGAGATGTATTCACCAAATGCAATGAATGTCCCATGATGATGGAGGAGGTTGTTGTTATGGGGGGAGGAATGGGGTGAGGGGTGAGGGGGGGGTGGGGGGTATATGGGGACCTCGTATTTTTTAATATAACATTTAAAAAAGAAATAAAGAGGAAAAAATAAAGATAAAAATTTTTTTTAAAAGTATATGAGGTTTGCATATAGCCCCCACCCCTCCTCACCCCACTCCTCCCACATCAACAACCTCTTTCATCCATTGCATTTGGTTAATATATTTTGTAGCACTGCTGTAGCACATGGATAATAGTTTATATTGTAGTTTGCACTCTCCCCCAGCCCACTCAGGGGGCCATAGCAGGACATAAAATGTCCAGCCTCTGTCCCTGCAGTACCACCAAGAACAACTCCAAGTCCCAAAAATGCCCCCACATCACATCGCTTCTTCCCTATCCCTGCCCTCAGCAGCTGCTGTGGCCACTTTCTCCACATCAATACTATAATTTCTTCCATTACTAGTCACAATAGTTCCATAGTAGAATATCAGTAAGTCTATTCTAATACATACTCTATTCCTCCATTCTGTGGACCCTGGGTTGGTTATGTCCACTCCACCTCTATATCAAGAGGGGGCTTAGATTCCACATGGATGATGGATGCAATTCTTCTGCTTGAAGTTGTAGGCACTCTTGGTTCCCTGGTGTGGTGGTTGACCTTCTTCACCTCCCTGTTAGCTGACCTGGGTAAGTCCAATGAACCAGAGGGTAGGAGTTGCAAGTGTGCTGAGGCTCAGGGCACAGCTGGCACATGGCCAGTCCAGAGATTCAAGTCTCCTGAGTATGCACCAACCTCAGCACCAACTACAGGTTCAGTAAAAGTGACTGAAGAGGCATATGTAGAAAGGTCACATCTGAGTCCGACTCCACCACACTTAGGAACACAAATTCCAAAGTAGGGCCAACTGACATGGCACTGAACTCCAGAGCCATCTGCCATGACCATAGAACCTGTGCATCTCCATAGCCCTCAAGAGAACCAGTACCTGGAGTTGTATCCACTTTGGCTCTCTGGAGTCCTGCTGAGGCATGCATAAGTGTGACTCCTCTGATGACCTCCCAACTCTTTTTTTGAAGACTCTTAGCCAGATAAACTCATTTGTCTTTGCCATTTCCCCTTTTTCTTCAAGGTCAAAAAGCAATTTTTAATGCATGATCCTACATATAGCCTGAGATATTCTGCTGGTCTGAGTTGACCCTTTTATTCAAGGTCTTTTTCTAGTTACACCACTAGCTGGTGCTTGGTAGTAATCCCTCAGCTCCAGAGAGGCTCATCCCTGGGAGTCATGTCCCATGTTGGGAGGAAGGTAATGCATTTACATGCTGAGTTTGGCTTAGAGAGTGACCATATTTGAGCATGGAGACTCTCAGGAGGTAACTCTTAGGCATCCTGCTGCTCTTGGCCCAGTTCATATTTCAGGCACACAGGCTCGTAAGCATAGTCATCAGTATCAAGGGCTCATTGTTGGACCATCCTTCTTTGTTGGTCTTTGCCATTGCACTTGGGAGATTGTTGCTGTTCCATTGGGGAATGTGATAGAGTTCCCCAGCTAGGAACTCAGCCAGTTCCTCAGTTGTCATTTGTAACTGTAACTACTAAAAAATATGGAATGCTTCATGAATTTGCATGTCATCCTTGCCCAGGGGCCATGCTAATCTTCTCTGTATCATTCCAATTTTAGTATATATGCTGCTGAAGTGAGCACTCAGGTATCTATTTAAAAGATAAAAATTGTATCTTAATATATTGAGGTTTTGGTGTTTTTCATTAGATGTTGATATTACCAAGAGGCCTGATTGCCTAGATGCCAACATGAGGGTTCATCAAAATGCTCTTGGTATTTAGAGCTAGTTCTATAGTGACTCTTAGCCTCCCCACCACCACCTTTATTATTTGACCTGCTTTTGGTCAAGATTCTTGACTGAAGTATTTGTTCTCAAACTTTTTCAACACATCCAGACTGTTTTTGAACTTTCTATAACTGGAATCCTAGAGTAGTATTTTTGTGCATATATCTGGCTTCTTTTACTTAACATTATTTTGTGGCATTTGTTTGCACTATTACATGTAGTAGTTCATTCTTTCTCATCACAGGATAGTATTCCATTGTATGCATATTCACATTTTATTTATCCATTCATTAGAACATTTGGATAGTTTTCAGTTTGGGGCTATTATAATTAGTGCTGCTTGTGACCAATATACAATTTTTACATATGCATATATATGCATTTCTATCATATGTATATGTAGCAATGGAATTGCCAAGGCACAGGGCCTGTGGCCTTTTTAGAATCCAGTAGATATGCCAGATGCTTTTCTGAGGTGGCTGTACAAATTTCCATGCCCACTGACAGTATATGAAAATTCAGATTTCTCCATATCTTCATCAACCCTTGATATCTTTGGTTTTTTCTTTTATTTTAGCCATACTTGTAGGTATGTAGTGGTATTGTATTGTGATCTTAGATTTAATTTCTCAGATTACTAATGAAGTTGGGCACCGTTGCAATGAAGACTGGGTAGTATTTAGCTGTAGCATACCAACATGGCCAGCATTTATTCTCAAGTGTTACTGTCTATATCATATTGGTTGTTAAATATTCCATTAAATACCATTTTCTATAACTGCTCCATTGAGGTAACACTGACATACAATAAACTGAACATATTTAAAATGTAAAATTTGATCATTTTTAACATATGTATATACCTGAGAAACTATCACCACAATCAAGATAATGTACATACCCATCACCCCCAGAAGTTTCTTTTTTTTTTCAAGATTTATTTTCTATTTATTTCTCTCCCCTTCCTGCCCCGCCCCGCCCCCAGTTGTCTGCTCTCTGTGTCCATTCGTGTGTTCTTCTGTGTCCACTTGTATTCTTGTCAGTGACACCAGGAATATGTGTGTCTTTTTGTTGCATTATCTTGCTACATCAGCTCTCCATGTGTGCGGCCACACTTCTGGGCAGGCTTTGCTTTCTTTGTGCAGGGTGGCTCTCCTTAGGGGGCGCACTCCTTGTGTGTGGGGCTCCCCTACATGGGGGACCCGTGCGTGGCATGGCACTCCTTGCGCGCATCAGCACTGCGTGTGGGCCAGCTTCACTACACGGGTCATGAGACCCTAGGTTTGAACCTTGGACCTCCCATATGGTTGGCGCATGCTCTATCAGTTGAGCCAAATCCACTTCCCTATCTTGTGATTCTAATTTGCATTTCCCCAATGGCTAATGATGTTGAGCATCTTTTCACATGTTTATTTTCCATAAGTGCATCATGTTTGGTGACGTTTGTGTTCAAATCATTTACCCTTTGTACTTAGGGAGTGTTCTGTTATTGTTGAATTTTGAGATTTCATTTATGCATTCTAAATACAAACCTTTTATCAGATGCTTTGCAAAGTTTTTTACCTTGTCTGGTTTTCCTTCTAATTTTATTAATAGCCTTTCAAAAACAGAAGCTTTTAATAGCGATGACGCCTAAGTTATCAGTTTGTTTTTCATGTGCCATAATTTTTGTATGGTAGCAAAGAAACTTTTGTGAAGTCTAGGGTCACAAGATTTTTTCATGTTTTCTTCTAAAAGTTTTACAGTTTTATGTTTTACATTTAGGCCCAGTTAGGTTGAGATCCATTTTGAGTTAATTTCTGTAAAGAGTAAAAAGTATGGATTGACACTTGTTTTTTCTAAATAAGTATCTATTTCTGCTGTTTTGTGGGTTTTTTTTTTAACTATCCTTCCTTTCCTGAATTGTCTTTGCATCTTTGTCCAAAATTAGGATGAATCTGACAGAACAGAAAACAGAAATGAAAGGAAAAAAGAAGGCCTAACTCTTGCTGATACTGTTGAATCACTGGATCAAATCAACCCTGAGGTTCTCCCTATCTCCAGACTTTCCATTCATACGAGCCAATAAATCCTCACCATTTAAACCAAAAAAAAAAAAAAAAAAAAAATTAGTTATCTATACATAAGTAGTCTATTTCTGGACTCTTTCTACTATTCCATTGATTGATTTGTCTACCTTTGTGCCAAAATCATACTGTTTTGATTATGGTAGCTTTCAATAAGTCTTGAAATCAAGAAATGTTAGTCTTCCATATTTGTTCTTCCTTTTCAAAATTGTTTTGGCTATTTTAGGTCCTTTGTATTTCCTTACAGGTTTTAGAATTTGTCTCTCAATTTCTAAAAGAAAACCTGTTGAGATGAGATTATGTTGAATATATAGATCAATTTGGGAATCTATCTAGATATCTTAGCAGTATTGAGTTTTCTGTTCTGTAAACGTATATATTGACATTTATCTCTCCATTATTTAGGTCCCATTAATTTCTCTCACCAATGTTTAGTAGTTTTCAGAGTTCAGGTTCTTTCACATATTTTGTCAGATTTATCCCAAGTATGTCATATTTTGATGCTATATTACATGGCTTTTTTATTTTATTTTTTTTGAGGTTCCAGGGCTGGAGATTGAACCTGGGACCTCATAGGTGGGAAACCAGTACTTAACCACTGAGCCACATCAGCTCCCTTAAGTTAATTTTTGTCTTGTTTGTTTGTTTTAGGAGGCACAGGGAACTGAACCTGGGACCTCCCATGTGGGAAGCAGACGCTCATCCACTTGAGCCACATCTGCTCCCTAAATAGCATTTTGAAATTCAATCTCCAATTGTTTATTGCCAGCACATAGAAATACATTTGATTTTTATATATTGATTCTGCAATCTGCTAAACTTCCTTTTTAGTTTTAGCAGCTATTTTGTAGATTCCATCAGATCTATATGGTCAGTCGATTGTGGCATTTGAAAATAAAGATAGCTTTATCCCTTCCTTTCTAATCTTGAAAATTTTTATATCTTTTCCTTGCTTGATTGCCCTAGTTAGAATCTCCAATAAAGTGGTGAATAGGAATGATTAGAGCTGACATTTTTTTCTATGCCCTGATCTTAGAGCAAAAGAGTTTATTCTTATACCATTAAGTGTGATGTTATCTGTAGGTTTTACATAAATGCCCTTAATGAGTTTGTGAAAGTTACCTTTTATTTCTACTGGGCTGAGCGAATGTATGAGAAATGAATGGTGGATTTTGTCAAATGCTTTTTATGTGTCTACTAAGGTGAACATATGGTTTTGCTTTATAGGTTAGTTAATATTGTGAACTACACTGCTTGCTTTTCAAATTTTAAACCAACCTCACATTCTTAGGATAAACCCCACTTTCTCATAGTGTATTATTATTTTAATAGAGTATTGTGTTTGGCTACCTAAACCTTTGTTTGGAATGATTATATCCATGTTAATGCAAAATATTGGTTTGTAGGTTTCAAATATCTTTGTCTAGTTTTTGTATCAGGTAATTCTTGCTTCATAGGATGAATGGAAAATATTTTATTCCTCTTCAATTTCTGAGTGAGTTTACATGGAATTGATAATATTTCATTCTTGCCATATCTTACATCATGGAAACATGTGGGTCTGTAGTTTTCTTTGGGGGAAGACTTTTCACTACAAATTCAATATCTTAAATATCAAGCTATCTATTTCTTCTTTTGTGAGCTTTGGGAGTTTGTGTCTTTCAAGAAATTGGTCTATTTCATCTAAGTTGTTGAATTCATGCATCATGTTCTTAATATTCTCTTTTTATCTTTTTAATACATGTAGAATCTGTAGAGTTCCCTTCTCTCATTCCTGATGTTGGAAACTTGTTTCTCTCTTTTTTTCCTTATCCATCTAGCTGAACATTTATCAATTGTTAAATTTTTCTAAAAAAAAAAGCTATCGGTTTTCTCTATTTTTCTGTTTTCTATTTCTTTGATTTCTGATTTGAAATTTATTTCCTTTCATTTTCTTACTTTGGAATTAATTTGCTCCCCTTTTTAAAATTTCTTAAGATAGAACCTGAGATCATTGATTTGAGACCATTCTTCTTTTATAATATAGGCCTTCAGTGCCATAAGTTTTCCATAAATACTTTCACAGGAGCAAATTCTGATATGTTGCTTTCATTTTCATTCAGTCAGAAATAATTTCAAATTTACTTTTTAATTTCTTCTTTGAATCCATGGACTATTTTATTTTTAAGATTTATTTTATTTATTTTTAAATTTCTCTCTGCCCCCTTACTGTTCGCACTTGCTGTGTGCTGTATTTAGGAAACACCAGGAACTGAACCCAGGACCTCCGATGTGGGAGAGAGGCGCCTAATCACTTGAGCCACCTCCATTCCCTGCTTTGTTGTGTATTTCGTTATTTTTTCCTTTTGTGTCTCTTGTTGAGTCATCGTGTTTTGCTTGCCCATCACATCAGCTCAATGTCTTGTCTTCTTTTTAGGAGACACTGGGAACCTCTGCTGCCTGCCTAGTTGTATCTTTTATTATGTTTTTCTTCTTGTGTCTCTTGTTGTGTCAGCTTGCCATGCCTGCCCATCATTCCAGCTTGCTGTCTTCTTTAGGAGGCACTGGGAACCAAACCACAGACCTCCCATGTGGTAGGCAGGAGCTCAATCGCCTGAGCCACATCTGCTTCCCCATGGGTTATTTTGAAAAATGTTATTTGGTTTCCAAGTATGTGGGAATTTTTCTGATATCTTTCTGACACTGATTCCTAATTTAATTTCATGTAGTTAAAGAATATACTATGCATGAATTCTGTTTTAGTTTACTTTGCTGCTGAAAGCAGCTACTGTAAAATGTATATGGGAATTTATTACCTTATAGGCTAACAATTTTGAAGCTGTGAAAATGTCTAAATCTATGCATCCTCAAGACAATGCTTTCTTCCTGAAGACTGGCTACTGGTGATCCTGGACTCCTTGTCACATGGCAAGGCACATGGTAGCATTTGCTGGTCTCTCCCTTCTCTTCTGGGTTTCATTGCTTCCAACTTCCTGCTTATATGGCTGTCTTTCTCTTTGTCTGAATTTCGTTCTCTCATAAAGGACTTCAGTAAAAGGATTAAGACACACCTGAATGAGACAGATTACATCTTAAGTTAAGATCCTACTTACCAAGAGATCTTACCTACAATGGGTCCACACCCACAGGAATGGATTAGCTTTAATAACATGATTTTCTGGGGTACATTCAGATTCAAACCACCACAACTGCAAACCATTGAAATGTCTTCAGACTTGTTTTATGGCCCAGAATATGGTCAATACAAATAAATATTCTGTGTGCACTTGAAAAGAATGTGTATTTTGCTGTTGTTTGGTGGAATGTTCTAGGAATGTCAATTAGATCTAATTGGTTGGTAAAATTGTTCAAATTTTCTATATCCTTACTAGTTTTGTGTCTACTTTTTCTATAATTATTGAAAATGGGTATTGAAATATCTTACTATAAATATGAATTTGTCTGTTTCCCTTTGCAGTTCTATTTCTGACTCATGTATTTTGATGGTCTGTTATTAGCTTCATAAACATTTGGGATATTTATGTCCTTCTGGTAGAATAACTGATTTATCATAATGAAATTGTATTCTTTATCCCTATCAGTGTTCTTTGCTCTTAAATCTAATTTGTCTGATATTAATATAGTGATTCCAACTTTTTTTTAGACGGTACTGGGGATTGGTTCTAGGACCTCATATATGGGAAGCAGACACTCAACCACTAGGTTATAACTGCTACCCTCCAACTTTTTCTTTTTCCAGTTATTTTTGACTAATATTAGTAAGGTATATCTTTTTCCATGCTTTTATTCATTTTTAACCTATTTGTGCCTTTATACTTAAAGTGATTTTCTTACAGTCAGCGTATAGTTGGGTCTCAGTTTTTTATTCAGTCCGACAATCTCTGCCTTTTCATTTTTGTATTTTGATTATTTACATTTAATGTAATTATTGATATAAATTAGGTTTAATAGTTTCATCTTACTGCTTGTTTTCTGTTTGTTGAATTTGTTCTTTGTTTCTTTTTTTCTCTTTTTTTTTTCTTCAGTTAGTAATTTTTTATTCTATTTTATCTCCTCTCCTGGGCTATTAGCTGTAACTTTTTGTTTTATTTCAGCAGTTGCTTTAGGGTTTATAGTATAAACATTTAAATTATCATGGTCTACCCACACCCACAGCCAACATCACACTCAATGGCTCAATGGGGAAAGTTTGAAAGCTGTCCCTCTAAGATTTGGAACAAGACAAGGATGCCCACCATCATAATTGTTATTCAATAGTGTGCTAGAAGTTCTAGCTAGAACAATTAGACAAGAAAATAAATGAAAGGCACCCAAATAGGAAAAGAGGAAGTAAAACTCACACTAATCATGGATGACATGATCCTTTATTTAGAAAATTTTGAAATGTCTATGACAAAGCTACTTGAGCTAATAAATGAGTTCAGCAAAGGGGCAGGATACAAATCATGCAAAAATCAGTAATGTTTCTGCAAACTAGTATTGAACAATCTGAGGAGATATCAGAAAAAATTTCATTTACAATAGGGACAAAAAGACCCAAATACCTAGGAATCAATTTAACAAAAGAAGTATAGGACCTATGTGCAGAAAACTACAAAACAATGGTGAAAGAAATTAATGAAGACCTAAACAAATTGAACAACATTCTGTGTTCATGGATTAGAAGACTAAATATTATGAAGATGTCATGCCTACCCAATTGTTTAATAGATTCAGTGCAATATCAATCAAAATTCCAAAAGCCTACTTTACAGAATTAGAAAAGGCAATTACCAAATTCAATTGGAAGGGAAAGTGCACCTGAATAGCCAAAAGCATTCTAAAAAAGTAGAGCGACGGGGGAGGAATTTCACTGCCTGATCTTGAACCATATTACAAAGCTACAGTGGTCAAAACAGCATGGTACTGGCATAAAGAAAGGCACATTGACCAGTGGAATAGAAATGAGGGTCCAGAAATAAACCTTCCCTATACAGGCAAATGGTTTTTGACAAACATATCAAGTCCATGTTAATGAGACAAAACAGGCTCTTCAACAAATGGTGCTGGGATAACCCGATATCCATAACCAAAAGAATGAAAGAGGACCCCTATCTCACTCCCTATACAAGAATTAACTCAAAATGGATCAAAGACCTAAATATAAAAGCCAGGACCATGAAATCACTAGAAGAAAATGTAGGGAAATATCTTAAAGACCTTGTGGTAAATGGTCATTTTTTGGATCTTACACTCAAAGCATGTGCTACAAAAGAAAAAATAGATCAATGGGACCTCCTCAGAATCAAACACTTTTGCACCAGACAGGACTTCATCAAAAGGGTGAAAAGGCAGCTGACTCAGTGGGAGAAAATATTTGGATATTGCATGTCCAATAAGGATTTAATATCCATGGTATACAGAGATGTTACAACTCAACAATAAAAAGACCAGCGACCCAATTAAAAAATGGCCAAAAGACTTGAATAGACATTTGTCCAAGGAAGAAATTCAAATGGCAAAAAAACATATGAAAAAATGTTCAACATCACTCATGATTAGAGAAATGCAAATCAGAACTACAATGAGAAATCATTTCATATCTATCAGGATGGCAACTACTAAAATGACAGAGAACTGAAAGTGTTGGAGAAGATGTGGAGAGACAGGAACACTTATTACTGTTAGTAGGAACGTAGAATAGTACAGCCCCTGTGTAGGACTGCTTGGCAGTTCCTAAAGAAGCTGAGTACAGATTTTCCATGTGATCCAGCAATAGCACTACTGGACATATACCCAGAAGAGCTGAGAGCAGTGAGACGAACAAACATTTGCACACTGATGTTCATAGTGGTTTTATTACTATTGCTGGAAACAACCTAGGTATCCATCAACTGATGGATGGATAAACAAACTGTGGTGTATACTCATCATGGAATATTATGCAGCTGTGAGAAGAAATGAAGCCTTTAAGTATACGACAACATGGATGAACGTGGAGGATGTTATGTTGAGTGAAGCAACCAGTAACAAAAAGACAAATACCATATGACTGCACTGCTGTGAACTAAATATATTGTGTGGAGGTAATAACTTGAATATGGGTCACCAGAAAATAGAATGAGGCTAGAGAATGGAAAGCTGAGGGTTATC
The DNA here is from genome assembly GCF_030445035.2 of Dasypus novemcinctus. Taxonomy (NCBI): domain Eukaryota; kingdom Metazoa; phylum Chordata; class Mammalia; order Cingulata; family Dasypodidae; genus Dasypus; species Dasypus novemcinctus. The sequence continues at coordinate 32,453,435 of NC_080703.1, read as the reverse complement.
TTGTGCAAAATTCGTAAAATGGATGCGTGATATTCTTTGGCAATTAATAGAAAGGTGAAAGCCAATGTAATGGGTGTAACTAGCCATACTGTTATATGGTTATGACAGTGGTTTAAAGGGAAAGTCTAAGGTCATGTATAGTATTGAAAGGAAAGCTAAAAAATGTAACATGGGAATGTATAGCACAGTGCAACCACATATGAAATATGATTATGAGTAAAATTGCTTATGTAAGACCGTTTTTCTTTGAAACTGAACTAATGTATGTTAATACTACAAGATGTAGATAACAGAGGGAAAAAAAAAACATTTTGCTAAGTGAAAGAAACCAGACACAAAGGATTTCCTGTTTTATGATTCCATTTATATAAAATGTAAATATAAATCAGTTTATGAAGATGAAATTAGATTAGTGGTTATGTAGGGATGGGGAAAGATAGAGGGATGGAGAGGTGACTGCTGAGGGCTGTGGAGGTTTTCTTTTTTGGGGTAATGAAATTGCTCTAAAATGTTTTGTGGTAATAAATGCACAACATTGTGCTTATATAAAAGCCATTGATTATATACTTTGGATAGATCATATAGTATGTGAATATATCTCAATAAAACTGCTTAATAAATAAATAAATATGCAAGAATATCCAGAAATAGCAGCTATGAACATCAGCAAGAGATTGAGAAGTGAAGAATTTTCTTATTTGTTTGTTTGCCTGGTTTTGTTTATTTTTATTATTATTAATGAAATAATGAAAATGCCCTATAATGATGGAAATGGTAAATGCACAACTATGTGATTGTACCAAAGATAATTGCACACTTTGCATGAATTGTATGCTTTATTAATATGTATCAATAAATTTGATTTGTTTTAAAAAAGGAAAAAAATTCACCGACTCCTGCTATAGAGTCATATTCTGCCCAGTATCCTTTTCTTTTGTTTGAAAGACTTCCTTTAATATTTCTTATAATGTGGATCTTCTGCTGCTGAATTCTTTCAGCTTTTTCATGTCTGAAAAAATCTTTTGTCTTTGCTTCTTTTGGGTATAGAGTTAGCAACTTTTTCTTTTCCTCTCATTACTTTAAAAACGGCACTCTACTGTCTTTTCACTTGCATTGTTTCAGAAGAGATAGCTGCTGTTCCTCTGTGACTAATGTCTTTTTTTTTTCTATGACTGCCTTTAAAAGTTTTTTTCAACGTAGTTTTGAGCAATTTAGTTAAGTTATGCCTTGGTATAATTTTTTTCATGTCACTTGTGCTTGAGGTTAATGAACATCTTCAATCTGCTGGTTTAGTGCTTTCATCAAATTTGTAAAATTGAATATCCTTCAAATATTTCTCTGTCCCATTCCTTTCTTTTAGGGACTTCCATTACTGCCATTACATATGCTAGGCCACTAGAAGTTGTCCCACAGCTCACTGTTTAACCTTTCATATTTTTTAAAATCCCTTTTTCCTCTCTGTGCTTCATTTTAGAAAATTTATCTTGCTTCTATCTTTAAGTTCTCTAATCTTTTCTTCTGCAGTGTCTACTGTGTCAATTAAAACCATACAGTGTATCTTTCACCTGAGACCTTGTAGTTTGCATCTCTTTTTGTATCTTTCATATTTCTACTCTTTGAACACTTGGATTTAAGCTACAATAATTGTTTTAATTTTGTTATTTGCTACATCTAACATCTGTGTCAGTTCTGGCTTGGTTCCAGCTAATTGATTATTTTCCTCATTAGGGGTCAGGTTTTCTTCTTTGCATGCCTGGTGGCCAGACATTATGAGGATTACTTAGTTAGAAATGTCCATTTTTGTATTTCTATAAATATTCTTAAATTCTGTTTGGGGATTATTTGGAAACAGTTTGATCCTTACAGGTCTTGCTTTCTTTTCTTTTTCTTTTTCTTTTAGATTTATTTTATTTATTATTTCTCCCCTGCCCCCTTTGTTGTTTGTATTCACTGTCTGTTCTCTGTGTCCATTCATTGTGCGCTCTCTCTGTCTACTTGTTTTCTCTTTAGGAGGCACCAGGAACCAAACCTGGGGCCTCCCATGTGGAAGAGTCACCTCAGTTTGCTGCTTTGTTGTGTCTCTCATTGTGTTTCCTCTTTGTGTCTTCTCATTTCACCATGATGTTGCATCAGCTCACTGCGCCAGCCTGTCATGCCAGCCTGTTGGTCAGCTCGCTGTCTTACTCATCTTCTCTAGGAGGCACCAGGAACCAAACCTGGGACCTCCCATATGGTAGACAGGTACCCAAATCCTTGAGCCACATCTGCTTCCCAGGTCTTGCTTTTATTATTTCTTTGGCATATCTGTAGCAGTACTCACTCAAGGGCTAATTATTCCCCCTACTGAAGCAAGACCTTTCTGAATACATTAGCCCCATGCCCCAAGAATGGTAAGTTTGGGCAGCCTGGCTTGTGGGAAGAGGCACTGTTCCCATCTGTATGAAGGCTGAGCACTGTGCCCTTTAATCCTTTCAGATGACATATTTTCCTGGCCCTCAGATACCTACACTGATCAGTATCCCACTAGACTCTTGGGGGGACCCTCTGAAGATCTCCAGTATTCTCTCTGTGCAGGTCTCTCTTTAGTTTTCTGTCTTGCAAACTTTAGCCTCCTTAGTCTCCAACTTTCTCATCTCTTTCTCTTCAATTTAGGGAGTTCACCAGCCTGAGAACTCTCAAGGTAGTAGATTGGGGCAACTGAAAACCCACCATTTAGTTTCTTTTGTCTGGTTTGCTTGTTTGTTTGTTTTTCTTGCTTCAGACAAGAGGATAATTATCTGGAAGTGGAAGTCTTAAATATTGTGTATACGTGTGTGTGTGTTTAGGAGATACCAGAAATCGAATGTGGGTCCTCCTACATAGGAAGAAGACACTTAGCCATTGAGCTACATCTGCTCCCCAATGAGAGTTGGTTTCTTTGTTTATTTTTAGGAGGTTCCAAAGATAGAAACCAGGACCTTGTACATGGGAAACAGGCATCCAACCACTTGACTATATCTGCTCCCCTTAAATATTGTTTTGATGAGTAGTCCTCTGATATCACAAGCAAATTATCTATACAAGCCAAAGTGACATTGTCAGATTAAACATGTACATGAAAAACAATCTTCTGAAGGCCTGTAAAACCAGTAAAGACAATCAGTGGTCCTTTTTTTTCTTTTTAAGGGAAGATGTGAGCTTAAAAAACAATGATGCATAATGTACGGAATTCCCATACATCACCTCTCCATCAACACCATACATGGCTGAGGAACATTTGTTACAGATTATGAAATAAAATGATCAGACTATTACCACTAACTGTGGTCCATCAGAGGTCTTTTGTATACCATTTCAGAATAACTATTTCAAAGTGTTTTGAAATACTTTGTCCTACAGAGTGAGAAAAATTAAAATCATTTAAAAAAGCATCCTTTCCTCATCTATGTGAAGGTTGAACTTTCATGGTAGAGAATCAAAAGGACCATTCATAGGGCATAGGTTTCATTTTTTAAAATGTCACGTAATAGTCAATTTTATTTTACTTACAGTGGGGCCGTTTTTGATTTCCTTGAAACAGTAGGTCATAGTTTCTGCCAATTTAAAATTTCTCCCAAGTTGTTCATGGCTCTACTAATCAATGTCTTTACAGAAGTACTATTCATTCATTCATTCATTCATTCAAAAAATATTTATTGAGTATTTACTATGAGTCATGAACTATTACAGTAACTAAGGCCATAGAATTGAACTGGATAGAGTTGCTGCTCTCAAGAACATCTCATTCTATTATGGGGTGCCATAAAATAAAGAATAAAAATATGTCAAATGATAATAAAAGCAATAAATAAAAAATACAGGGCCAAGGAACAGACATTGCTAGATGTAATTGAGTCCTATTTTAAATGGGATTGTCAGTATAGGTAGTGTATTCAAAAAGACCTAGAGAAAGTGATAAAATAATCAGTGTAGAGGTTTAGGCAAAGACTATTCCAAGCAGAGCAAAAATAAAATAAAAACTACTGAGGAAGTGTATTTGGCATGTTTATACAATAGCCACAGACGGTTCTTAGGGTATTTGAATTGAGAATTTTAGACCTAGAAGAAATCCTCAAAATTAGCCTGTTACAGGATTGTCGGTGGATTTTATCTTCAAAGCCAATTCAGTGATTAGCAGTGAATCCTTACAATAGGGCTTGTCAAACTTTTTCTATAAAGGTCAAGATCATAAATATTTTTCAGCTTTGTGGGCCATTCAAATTCTTTTCTAATCCCTCAGCTCTGTCCTTGTAGTGGGAAAGCAGCCATTAACAATCCATAAACAAGTGACCATGTTCCACGCTCCAATAAAACTTTATTTAAAAAAACAGGTGGTGGGGTGGATTTGGCCCTCGGGGTCTACCAACCCCTGGCCTAAAGTATGGAGTTGGGCAGCCTTACCTGGTTCTTTCAGAGGGACGCATTTATAATGTCCGCCATGGGCGCAGATGTGACCCCTTAGCAACATTTTTGCAAACGCTGAGTCATATCAGCCTCTTCATGCAACTGATAAGACCAGAGAAATTCTCACAGGCTGTTAGTAGAGAGTTAAAGCCCTGTCCTTCCCAACTCAGCGGTACCTCATTAGTCTGCTCTTACCCTTCCAGATTTGCCAATGAGCATGTCACATAGTTGATGGTAATAGAGCTTTGGGGACTGCTTCCTTCTCCAGGAGCAGCCCAGATAGCTAGAAGCAACCTCAGCCTACAGCTGAGCCTTTTCTAGGAAGCCACTGATAGTGTTCAGAGCTAGAGGTTAGGTCTTCCACAGAGCCTGGGTCACCCTCTGTTTAAGCCATTGGAAAAATAAATGACAACCTCTGCCACTTGTCTCTGAATCTGCAGCATGGCTGAGAGTGGCCATCAGCTGCTTTCCCTGGCACTGAGCGGATGGCTCATCCTCCCAGCAAGACCCAACCAAGGAAGAAGAGTGAGGCTTTCACACAAGGGAAATGTGGCTCTGAGGCTCAGGCGATTGCGTGAGAAAATACCTAGACCACCTTTTTTCTTATTTAAAATTTTAAACTAATCAAAAAAAAAAAAAGATTTAATGAATTGGAATATGGGTTAAACTTGGTTTTTTAAAAAAGGACCCAAAAATGTGGTAGCATGAATAAGACAGAAGTTTATTTCTCTCTCGTGTAACCCTCTAGAGATGTACCGTCCCAGCTGGCAGTGTGGCTCTGCTCCACAAGGGCATTCAGGGATCTAGGCTCCTTTCCATTTGTGGCTTTGCCTTCCCCTGGGCTCCTGTCCTCATCGACATGGTCCACGCAGGATCCCACAGCCTTCCAGCCAGCAGGAAAGGGGGAAGATAGCAAGTGGAAGGCAGGAAGTTACTTTTTAAAGAAGAGACATGGAACTTCCGTGCAACACCTCTGGTCGCATTTTGTTCACGGAAACGAGATCACATAGGGATATCTAGCTATAAGGGAGGCTGAGAAACGTGGTCTCTATCTGGATCACTAGGTGCTCAGCTAAAAAATCCTATCATTGGCTCTCTCTGCCTCAAGGAGCCCGCATCAAATCTTGGTGTGTATTTCCGTCTTTCTCTCCCATTTCTCAGGAAGCTCTGTTCTTTCCCCCATTTCCCAAATAAATTCTTTTTACTGGCCTAAAAAAAAGAAAAGGGGGAAAAAATCCTATCATTGTGGAAGAAGGGGATAATGGATTTTGGAGGGTAGGATGAGGTAGAATTAGCAGTTTACCACAGTAACAATATGTTTTTGTCTCTCTTGTTAAATGTCTGAAGAGGGATGTCTAATATTTCACAGTACTTTAGGGTTTTATAAAGACCTTTCTCATACATTATTTAATTCAGTTCGTTGATAATATCATCATTTGCCAGTACATATTATCATTTGAAGTAGACATTTTCTTCATTTACAAATGAGAAGACCAAGTGAGACTCAAGAAGATTATGAGATTATTTAAAGTCCCATAGCCAGGAAGATAGAGTCACACTTGAATCTAAGGCTTTTCACTTGAGGCTCTGGAGTCTAACACTTCTATCCCAGCAACTTATCTTTCTTTACACGTAATCCTCAAATGTCCTCTAGTGCCTGTTCAGAAGTGGAATAACCCATCAGGGAAGAGTATCTGCCACTTCAGTGTACAGAGTAAATGCCTAAATTAAAATGCAGATTCTAAGACCCCACCCTAGCAATTTTAATTATGTAGCCCTGGGTGTGAAGCTCAAGAATCACAGTTTTGGGAATCCTTTCAGTGGCTCTTAGATTTTATCACTGAGTTTTGCTTAAGCAAGAAGGAAGAGATTTCATATTGTGGCCCATTCTTTTCCTCTCTCACCCTCCCTTGCTTATGTGTTCCCTTAACTTTTGGGAATGTTACCTTATGAATTATCTTTGCTAATCTCTTTTGCAGCATCTCTAACAAAAACGAATAAGCTGAGGACAGGATGACTAAGTGCCAAGAATTAATTTTGGAAACCACCAATGTCTTCTCAAACAGAAGCATTCAAATCCCTTGGTTGAAGTAGATGTTGAGAGATGTGAATTTACACCTGCAGTTTGAAAGGAGAGAACCTTTTTTTCATCAGAAAATATTTTATCATAGCCACATTACGTGTATGCCTGTATATAGCTGTATAACGTTTTCTCCACAGGTCATTGTTTCCCAACAGAAATTTCACGGGGATTTCTGTTTGGCTTTATGCCTCTCACACAATTACCGCTCAATCACATTGGACTTCTTTATTTGCCTTTTTCTCTCTTCAGACACCAGGATGAATTTAAACTCCATTCCCTTTGCAGTGGCCTCTCTGATGTATTTACTACTTTTTACATTCCCTTTCCCTATAGAACCTGATGAAAATTCCTTTGGGCTTTTAGCTTTCTCGTGGAGTCTGAAACTTTTGTGTTGCTAATAGAACTCGACCTCATTAGCATTTCAAATCCTAGGATGCTCTTAGAGATCAGTGTTAGATCTGAAGGACTCCCCAGCCCCAATCTGAGTTATTAAACCTGTTTAACTGAAATCCCCAGAGGCAATTCATTGCCTATGAAATTATTTCTGCCAGCACATCACATCAGGAAATCCCTTTCAAGCCTGCTTTTTCTAATTGTTCGAGGATTCTAGTGAAAGATGCACACATCACCGGAGAAGTCCCACTTTTATCCCTCTCCAAACTCTATTGATTGTCTGCCAAAATGCTCTCCTCTGCCACGTCACCTTTGGTGGTTAGGTCATGAGTAGATAGGGCATGGAATGGATGGCTGGGTACATGGGTGGGCAGTTGGATAGATACATGAGTGGAAGGATCAGTGACCAGGTGGGTAAGCAGAAGGGTGCATGGATTGATATATGGGTAAATGGTAGGATGGGGTGCATGGGTCTGTCGATAGATAGATAGATAGATAGATAGATAGATAGATAGATAGATAGATAGATAGATAAATAGATAGAAAGAAATATGATACATACATACAAGGAAGGTAATGCAAGTCCTCCATCTTGTGTAATATCCTTGTCATTTAATTAATTATCATTGGCCTATGTTCTTAAGGCTAACTTCCACTCCTGCAGAAAAGAGCAAGTCATTTGATCTATTTCCTGCATCTGACAGGAGCAACATGGCGGGGCTTGTGAAAGATTTCACTGCCATCCTGACCCAGGGTCTACAGTGTATATAAACAGGCTTCACTGCAGTGGTTCTTCACCAGGCATATGCTGCACAATCTCTTGGGGAAATTTGCTCAATTACATATTTCCGAGGTACATGCGGAAGATGTGCGTGCTTCTGGGTGAAAATAACTGCTCTGATAGAAGACTCTCTGTACCTGGTAGCAGTAATAATCGAGTGATATATTCCTGACTTCTTTGCTTCTCCCTAAGGATAGTTGACATTTTTAAAGTTAATTTTTTATGGCAGGCAACGCTCTAAGTGCTTTTTGCTTATATTACCCATTTAATAACCCCTTTTTGTGTGTGTGTGGGGGGGCATGGGGAACGAACCTGGGGACCTCATAAGTGGGAGATCGGCTCCCCTGAGTTGGTTCTTCTGTTTGTTTGTTTTTAGGAAGTACTGGGGACCAAACCCAGGATCTCCCATGTGGGAAGCACATGCTCAACTGCTTGAGCCACATCTACTCCCCATATTATCTATTTAATCTTTACCACTTTCCTTAAATATAGCTGTTAAACCATTAATAGCTCCCTTTTACAGGTGAGGTAATTAAGGCACCTAGAGGTTAACTAACTTGCTCAGAGTCACCCAGCTAGTAAGAAGTCACACTGGAGTTGAAACACAATCAGTTGGGGTTCCGAGTCCATGCTCCCACCCCTCATGTCACACATCCTCTCTAATCACCAAAGTGACACTTTAGAGCACCAAGCTCCTGTAGAATTTTCTGTGATGACAGAAATGTTGTCTATCTGTACCATCCCATATAGTAGCCACTAGCCACATGTGACTTTTGAGTACTTGAAATGAAGCTACTGCAACTGAGAAACTAACTTTTTAATTGTATTTAATTTTAATTAATCTAAACAGCACAGTTTTGGAGCCAACTAATAGCCTGTATTCATATATAAATGAAGCATCAAACTAGGAATTAGGGCAGGCATCTAGGTTATATTCATTGTATTTGCAAAGCACTCTCAAAATCCTTTGTGCTTTTTTGCGGCCTTGGAAAGGGCTTAACCATCCTTCTAAACATACTGCCAGGGAGGAGGTACATCTAACCCTAGCTAAGTAAAATGAGACTGGAAAAAAAAATGCATAAAGGCACAGGAAAGTTATGAGGAAGTTGTAGCATGGAGGTGCCACTGGCATTTTTCTCAGGAGTCACTTTTATATTTTCCATTGTCCAAATACTGCCGTCGTCTTTTAGAGTCAGTAACATGCTAGAGAGAGAGATAGTGATGGAAATAATTGACCTTAAAGCAGAGTTTGGTTGTGAAGTGGAAAAAGCAAAGGGTCATCTGGTCACATTTTGGAGGTAGAGATGTAGCCCGACACCTTTTCTCGGAGAAGGATGTGTCAAAGATAAACTGAGGCAAATTAAAATGTTATTAAAGTTTATTGGGGCCACAGATGATTCAGGAATTGGACAGCACCATAGGGACCATGATAAAGGAGCTAAGTCACCAAGGGGTGGACCTGGGAAGCCTCTGTAGGGCATATGTAGAAACAAGCCAGGACAGGTTCTGATTGGCTGACGTTGTTTCCGTTTTTCAGTGGGGGTTCTTCCAAAGTGGGGGAGCCCATGTTCATGTCCATTCTGATAAGCTCTCTCTCCTGGACCCAAACTAGCTTATCACCAGGTGTTGCTTACTTGCAATTCTGTAGGATCCATTCCCTTGTTTCATTTTCTTGGAGAGCCCCCATAGCTCAACTGTTTCTGTCATCCAGAAAATACTTTCTCAGAAAGGGGTCCTTCGTGGCAACTCCAGTGCAAGTGGCCATTTTATTCTACTGAACAGATGTGAAAAAAGTGGAGTTAGAAAGGGAGAGATTATGAGCCACGAGAGAAGGAAAGATGATTTTGGATGAAGTGATATAACAAAAGAACTGTAGTATTTTTCATGTGACATACAAGTTAAAACTTGGTGAGACTTTTTAAGGAGAAGGAAATTAAATTGTTAATAGACCCCATACATATATAGCTGATATTTTTAGAGCTAGAAAAATAAGGCAAGGTAGGATTTAGTGAAATTGTTGAATCCTTGGTTTAGAACAGCGTTTGACAAACTACAGTCTAATGGTCCAAATCCAGTCCACTATTGGTTTTTGTGAATAAAGTTTTAAACATAGCTATGCCCATTCATTTCCCTATGGTCTATGGCTCCCTTATGTACAATGGTAGAGTTGAGGAGTTGCAAAAGACCATATGGCCTGAGAAGTCTGTAATATTTACCATGTCCCTCTATAGAAAAAGTTTGCTGACCCCTGGTTTAGAACAAAGGGGAAATATATATTAGTACAACCATATTGGAGAACAATTTTATATAGCCATCAAATTAAAAAATACAAATAATCTTCGATCTAGCAATATTTCTACTAGGATTTTATCCAGCAGATGTAATGGTACACATACCCTTAGGGCTTCTTTTTTTTTTTTAATGGAAATGCATTCTTTCTTTATTTTTTTAAAAGATAAATAGATCACACAAAATGTTACATTTTAAAAAATGAGGTTCCATATACCCCACTCCGCACCCTCCCGCACTCCTCCCACATCAACAATTTCTTTCATCAGCATAGCGTATTCACTGCATTTGATGAATACATTTTGGATCACTGCTATACCACAAGGACCACAGTTCACATTGTAGTCCACCTTTTCCCCCAGTCCATCCAGTAGGCCATGGCAGGATATACAATGTCCTGCATCTGTCCCTGCAGTATCACCCAGGACAACTCCAAGTCCCCAAAATGCCCCCACATCACACCTCTTCCTCCCTCCTCCCACACCCAGCAACTCCCGTGGCCACTGTCTCCACACAAATGCCACAATTTCTTCCATTGCTAGAGTCATAATAGTTCTATAGTAGAATACCAGTAAGTCCACTCCAATCTATATTATATTCCTCCATCCTGAGGACCCTAGGATGGTTATGTCCACTCCACCTCTAAATTGAGAGAGGGCTTAGATCCCACATGGCTGATGGATGCAATTTTCCTGTTGGTAGTTATAGACTCTCTGAGTCCCTGGTGTGGTAGTTGACCATCTTCACCTCCCTTTTAGCTGACCTGGGTAAGTCCAATGAACTGGAGAGTAGGTGTTGCAACTCTGCTGAGGCTCAGGGCCCAGCTGGCACATGGCCAGTGTTCGGGCTTCTTGTTACACTGAAAAACTGGAAACAGCCTACATGACCACTGCTTGGGCACTGGTTAACTGGATTATGCTGCACTGGTGTAAAGACATTGTATTCATTTGTGTGTGTGTGTGCTAATGAGAAAGATCTATGTGTACTATTTCTTTTCTTTTTCTTTTTAATTAATTATTTATTTATTTTTTAATTACATTATGAAAAATATGATGTGTACTATTTCTTATGCCAAGAAATATTACTAAGTAAAAAATGTTGCAAATATGTATTATAAGATTACAGTTGAGTAAAAGTAGCAAACAATATCCCCTAAAAGATATGCAGTTTATATGCCCAGCGCCTGTCAGAGAGGCACATGGTAGGTACTCCATATTTGATGAGTTACTATATACAGAACTTATACAGATACACATTCTTACTTTTTACTTATGTCTTCTAGACGAGGCTCTCTGAATTTTATGAGTATGTATTTTTATGAGTGAGCGTTACTTTTTAAAATATTTTTATTGTAGTAACATATATACAACATAAACCCCCCCCCCATTTTAACCATTCTCAAGTGTGCAAATCAGTGGTGTTAATTACGTTTACAATGTCGTGCTACCACTACACCATCCATGGCCAAAACTTCAGCACCCCGAAAGGAAACTCCTCCTTCCCAATTCAGAATTAACTGCTGATTCCTGGTAACCTGAATTCTAATGAGTCTGCATTACTTTTATTTTATTTATTTATTTATTTTTAAAGGTTTATTATTTATTTACACCCCACCCCCACCCCCACCCCCGCATTGTCTGCTCTCTGTGTCCATTCGCTGTCTGTTCTTTTGTGTCCACTTATATTCTTGTCAGCGGCACCAGGAATCTGTGTCTCTTTTTGTTGCGTCACCTTGCTGCATCAGCTCTCTGTGTGTGCGGTGCCACTCCTGGGGGGGGGCTGCACTTTTTTCGCGCTGGGCGGCTCTCCTTACAGGGCACGCTCCTTGTGCGTGGGGCTCCCCTACGTGGTGGACACCCCCGCGTGGCACGACACTCCTTGCGCGCATCAGCACTGCACGTGGGCCAGCTTCACCACATGGGCCAGGAGGCCCTGGGTTTGAATCCTGACCCTCCCAACTTTTAAAAATCTAAATTTTAAAAGGGAAAAATAAATGAGAGGAAATAGCCAAAGGGGTCTACCTTAAACTGCGATTGAGATTTTGTCCACAGTGCTGGTCGGCTGAGAAAGGGTTAGGAGCTCATTGCTCAGGAACGAGGCATTCAGGAGGGGACACAGTCAAGCTGTACCCTACAGATACTGTTGAACTTGAGATGTCTTAGTGCATCACACACAGCTGAGAGCAAAAACACACTAAAGAAAACAACCCGAGTGTGAAAAGGGAGAACAGTTTGCATTTTGCCAGAGAGGAACAATGTTTGTAAATAATTCAGTGGGAAGACTTCAAGGAGGAAATCCTGAAGAAGCAGAGGGCAGGAGAGCAAGGAATCAAATGTAGGACATAGTGGCAAAAATTCAAGGAGGAGAAAGATGTTAGAGGAAGAACCAATGTTTCCTGGGGTTCTGGGAAGCCCCAGCCTCTACACCGATGCCTGGAGCCACCTTCCAAGTTCAAGTTTGGAAAGTGCTTTATTCTCTACTGGTATATGATTCAGGGGTGTCAAGCGTCTGTTACTTTAGCAAGTGTTCGGATCGAAGGGCCCGAAGCAAAGTTTCCAGGCCTTGGAAAATGGTAGAATTTCTCCAAGCTACTGAGATAAAAACATCTCTGCCTAGTGCAGGACCCGCAGCCCTTGCTGGGGGCTGAGTCAAACATATCCCTGCCTTTGCTTTCCTGCCATAATACACACCTCGCTCAGAAGTAGCCATTTATTCTTCTGCCAGAACTGTGGCAAGAGGGATTTATGTGGGATTAACTGTAAACAAAACAAAGCAAAACAAAAAAACATGAAAGAGGCAGGCGTGTCTTTTTTAAACAGATAGTACCCACCTCCTTTTAGCCCTCCTCTGGCGTGCCTGCTTTGTGTGCCTTGCCCCTGGGCCGGGATATGTCTGTGCCTGTGAGAATCTTTTTTATTTAGACATCACAAAGCTTTTGGCCGATCTTGAACGCGGCCAGTGCACACCGATGCCTGCTCTTTCTTCACAAAACCCTCTAGTCCAAACATGTTTGCAGAGCATGATTCATGGTGTTTCTTTCTGGATTGTCCAGTGGGTAACTGCTGTACGAAAACCAGAGAAACAGATGTAGACCCTGAATCCTGCCTATAAATTTTTGTTTTATGATTATGGGTTTCAAATGCGCTGTGTCACACTGACAAGTATACAGTTACTCTGAAACCAAATGGACTTCACTCTCAAACTTTTCCTTTGTGTGTGTGTGGGGGGGGTTAGAAATACTTTTATTAGAATTTCTATTATCATTGATAAAACACAAAGAAAATGGAGAAGACGGCATGTAACAGAATGTTATTTTACGCTGTAGCAAGAAAGAGGATATTTCTTTCAACTTTTTGTCTAATATTTAAAATGGGTGCCAATCACTTAATTTCATTATCAACAAATTAGGTCATTTTTCATCTTCTACAATAGTCATTAACCTTTCTCGTACATGGAAGCATATTAAAAGAATTGTGGCTTATTCATGGGTCCTCTTTAATCCCCCTTCAGATGAAGAATTTGAAGAAAGAAGCAAATTTTTAATAATTGTGAGAATTAGATTTAGTCCTTGAAGTAATGATAGGTAACAGGTGGCTAAATTGTGGGGTTGCTTTAACAAATTAATACTTGGATTAAGTAATAGCTCGAAAAATTGCTACCAGCTTAATTAATTCATGGTGAGAAATGATGAATTGACTAGTGAATACCATTGTATTAAAAGAAACCCGTAATATTCTATTCACAAGGAATACTGAGCATTCATTTCAAGGCCCAAGCGTTTTTCTCTACCATTAAGAGAACCCTAAGGTGATTATAAATTTTAAGCTCTCTTGTGCAAAAAAGAAAACACCTAGTCTCGCAAGCCCTATGTCAACACACACACACACACAGACACATTGTATATCACACAATGATCCAGTATCAGGGGAAGAAATTCGGGAGCCGTTGGTCTCCCTTCCTGGAAGAGTCAGATTCTCTACCCTAAAAAGTCAGAACAGAATTTGGGGGGAAGCCATTCCCACCTTTACTTCCCATTGGGAAGACCAGTGCCTCCCTGTTCTTCTGAAAGATGTTTGGCAAGGAAGTGCCTTTGCTGCCCCTGTAACTGATACCTGTGCCACATACCTGTCAGTGGTGCCTTGTTTCTCATCTCTAACTTAAAGTCCTCACGCTCTATTTAAATATAGCTGCTTCCTCTCCTCTAACAACTTTTCACCAACCTCCATTACAAAGTAAAAAATGAACCCAGTTTCCAAGGAACTCGGAAGACCTTAAATAAGCATTTGGAGCAGTTAGTTTCATGGACCAAGTGGAAAGTGGCACATAATGTGGCGCTTTGTGCATCTTTACAACTATCTTAATGACAGTGTGTTAAATGTTTTGTAAATTCCTCTGAGCTCCCTTGCTTAAAATGTGTGTTTTCTTTGTACTGAAAGGGTTTCTCCTAATAAGGCTCTGTTACGAAGCGATGCCCATATTAAAAACGAGCGCGAGAAAGAGAAGCACATCGTTTCAGCAAAATCTCACTCCTTTATCACCCTGGACTTTTCAATAGCAAGAACTGAGCTTGCTGGGCTGAAAATTGTTTTACTGTGCCTTCATAAAAGGATCTTTGACTTCGTAAGTGTGTGCGATGCATAGTTTTCATGTGGCACCATGAGTGCCACTTAGCAACTCCGCTAGACAGAACTGCGTTTCAGCATGGGGCGGGGTGCCCCCCGACAGGCTTTGAAAAGGCCTGGATGCCAAGGCACATTCCAGCAGGAGCCAGAGAGAGAGGAAAGCAGCAGCGTACCTGCCTGCAAGGGACACGCAGGCTCTCCCTCCCTGCCCACCCACTTGCCCACCCACTGTTTTGTGGGAGAAGTAAATCCTGGAGAGGCAGGAAAGGTGGTGGGGTGTTTAAAATCCTCCCTCGAGTGAGTTTCCTTTCTTTGATGGACTGTTGCATCCTTCAAACAAGTTGTGCAAAATGCCCACTGGATGGACTGGCTCTCCCTTTTAAAGCTCTCTGTCTGCCTGAGTTTATTTGTAAATATTGCCTCTGTCCTCCGTGTTTTAAGGCTATCTAGAAGCTTCTCCTCTCTCTAGGTTGGGCCAGTGTGGGAAGGAATGTTTTTTTAAGTCATTTTCTCTTAAAAATTATTCTAATAAATAGCCAGGATTGGGTATTGGATGGTTATTTGGTGAAAACTGGAAACATAAAGCCCTCCTTATATTCAACCAGTTTTCAGAGTAAGTGTTTCTGTGGTGCATGTGACCGAAAAAGAGCGACCGCGTGGCCAGTGGGCGCCCTGCGGGCACGGCGCGGTCCTTGTCCCGCAGGACCGGGGTTGGGGGGGCTGAGTTCCAGCGGCAGTTTGGAGCTGCGTGACCTCAGGCGGGACTCCAGCCTCCTGAAGCTTCAGGTTTTTCTCCCAGTTGCAAAATAAGAGGCTGAGTCACCGCCACCACCATATCTTCCCGGCTGCGTCCTGAGCACCCACCCCGCCTTTTCTTTCGGTCCCCACAGCAGCCCAGGGCGGCGGGGCCTCGTCGCTCTTGGTATTGACAGAGGGGAGCGGCGCACAGCCCCGGGTCCCGGATCACCCAGCGTGGAGCGGGACTCCGACTCCAGCAGGGGTTCGAAGCCCGGCTCTCCACTTTTCCTCAGAGGAGGATCCGAAATCCCAGCTCTTCCTGAGGGGTGTGTGTGTGTGTGTTTAGGACAGTGGGTAAACTGAGGCTCCACTCCTCCCGTGGCACATGTGACTTCACGCAGCCGGCCAGGGACACCCCCCCCCCCCCCCCCAGCCAGCGACAGGGACGGAGCGAACCCCGACGCTCGGCCGCCAAGTTTCTCCCCGGGGCAGCCGCTCCGAGGCTCCGCGGCCGAGGGCTCGGAGGCTTTGAGCAGACAGAGGGCGGCGCGCCGAGGGGCTTCCAGGGCGGGCGCCGCGGGCCCGGGTGGGGGGCACGCGGGGGTGCAGCCTCCCGCCCGCGCCGGCCGCCGCCGCCGCCGCCGCCCGCATTGTTTTCCCGGCGAGGCCCGCGCGCGCGCGCCGGCGGCCCGCCCGTGCGGGGCTGCTGGGAGTTTTTCGAAGCGCTGGGAGAATCCTGGGAGCTGGTGATGTCAGCCGGGTTGGGTCATTTGAAGGTTAGCAGCCCGGGAAGGGTTCACGCAAAGTTCACTCGCATATATTAGGCAAGCCCATCTCTCAGGCGGCGTGACAGAAGTAGTAGGAAGTGAGCGGTGGGGAGGCAGGAGGGTCTATTCTCCGCCCGAGGGGGGACCGCCGGGGCCCCGGGCGAGCCGGCTGCCGAGCGGGATGCCGAGGCCGCGCGCCCGCCGCCCGGGGTGGGTGTGGGCGCCGTCGGGGTAGGAGGCGGCCGGCGCGGGGCGGGCTGGGGGCGGGCGTGGGCGCGGCGGGAGCCCCCGCGGGCGCGGCGGGCACCCCCCGGCCCGGCTGGATTGGCCGCCCGAGCCTGGAACATGGTAAATGATCATTTGGATCAATTACAGGCTTTTAGCCGGCGTGTCTGTCATAATTCATGATTCGGGGCCGGCCGGGAGCCCGAGAGCCTGCGTGCCAAAAAAGGGGCAGAGTTTGATGGAGTTGGGTGGACTTGTTCTCGATGCCATTTGCCTCCGCACCTAGAGGATAAGCACTTTTGCAGACACCCCGGGGCCGGGGAGATCATGTTTGACTGTATGGATGTGCTGTCAGTGAGTCCTGGGCAAATCCTGGATTTCTACACTGCGCGGCCGTCTTCCTGCATGCTCCAGGAAAAAGCTCTCAAAGCATGCTTCAGTGGATTGACCCAAACCGAGTGGCAGCATCGGCACACTGCTCAATGTAGGTTTAAATTTTTTTTTTTTTCCCTTCTTATACCAAGAAAAAAAAAATTTTTTTTTTTTTGTCTCTCTCTTGCATGCGATGAAGACGTTGGAAATAAACGGCCTCGGTCGCAAGACAAAGGACTTAATGATTTAATGCAGAAGGGGGTGGCGTGCATATTGATTTCCCGCTGCTGAAAATGTCCTGTTGCCTGTTTTCTGCCCCCAACCACCCTCCCTCCACCCCTGCTCCTCTACTTACCCACCTTCCAGGCTTCTGAAAAGAGTTGTTTTTTTTTTTTTTTTAAATATGCTGGGGGACGGGGGAGCCGGGGAGAGGAGAGGGTGACCACAGGACTTTGAAACACTCCTCCAGGAGGGCAGTTTGACACCGTGGGGCAGCTTTTGCTAAGATTGTATGCAGAGGGGGATTTAACTTTGCCGTTCTTTGGATGAGCTGTTAGTTGTATATTTTTATCCACCCCCCCCCTTGCCTATTTCAAGGGTGCAGAGTAATTAAAATTTTGACATCTTCCTTGCGAGGAATTGAGCCTAATTAAGGTGACTGCTGCTGCTGAAGTTCATAAACTACCAGTTAAAGCAGCTGCCGTCAATGTTTTCCTTACTAAGGAAAGGCAATATTTCTTAGCATTGACCCTGCTGCCACCTCTCCGAGTCACTTTGTTGCTCTAAGAAGTTGCTGTTTTGCTAGAAAACTACTGGCAATGAACACCCCTTGGGCTGAGCCATCCATTATTTCCATATCTTGCAATTCAGCCGGGAACCTAAGCTGTTGGGTGGAAGGAAAGGAAACCTAAGTGGGGTAGCCCAGTTTTTTAAAAAAATATTGACTGTTTGATTATCTGATGCCGACCCGGTGCCGAGGCGTGCATCTGGTCAACGGGAGTGGGGCTGCAGGCTTGAGAAATGACCAGAAGTCCCAGAAAATCCCACCTTCGGGTGACTGTAGTGGGAGCCTGCAGGATGCTTCCCTGCCCTGACAGTGATTTAGATAAATGGCTCCGCTATCTATCAAAATGTTTTTAGTACTTCATTTGACAATTTGTTGGAGCATTAGCCTGAAAATGACATTTTAAGTCTTTCTTTTCGAAGTGGTCAAAGTTTAACTGGGAAAAATGGACTTTTCCTAAAAACCGAGTGGTTTAACTAAAGAGAAAGAAGGAAGAGGAGAGTGGGAACAAAGATAAGATTTAAATTGCCCTCTCTGAAACTTTTTCTTAAGAATAAAAGACTTGCTTCTTGGGCCAGGGAATCAACAGGTTTGTTGCTGAAAAAAATCAATAACCATTTGATGTCAGCAGTTTGGCCGTTTGCTTTAATATTTCATAGAGCCCAAATCAGGGCAAAAAGATTATTGTTTCAGTACGCATCTTAATCTTCAGCTGCTCTTTTCTTTCCTGCTGCTGCCTATTTTCTTTCCAGAGGACTAGAAGAAACTGAGTGTTACAAAATAATTTTCCATCCCACTAACAGATCTTTTAGACCTGTAGCAATTCAGATAACCTGAATAAGCTCATTTGGAATCCCAGTGAACTGGAGCTCCCTGAAACTTTTTCTTGTATGAGAAAGTTCTAATGGAGCATAGTTTTTAGCAGAAAGAAAAAAATGCTCAGGATCCTGGTGGATAGTTATTAGAACTAATAGAGCTTTTTTTTTTTTAACATGTAGACATCCCCCATTTTGTAATTAACCCTCCAAACATGCCTATTAGGTTGAAGGAGCAGGGGGGAAAAGCTTTGTTTGTTCTTAAACAAGTTAAACAAGGGATTTGCCTTATCTAGGGAGAAAGAGTGGTGAATGTGTCATTCGCCTAGGGCCAGCTGATAAGCAAGAAGTGTTGATAACTGCAAAGTTCAGCTAATCAAAGAAACTTGCATTAGAAAAAGTAAATAAAGGCTTTTGACAAAGGGATTTCAGAAATTCCAGTGTCTTATTTTTGTAAGCAGGGCAATTAGGGCTTATTGTGGTCGATTTCACAAGGGTTTGAATCCCACATCCAAACTTTCGGTTAAATGAATAAAGTGTAAATATTGCTTGTGCCCCTGCAGAGTTGCTTTATCCTCCATAAAACACTTTATGACTGGTCACTTGAGTTGTTCAAAGGATTACATTTTTAAGTGTAATTGAAAACTTAAAAAAATTTCTAAGAAACTTGTGCCACGCAGTATTTGATTTGGTTCAGGTTGGCATAGCTAGTTAGTTAGGGCTTTTGAAAAAAAGCGTATCAGAGCCACGTTGGTATGAGGACGTGAAAGCCATAACCTTTTCCATTTTATTTAATGGATTTTGGCGAGAAGCAGATCTGTTTATGCTCTTAACGTAAAGGAAACAGTGACTAAGGAGGAAAAAAAAAGTACTAAATTCCTACCCAAACTATTTTTTGCTTTGAGATCCTACTTTTTTTTATGTGTTGTGTGTGTGTGTATGTGAAATAGTAAAACCTTTGAACATAGAACACATTGGAAGCTTTTTCTTAAAGGTGTTAAGATATTCTCTTTATTTCCTTTTTTAATTTTGAAAACAGAAAAATGGCATGCCACCCATTTGCTGGTTGAAGGAGGGCCTATGAATTGCTTGTTATAAATTTCGAAGTCAGGATTAGGGGGCCTACCGAGGGAATGTGGTACAAATAATCCTAATTTAAGACTGCCCTTGGAAGGTTTCAGAGTCACCAAGTTGCTATTTAGATGCCTCCTGCATTATCCTGGTTTTAGGCTGCTCCAGATGTTTTTGGCATTAATTGCTCAGTGGGTATAGGATAAGTGCTAATATTTTGTGGGTCTAAATATAGTTGCTCCCAGTGAAATCATGAGCGTGACAACTTCTTGGCCCTTTCCCCTGGCTTCTCCTTGCTCAGCACATCAAACTGAAAAAGAAAAAAGTATTTTCCTTGTGAAATAGGACTTTGCCCATTAATGAGAAGAAATAAGCTATTGTAAAGACAACAAGTAGTGATGCGAACATAAAAAAGCCCCCTTCTCAAATCACGGGGACCCAAAATTTAAGTGCTAAACACTATCTAAATCCTCTCCTAGTGAGGTATAAATTGGGGTCAAAATGGCAAAATCAAAGATACCCTCCGAAAGAGAGACTAAATAAAGACTGACAGTCACCATATGAATTGAGTGGGGTTTTGAATAAATATTTCAGTGAAAAGGCTCAATTGTTTTTCTAAAGTAGGGCATTATTTTCTGCTTCTCAACCCCATGACTGTGTTAACTATTACCATCAGAAAGCAGAGAAGAGGAGGGACTTGTGCTCAGACCTCAAAGAGGGTGCAAGGCAGGGTTGGTTGTGGAAAACAAGTGGAAGATTGGCGAAGTTTCTCTTTCTCCTCAGAAAAAGAGAAATACTAAAATATTGTCGATAGCCAGACAAATTGCTATGTTTGTCAGGTAATTATTGACGTGCAGCTTAGAAGAAAAGATACGTGAGTTTAAACCTTATTGCTAGAAAAAGGTGAATTCATACAAAACAAAACAGTAGGAGAGGCAGACATCTGTTTACTTAAGTTATGGAATTGATTTGGAAACCCTAGTTATAACTTGATCTGCTGCCCCAAATGTAAAGCCGTTGCATTGAATAAGATCTCTTTTTCTTAAGAGACAAATGACCAGAATGGCAATTTCTGATAGGCTGGCTGACCTGAAACAGAAGTTCTCTTCTCCTTTCTGGAAGCCTCTGATCATATATTAACCAGTCAGTATTGTTATTAACTTTTCTTTAAAGGATAAGCGTAAAGGAAATTCATCCGGATATTGGATGCTTATAATTTACCTTCAACATATGTTATGTCCCCGAGATGACTGAAAAGGAAAGAAAACCTTTCTGTTTTCTCCTTTATACATTCCACAAGCATCAGTAGATTGTATCCCAGAAGGCAAGTCTGTGATAGAAGACAAAGATTATAAATTCTGCTTTCAAGGAATTAATAATCATTATCAAATTTCTAAGAAAGATTTAAAAAATTTTAATTCGTTTATTCTCTGGGAGGAAGATGGAGATGGAAAACCATGAGGCAAAATGGAAACTCTTTCAAGTGGCATAGGACTTGAAAATAAAACCAAAATATCAGTGCTCATTTTAGAATATCTTAAAATATTCTGTGGAGTCTGAGTTACATGGAAGCATCAATACATTTGTCCTGAAATGGTGTTTTTATACTTTAAGTATTCTGATATAAATTCAGTTAACTGTCAGCTAAATAGATTATTTCAGAAATGGGAATTTTTTGATGAAGATTAATCAGAAAAATCTTGGCTAAAAACCTTTCCAAAAGATATTAGTGTAAAATCGTCCCTTGCAAATTATAGCGAAGTTATGGCAATCATGCATCTGATTTTCTAGAAGATCCCACCTGCAAAATATACTGCCACAGTTCCCACATCAGTCATTGAAATATGCCAGATATTTCAATATTACGACATCTCCCATTGGCCTTTGAACCCAGGAGTGGCACAAAAAGTCTGTTTGGATTCCATGGTCTAATCTCACTACAGTGTTCACAGCTTAATTTCTTCATTATGACTGAAAATTGCCTTGTGCTTTTGGGTCACTCTTCTGAATGTGGATTCTCTTGGTAGCAAGTTGTAGCTCTGTAACTAGAAAGCATCTCCTGCCAAAAATAACTGGACTACGGTTCTGCTTCCATAGGTGTGGAATCACAGACGTGTGCGGGGTTGGCGGCGGGGGGTGTGTAGAATTAAATTGAATTATGGACAAGTCAGATTTGCTTCTTGCCAACTTCTTAAAAAGCTGGGGTTGGGGGGGAGGAGGGGAGGAGGATGCAGCTCACTCAGTTTTCTGATTTATCAGTATCCTGCCTGTTAGTGGCTTGGCCTAATAAGCACCTCTTGTTAAAGAGGAGATGAGATAACCCTCCCCATCTGCACGATCTCATAACACAACCCCATCAGTCAATATGTTGCCCGAAATTCTCCTCTTCTCAAACTCAGCTTCCGTCCTTCATCGTTAAGAAGCGTGATTGTCATCCCATTCCGCCCCCAGCCCCTTTTCAAAGAAGGAAAAGTAAAGTTGCAGAAGTTCTCTCTGCCTACTAAGGGAAAAGGGGGTGAGTTTGTTTTGAGCTCTCGGTGCTTCTTAGATGGGAATTCAAACAGGCAGTGGAACTGCTGACTTGCTTTTTCTCTGGTGGCGGCGAGTGGGGAGCTGAAAGGGGACCATTCAGTAAGATAAGACCCCGGGCCCCCTGCACGATAAGGCGAGGATAACAGGAACTGACATCAGCCCAGAGACCAGCCTGGCTAAGCATTTCCTCTAAGTTTTCAGGGATGTGGATTCCGGATGGAGTGAACCAGCTCAGGATAGGAGAGATCAAGCTTCCTTAAACCGGTGACGGTGGGTGACAGTCTCCACAAAGGAGATGTCTCCAAACAGAATCAAGAGTCACTTGGGGGTGATGGAGCGATTTTTAAAAAAGCGGATTCTGAGATTATAATTGTGATTTTCCATTGTCCTGTAATAGGGATTTGTTTCCCAGCTGTCAACAATTTCCTTCTGACCCCGTCAGGCAGGCTCTCCAGCAGGCACTGAATATCATCCACCCATGAACCCTGCCAGCTCTCTGTGTAGAACAAAATGTGAGGGAATTCACATTGTCCCAGTTAATCCCTGGGACTCCTATTTACTTTTATGAGTACAAAGTTCCCACCCCCATCTGCGTTGTATGACAACTGCGAAAGCCATTTCCCTCTGCCACGCCTGGTGGTTTTGTCCTGCCCCCTTTCAGCCATCCTTGCTTTTTTCCTTAAACTCAGATTTCTTGCCTTGGGAAGTATCTCCAATTTGGGTTTTGGAGGAGTAATTCAAAGGGAAGGGTTCTGTGTTATTTTAAAAATGTACAGGTTCTCCCATCGACTCCTGTCTTAAAGACAGCTTTTTATTTTTTTAAGTTCGGTTTTCTTTTTCATTGCACAAGGAATTACTCTCCTAATTTGACCCAGATTTAACGGAATGTTTGTTTTTGGTTGTTATTATTCATCAATTAATGTTCTCCGCAGATAAAATTTTTCACAAATCAGCTGAATTCAAAATAGTGTGGTCGAAATGCTGCAGATAAGACCAGAGAAGCCGATTGTTTCGATTAAGTGGGAAAAGAAGATTTGGGTTACATTTATCCCAATTTTTCTCCAATTTCCAGAGCAAATAAAGACCTCTTATAACAACCTTCCCCCCTTCTCAAAAGTATTACATCTTTCGTGGCTACAGTACCTTTGTCTCATCGTCAGAGTCCATAATTATAAAAAAAGGATGATGATCTGAAGGCCGTTTCAGCTTCAAAAGATTTTTTAGGGGCTGGTCTATTGGAAAGCTTGGGGGTATAATTAACTAAAATGGAAATGGAGGCAGGAGAAATTTAGTTCCTGATGTTTTAATTTAGCTCGGTACTGCCATGTGTTATTGAAGAGAATTCTTAAAGGCAAACATAATTATTTCATTATGGTCCTCAGAACGCTTTCATTGGCTTTAATGACAAGAAGCGGTATAAAAAGGCATACATTTTAATTAGTCCTTCTTATATTTACATCAGATAAATAACAAATAATTGATGAAAAACAAGTCTTTGGAATGGATGATTTCACATAGTGCGCTGGTTACAGTTTAATGATGAAACATTTCTCTGTTGCTTTGCATTTTAATTATCCAGACATTACAGTAGTGGTGCCAGGGAGCTAAAATACCGTCGTTGCCATTTTATTACGAAAAATCACAATTAATGTCTATGAATCAGAAGCCGAAAAAGGTAGAAGTGCATTCCGAGGAAGTAAATTGCCAGTTCCATTTAATTTTACTACATTTGTTAGCACTCGTTTTGATCACTTTTACCTTTTATGCTTCATCTCTTTGGATTAAGGCTATCAGGAGTTTTGTGTGTATTTTTATGGCCACGTCTTTGCCTGAACACCTTTCTTTCTTGTTGCCTGTTTTAAACAATCGCACGAAAGAGTCTGGCCAAACGTGCGCTGGAAATTCAGAGAGATTTTTTTTCCATGGTAGAGACCTGCTTTGCCTTTGATTTTATATGAAAACCCATTTCACATGATTCATCCGCTTTGGTGTACAGAACACTAATTGTTATTATTGATTTTAAATTCCGTGACCATTACAAGTAACCCAGATGACTGGCAGATAAAGGGTAATAATCCATGGAGTTCTGGAACTGTTTCATGTTTGTCTGGAGTACTTTATGTGATCAATATTAACTGCCCCATTGAAACTAACTGCTGTATCAAATAACAGTCAATCAAATGAATGTGCTTAGAGATTATTTATTGAAAGCTTTAATTGTTCACTGGGGCCCTGCTTATCAGAGGAAACAATAGGAACTAGAGATGGGAGGAACAGGTTTGGATTTGTGCGGAAAGTTGGAGGATGCAGATGAACTGAGCATCTCCCTGTTACTTGGGAAAGAGTTTCTGGAAACCCATGTCTGCTTTGAGTGGGCAGGAGCTGCACATCTCTTGCAAAAGTATTGCATCACCTGCACAAGGCCTCACTGGAGACAAAAGCTTAATAATTTTGCCCTGGGACCAGAGGCTGTGAAAAGCTGTGAGTCCATAGGGGTCTTACCACTCACCTGCATTAATTACCCTCGGGGCACCCCTGCCTCTGTCTCCCTACCACCCTCCCCCCTTGCCTGATGGACTGAGATACTCCAAAGAGCCTGAGTTGGCACAGGAGCAATTTCTACACCTATGAAATGGGAATAACTGTGTCTGAGAAGGTAGACCTTTTCCTCTGATTTTGGCTTACGGGCCTTCTATAATAGTGGACAGTATTTTTTTTTTTTTAATTTTTAGGCAGTGTCTCTTTTCCTCAGTGAAAGTGTTTCCCTGTGGCTCATAACTGAGGTGATAGGCCTTCCCATTTGCCACAGGCCGGGTAGCACCGTGGTCCCGGCTCAGGGGCATCCGCTCCCCAAACCCTCGATGTAGTTTACACGAATGACTCATCCGAGTGCGTGCTGTCACCGTCAAAGGTGTCACAACACACTTGGCCCGGCGATGCTCTCAGTGGTGTGGTGCATTTTTAGAGCTCGCTGAGGGATTCCGCTCTGTCCCTGTTCTCTTGGTTCATGATCTAAGGGGAACAAGTCATTATGACACAGTGTCTTACAACACAAACACAAAAGTCTCTTAGGACTTTGAACTTGAGTTAGATTGTGGAAAGAAAGGAAAAATGCTGAGAAGCACACTGGTACCGACTAAGGCGGGTTATACGTTTATTTTTTTTTGAGGTAACGGAGGGCCAAGAATTGAACCCAGGACCTTGTATGTGGAGAAAAGGCGTTCAACCACTGGGCCACATGCTCCCCTACATTGGTTTTTTTGTGCTATTTTTTTTTTCAGGAGGCATGGGGACCCGAACCCAGGACCTCTCATCTGTGAGGTGGGAGCTCAGCCAGTTGAGCTACATCTGTTCCCCAGGTTACACATTAGTGTCTCAAGGGAGCAGTTTTTCTGTGTAGGCCTTATAGGTAATCTCTAAAAATAGCTCACAAAGATGAGCTTTAAACTTGTCTTAAGCAATGAAATAAGTATATGCCTTCCAAACTTGCTTCCTGAAGCATCTCATGGATATTTCTGGAGTGTTTGCTAATTAATTCTGTTCTTTTGGGGTTTGGTCTGATTAGATAAGATCTTTAAAATTATTTATTACTTTATGGTTGCTTCTGTGATTTATGGCTGTGAAACACACCGCCGTAAAACTCAGTGGCTTAAAAATAACTTCCTGAGTGGAACGGCTGGGCCAGCTGGACAGCTCTGCTCGCCATGATGTCAGGGGATGGCTTGGGCTGTAGGTCCACAGTAGCTCACTCAGAGGGGTGCTGGGTGCTGCTGGTTGTTGGTCGGGAGCTCAACTGGGAGAATTGACTAGAATACCTGCGCGTGGCCTCTCCGTGTGGTGTGTGCTGCTTCTAGCAGCTAGGTTCTGAGAGTGTCCCCAAAATGAGCATTCCAGGGAGGAGGCAGTGGAAGCTTGCGGCCCTCTTAGAAGCTGTATCTGGAACTGACACAATCCCTTTCACCATAGTCTAGTTGTTAAGCGGTCCCAGGGCCAGCCCAGATTCAAGGAAGGCGAACAAACCCAGCCTTTCAGGGAAGAGTGACAGAAAAATGCAGCTATCTTTACCCCTCCATGAAAATCATAGCATCTGTGCCCTGTCATGAGAAAGGAAATACTGTCTTCTGACAGAGACTAAAGTTGAAGAACTCTTGTGGGGTTTTGTTTGTTTTGCGGCTGGTTAAATGTTTAATAAAATTCGACTCTGACTGTACATACATTATCATTGGTTAATCCTCACGAACAACCCTGTGAGGAAGATATTATTATCCATATTTTACAGACGAGGAAACTGAGGCTCGCAGATAGTAAGTATCTGTGTGGCTTCAATCAATTTACTCACCTTCTTTTCAATCCCAGGTAGGCCTTTTCTCTAAACTCCACGTGTGAGGTTCGCTCAGCTTCAGCGGTTTGCTCTGTCATCTCTGTCAGCCTAAGGAAAGAATTCTTGAAAAAAAATGTTTGCCTTAATTCTATTGTCTTTATATATACATAATAAAATTGCCATTTTAAAGTGTACAACTCAGAGGCATTACTTGCATTTGCAATAGTGTGCTCCCATCACTTGAAAACATTTGTTATGTTCCAGAAATACCAAGAAAGGACCATTGGAGGGTTTCAGTTTATGGGAAAGGTATAGGGGAAAGGTGGAAAAGAAAGAGGTGAAGAATTGTAACTGAGACATTTCCTTTGATTAAATTAGATCCCTAATATAAACCACAGCCTTTTAAATTGTGGAGGAAGCTCCAGTCAAAGTAGGAGGCTCTTTTACTCCTTTGCCCTTTTGATTTTGCATCGTGTTTGTCATTGAAATCTGCTCTGGCCTAGGCATTGCTACAACTCAGAGGGATTGGGGATCAGAATTAATCTTATATTCACTGAGGAGCTGCCAGAAGGTGATAGATGAGAAAAGTCGCTTTTCATGTTGTTTTGATTCACTCATTAAATCTTCTCTGGAGATGGCTGCTAAGGGTTCCTGCTATGTGGTGCCTCTCAGAAATTGTTTCTTCCCTTACCAAAAAAAAAAGGGAAAGAAGAAAGAAAACATTTTAAGAGGTGATGTTTGGGTTTTTTGGTCTGTTTTATATTTTTTGTCTAGTTCAAGATTCTGTTTTGTTTGGGGGGAAGGGTCCCAGACCTAGGATAGCCATTGCTACTTAGTGAAGTTGACACTAGTAGTAATGATTATTATTCGCCACCCAGAGAATACTCTTTTTTCAGTGATTTCAAATTGATTTTAAATTGAATATATTCCAAATTTCGGATCTTTATACGCCATGTTCTGTTTCTTGCCTTTGAAAGCGAATCGTTGAATTATGTACTTTGCGTAAATGGAGACAGTTGGATGAATTGAAATGATTTGCCAAAGGTCACATGGTGGGTTCTAGCTGGATGCAAGTTTCAATCTACAAGATGCCAAAGTGGGATGTGGTGGAATAGGGTATACAGTGCAGGCTGATGTGGGCAGGCCTCTCTTCCTGTATGGCCTTGTCTGTGAGAAACTGCGCTCCATGTAAAATGGACCCATCATGCTTACCTTGCAAGGTTTTCATAGGCCTAAATAAGGAAGTGCATTTTAAGAGTATTTTAAGAGACTACTCAATAAATAGATATTTTTTCTAATACTCTATTCTGAGGATGCTTTAAAATATAGAAAAATGGAAAAATTTTACAAAGAACACTTGGAAACTCACCATGTCTTCCATTAAAGTTATTAGGTTTGTTCCTCTATCTCTACCCATTTCTCATTTTGTGCACGTGTGTGTGTGTTTGGGTTTGGGTTTTATGGATTGGGTTCCCTTACCAGAATTGGAAGTCTTTGAGTTTGGGTATTGGGTGTCTTATCTATTTTCCCAGTAGCACAGTACATGTTCAGCACTCAATAAATCATGGTTGAATCAGGACATACGTTCAAGTGCATGACCCCTTCATATACTCCATAGTAGCGCTCTCCAGTGGAACTTGCTGCAGTGATGGACATGATCTAGATTTCCACGCTGTCCAATATGGCACTGCTAGCCACATGTGGCTCTTGAGCACTTGAAATGTGGCTAATACGTCTGAGGAACTGACTTTGAATATTATTTCATTTTAATTAACTTAACTTTTAAAAGCTACACGTGGCTAGTAGGTACTGTATTGGACAATCATGCTCTCTCTGCTTCTACTATAATTACTTTTTCAATATTTGTTCATTCTCTTTGTTTATCTCCCTTTTCCCTGTAGTCTTTACTCTTCATTCATCTAGCTATTAATGAGCTCTAATTATCCCTTTGTGTAGACAGTAAATAGACTGCAGGAAAACTATATACAGAATACTGTAAGGTGGTGATTTCAGCCATTGTCTAACTCATTTTCCTTCTGGGTAGAACTGTATTTTTCCAGGGCCTGGAAAATATTTAGCACTTTGCTAACCCTTATTTTGCAGTGCTAAGCCAAGATTTTCACAGAATCCCATTGGGCTGGACTTAGATATTCCTTGTATATGTTCTTTATAGCAGTTGTGTCATGGTAGCATCTGATTTTTATCCCTGTGCTCTATACCTGGTTGGGTTTCAACTGGACCTAGTGTCTTCCCAAATTTTCAAGCTCCTTTCACTTCAGCTTAAACGTCTTGACAAACTTGAGGGATGCGAAGAGGAGCAGGCCATGCTCTACAGAAGCCTTCGCCTGCATCCTAGGAAATGCCGTGCTCTCTCTCCCACTCATGTATGTGTGAGTGGGCACTCAGGAGATATGTTGGGTAATGGACTTGAAATTCAGACTACCTCAAGGAGTCTGCTGTTATTTATATATTTTGGGGTCACTCAAAACACCAAAGTAAGGAGCCTGTTGAAACTTGGGGAGGTTCAAGTTGGCCATTACAGCAAGCCCTTTTAAGTATGTTAGCTGGAAAACTGGTGAAAATATTCCAAGAGTGGAATATTTCCTTGGGCTTCTGGCAATCCCTTTGGTATCACGTAAATAGATTTTCTGGCAGTATTTCCTGCTAACCAGGACCTCGCCACTCCTTATTTTTGTCCGTTCCTAGAACTGCTGTGAAGAAAGAAAATAAAAATAAAACTGAAACAACAATCAACATTATGCACCCTGGTTTGCTTTATTCCCCCCTGAATGGTTCCAAGCTATGACTGGCTTTTATGAAAACAAAACAAATCACCACCATAATTAATATGTATTAAATTCTCAAGCGTCAAATGCTGAAAACACTTTATGTCATCTAATCGTCACAGCAGCCTGAAAAGAGAGGCACAGCTATTACCCCCATCTTACAGAGGAGGATTTCGAGACACAGAGAGGTTAAACTACCTACCACGAATCACAATTAGTAGGAGAAAGTGAGTCACAAGGTCCCAACTCAGCATTGCATATGTGTGTTTTCCTTCTCTCTGCCAGATACACGAAGTAAACTCTTATTTTCTTTGCGGGGAGGGGTGACAGAGAAGGTTGGAAGCCTCAGAACCCACAGAATAATAAAAGATTTTCCAGCCAAAAGCTGGAAACAATACATTTTTAATAAAATGGGCAGTTACTCTAATTGCTGTGCCCCTACTGTTCAATTCCTCTTTATGTCCTAATTCATTAAGTTATGTGCACACACAGACTTATTATTTACAGATGTATGCACTTTTAACTGGCTCATATGAAACAGATGTTTCACCAAAGGTAACAGAGCGAGCGACGTAAACCTCCTTTAGTGGGTATCAAGTGAGCATTATGGCCCATTACCTGCAGGTCTTTGCTATTATTTGAGTTGCAATGTCCAGTGTGGGGAGGAGAATTCAGTCTGTCCCCTGGAGGAACAAATAAAAATGCAACCACCCTATAAGCAGACAGCTGCATCTCAAAATAAGAGAGAGTGTGCGCAGGTGATAGGCAGGTGGCATTCACATGTGGGCTCAAATGGATGTGAGATAAGCTATTTGAGAAAAAAGAACCATTGCATTACAGTCAATCTTTTCATTTTAAGAGCCTTATTCCATGATATTTTAATTGGTGCAGTCTTTGAATTCACAGCTAAGCAATTATCATACTCCTTTTTATCCCAAATTTTTTAATTCATTATTTTTAGATGGAATTTTTCAGTTGCTCTTGTAACCAGAAGGAATGAATGCATAGTTTGCCCAGTGAGTGAGATACCAAAGAACTGTCTATTACATTCTTTAAGGGTTGAGATAGGCCCTGTTCACAGATGCTTGATGGCTTTACGATAAAAATTTTTCTATTAGTAGTAACTGTCGATTAATTTTGGTCTATTGCTATGAAAGTGCCCAACCTAAAACTTCATGGCTTAAAACCACAATTGGTTATTAACTAATGTATTAGCCAAGAGTCTGTCTCTTTCCCATGGTTGAAGTGAGATGGCCCTGGGGCTGGAGCCTCTTGAGTCTTCAGGATGGTTTTTCTATTGACACATCCAGTACCTGGTGACGATTTCTGGACCCGCCAGAGGTTGCCTGAGCATCTCTTTCTCCACACAGTCTTCTCTTTGGCATTGGCTTCCTTACAGGAGGGTGGTCTCTGGTTAGTTGTACTCTTCACATGGTAGCTGGCTTCCTCCCGAATAGGCATCCCGAGAAACCATGAGGCTTTTTATGACCTCATGCCAGATAGCTCTACTCCTGCCACATTCCGTTGGTCAGAAGCAAATCCACGGGGAGTGGATGTGGCTCAACAGATAGAGCATCCGCCTACCACATGGGAGGTCCAGGGTTCAAACCCAGGGCCTCCTGACCCGTGTGGTGAGCTGGCCCATGCGCAGTGCTGATGCATGCAAGAAGTGCCGTGCCACGCAAGGGTGTCCCCCGTGTTGGGGAGTCCCACGTGCAAGGAGCGTGCCCCATAAGGAGAGCCGCCCCAGCACGAAAGAAAGTTCAGCCTGCCCAGGAGTGGCACCGCACACACGGAGAGCTGACGCAGCAAGACAATGCAACAAGAAAACACCGATTCCTGGTGCTGCTGACAAGAATACAAGCAGACACAGAAGAACACATAGTGAATGGTCAGAGAGAGCAGACAATGGGGTGGGGAGAGAGAAATAAATAATAAATCTTTAAAAAAAAAAAGCAAATCAACGGGGAGCAGGTGTGGCTCAAGTGGTTGAGCACCTGCTTCCTACATGGGAGGTCCTGGGTTTGGTTCCTGCCTAAAAACAAGCGCAAACAACGAGCAAACAAACAAAACAATTCAGGGGAGGTGATGTGGCTCAGTGGTTGAGCGCCAGGTACGAAGTCCCAGATTCAATCCCTGGCCCTGGTACCACACACACACACACACACACAATGTAAATCACAGGAGTAACCCAGATTCAAGAGGAAGGACCTCTTAGGACTGCAGGCCATCTTCACAGACAGCTACCTCCCTAACTAACTATAGAAATAAATCCTAACCTCTTTTTCCAACACGGTGACATGGCCTAATAAAAGCTATCATGAACAGTTCATTTACCACGTTGCCACAGACGGCGTGGCATATGCCATTGGACAATTATTTCTATACTTCTCTAGACTATTAGGGAGCAATAATAATCACCCCTCAACGTCCGCAGTAAAAATTTATTGTTGATGAATTGTCATGAGTTCTCTAAACAAACACACAGAAAATCGGAGCGAAAAGATGGCTGAAACTGTTTCATTTTACACATTGAAAGCTGGAAACAGTCACGACTGAAATATAAAATGGAACATGAAATATTAAGTGGCATATCAGGTTTATTGCATATATGACCATGAGAGTGCATTTTATTTTGTCTTATGGAGCTCTAAAAAATCCATGTAATGGATTAAGGTATTAAAACTCCCATATTCTGCCTGGCTCTAAGCCAGGGAACAAGGCATGATAAATAATCCCAATAGACAGAATATGTAGGAAGGAATTTTAAAATGTATTTATGGTAGACATATTGACCTCCCTAACTAATAAAAATGTATACATGAGCTTAGCTTTGAAGAAAATGTGTAGTTCTTACAGCACTCTATAGTGCTGGTATCTCTAAAATATTTCTCACATCTCTATGACATATGGGCCTCATACTCTGAATTTACTCTGGAAGCAAGGAGAAACCTGGAATTTTGTAATATCACATGCACTTACTGCCAAGGGGGATAGTTAAATTTCCTTTCTCTTAAAGCTGGAGTTAGCAAACTAGGCCAAATCTGCCCTGGTCGGTTTTTTGTAAATAAAGTTTTATTGGAACATAGCCACACCCATTCATGTACATCTTGTTTATGGCTACTTTTCCCACCACAAAGGCAGAGTTCAGTAGTTGTGATGGAGACCGTGGGGCCCACAAAGCCCAAGATACTTACTCACTAGCTTTCTACAGAAAACATTTACTGACCCTGTCTTAAAACATTAAGAAACTAATAGGACTATTTAAAATAGACAAGAGGGCTCTCTTTCTCATTTCTAATAATCTTGTATCTGGATTCAGGAGGCCAGTTCTGGATCAAGTCATTTCCTAACCATGTCACCTTGGCCAAGTCGTTTAACTCCTCTAAACAGGAGTTTCCTGATGGGAACCCCGGAGGCCAAGACACTGGCTGTGATAATGGTTCCTGCTCTTGACACATGTGTCAGGAGGACCCTAGTGGAGCCTTGTGAGTGCACACCCACTTCAAATCACCCACCACCATCTCAAGTGGAGTCTGTTGGGTTGGCAGGCTTGATCATCATTTATTTGATACTACCAATTAAGATTTCTACGGAGATTGCATTTTCTTTTCAGGTGTTGATTTTTTTCTCAGCCAGCTTTTATTAAGCCCCCACTTTGTCCCAGCACACTCTCCAGTGCTGGTTCTATAAAGGCGAGGCTGCTAACGTGGGGGCTGGTAATGTGACACATCATGAGAGCACCAGGCAGCCATCCCATCGTTCCTCTCGCTTGGACCGTTTTGTCTGTCTTGTATTTTTAGGTGTCTATTCGTGTAGGCAGAGCACAGTGTCTTCTTACTTCCTTATAACCCAGCGCTTAGCAGAGTCCCTGGCCCTGCTAGATGGCTTGGTAAATATTTATCAACAGCTGGGCGGTGTTGACTGATAACCACTGCCCTGGGCTGCCAACCCCCAGCCCCCAATTACATGTCCATCTGAAGGTTTGGCACACTGGTTTTGTTCTGATTTAAACAAATCAGTTTTATTGGTACATATTAATAAAGCATACAGTTCATCCAAAGTGTGCAATCATTGGTATTTGATGTAATCACAAAGTTGTGTGCATTCATCACTTCAATCCTTGTTAGAGCATTTTCATTATTTCAATAATAATAAAATACAAACAAAATTCCTTACCTCTCAATCTCTCTTTATTTCCCCTGCTGTGCACAGCTGCAATATCTGGCTATTCTTGCACAATTATTTATTTATTAAGCCATTTTATTTAGACATATTCACATACCATAGAATCTATCCAAAGTGTATAATCACATAGTTGTGCACTCATCACAACAAAAAAATCTTAGAACCATTTCATTTCTCCAAAAAGAAAAATTCCACACAACTTAGCAGTCCTTCCCCACCCCTACATAACCACTAATCTAATTTCATCCTCATAAATTGATTTCTATTTATGTTTTATATAAATGGAATCGCACAATATGTTACACAGTATATTTAGTTCCTAGTAACACAGTCATACAGTATTTGTCCTTTTGTGTCTGGCTTGCTGCACTCAATGCTCTCCAGTTCATTCCCTGTTGTCATGTGCTTCACGACTTCATTTCTTCTTACAGCTGCATACTGTTCCATTGTATGACTACATCACAGTTCGCTTATCTGTTCATTGGTTGATGGCCACCTGGGTTGTTTCTAACTTTTGGCAATTGTGAATAATGTCTCTATGAACATCAGTGTGCAGATGTCTGTTCGTCTCCCTGCTCTCAGTTCTTCTGGGTATATACCCAGTAGTGGTATTGCAGAGTCATGTGGCAAATCTATATCCTACTTCTTCAGGAACTGCCCAGCAGTCTTCCACAATGGCTGTACCATCTTACAGTTGCACCAGCAGGGAATAAGTGTTCCTATCTCTCCCCATCCTCTCTAACACTTGTAGTTCTGTCTTTTTAATATTGGCCACTTTGATAAGTGTGAAATTATATCTCATTGTATTCTGATTTGCATTTCCCTAATCATTAGTGATGGTGAACACTTTTTCATGTGTGTTGGTTTTTTTTTTTTTTGCCTTTTTATTTCTTGTTTGGACAAATGCCTATCCAGGTCTTTTGCCCATTTTTAACTAGGTCATTTGTCTTTTAACTGTTAAGTTGTAACACCTCTTTGTATATCCTGGATATTAAACCATAATCAATATGTGATTTCCAAATATTTTCTTCCATTGAGACATCTGCTTTTTTACCTTTTTGACAAAGTCCTGTGAGGTGCAAAAGTCTTTGATTTTGAGGAGGTCACATTTTTTTTTTCCTTTTGTTGCACGTATTTTGGATATAAGGTCCAAAAACTTAACCACCATTTCGAGTTGATTCTTGTATAGGGAGTGAAATATGGGTCCTCTATCAATTTTTTGGTTATAGATATCCAGTTCTTCCAGCACTGGAAGAGATTGTTTTGTCCTCTTATCATGGACTTGGTAGGTTTGTCAAAAACCCAGTTTGCCATAGAGGTGAAGGTTTATTTCTGTACTCTCAGTTCTATTCCACTGAACAATGTGTCTATCTTTATGCCAGTACCATGCAGTTTTGACTATTGTAGCTTTGTAATATATTTCAAGGTGAGGTAGTGAAATTCCTCCCACGTCACTCTTCTTTTTTCGAATGCCTTTGGCTATTTGGGTGCACTTTCCCTTCCAAATGAATTTAGTAATTACCTTTTCTATTTCTGTAAAGTAAACTGTTGGAATTTTGATTGGTATTGCATTGAATCTATAAATCAGTTTGGGTATGATTGACATCTTCACACTATTTAGTCTTCTGATCCATGAATGGTGAATGTCTTTCCATTTGTTTAGGTCTTCATTGATTTCTTTTAGCATTGTTTTATAGTTGTCTGCACATAGATCCTATACTTCATTGATTAAATTGATTCCTAGGTCTTTGAGCCTTTTTATTGCTGTTGTATATGGAATTTCCTCCCCGATTTCTTCCTCAGAATGGTCAACACTAATGTACAGAAACATTATTAATTTTTGCGTGTTGATCTTGTATCCTGCCACTTTGCTGAACTCATTTATGAGCGCAAGAAGCTTTTTCATAGACAGTTCAGAATTTTCTAAATATAGGATCATGCTGTCCACAAATAGAGTTTTACTTCCTCTTTTCCTATTTGAATGCCTTTAATTTTTTTTCTTGTCTAATTGTTCTAGCTAGAACTTCTAGTACAATGTTGAATAGCAGTGATGACAGTGGGCATCCTTGTCTTGTTCCTGATCTTAGAGGGAAAGCTTTTAAACTTCCCCATTGAGTATGATGTCTGTTGTGGGTTTTTCATATATTATCATATTGAGGAACTTTCCTTCTATTCCTATCTTTTCAAGTATTTTATCAAGAAAGGATGCTGGATTTTGTTGAATGCCTTTTCTGCGTCCATTGAGATAATCAAGATTTTTTTCCTTTTATTTGTTAATGTGGTGTATTATGTTGGTTGATTTTCTTATGATGAACCAGCCTTGCATACTAGGAATAAATCTCACTTGGTTGTGATGTTTAAGTCCTTTGATATGCTGTTGGATTCTATTTACAAGTATTTTCTTGAGAGTTTTGTCATTTATGTTTATTAGAAAGATTGGACTGTAATTTTCTTTGTTTGGAGTGGCTTTATCTGGCTTTGGTATTAGGGTGATGTGACTGCATAAGAAGTATTGTGTAATTTTCCCTCTTCAATTTTTTGGAAGAGTTTAAACAGGATTGGTGTTAATTCTTTTTGAAATGCTTGGTAGAGTTCACCTGTGAAGCCATCTGGTCCCGGATTTTTCTATGTTGGAAGATTTTTGATGACAAACTCAGTCTCTTTAAATATGATTGGTTTGTTAAGATCTTATATTTCTTGTAGTGTCAGTGTAGGTTGTTTGTGCATTTCTAGGAATTTGTCCATGTCATCTAGGTTGTCTAGTTTGTTGGCATACAGTTTCTCGTAATATCCTCTTATGAGCCTTTTTATTTCTGTGGGGTCAGTCATAACTTCTGATCATATTTATTTGCATCATCTCTCCTTTTTTTCTCAGTCTAGCTAGTGGTTTGTCAATTTTATTGACAGTCTCAAAGAACAAGGTTTAGGTTTTGCTGATTTTCTCTTTTTTTGTTGTTGTTCTCAATTTCATTTATTTCTATTCTAATCTTTATTATTTCTTTCCTTCTTGCTTTGAGAATGGTTTGCTGTTCTTTTTTAGTTTCTCTAGTTGTTCAGTTATATCTTTGATTTTAGCTCTTTCTTCTTTTTTAATATAGGCATTTAGGGCTATAAATTTCCTTCTCAAGACTACCTTTGCTGTATCCATAAGTTTTGATAAATTGTGTTCTTGTTTTCATTTCTCTCAATATACTGATTTCATTTCCAACTTCTTCTTTGACTCACCAATTATTTAGGAGTGTGTGGTTTATCCTCCACACATTTGCAAATTTACCTATTTCCTGCCTATTACTGATTTCTAGTTTCATTCCAGTATAGTCTGAGAAGGTGCTTTGTATAATTTCAATATTTTTATATTTATTGAGAACTGCATCGTGACCTGACATGTGGTCTATCCTGGAGAAGAATGTATAACCCACACTTTGGGTCCAGCATTCTGTTTATGTCTATTAGGTCTAACTCATTTATCATATTGTTCAAGTTCTCTGTTTCCTTGTTGATCTTCTGTCTAGTTGTTCTAATGATGTGAGTGGTGTGTTGAACTCTCCAGTGATTAAGGGATGTCTGTTTCTCCCTTCAGTTTTGCCAGAGTTTGCCTCATGTATTTTGGGGCACCCTGGTTGTTAGGTACATAGAAATTTATGACTATTATATCTTCCTGGTTGAGTGTCCCTTTTATTAATATGTAAGTCCTTCTTATAACTTTTTTTTGCATTTTAAATGTGTTTTGTCCAATATTAGTAACCTGCTCTTTTCTGGTTACTATTTGCAAGGAGTATCTTTTTCCAACCTTTCACTTTCAACTGGTTTATATCCCTGGGTCTAAGGTGAGTTTCTTGTAAGCAGCATTTGGATGGGTCATGTTTTTTTACCCATTATGTCTGCCTGTATCCTTTGAATGGGGAGTTTAATCCATTCACATTCAATGATATTAATGTAAATACATTCTTTACTTCCACCATTTTGTTCTTTGGTGTTCATATGTCATCTTATTTTCATCTGTCTTGTTACTCTTTTGGTTATCCTTTCTGCTATTTTTTCTATACTCTTCTCCAAGTCTCTCTTTCCTGTATTTTTCTTCCAGGCTCTAAGGTTTCCTTTAATATTCCCAGCAAAGGTGGATTCTTTTTTACAAACTCTCCTAGTTTCTGTTGTTTTGTGAATATTTTAAATTCACCTTCATAGTTGAAATACAATTTTGTTGGATAAAGAATTCTTGGCTGGCAATTTTTCTCTTTCAGTATACTAATTGGATCATACCACTGTCTTCCTGCCTCCATGGTTTCTGATGAGAAATCTGCATTGTCTTATTGTGCCTCCCTTGTATGTGATGGTTCCTTTCTCCCTTGCTGCTCTCAGAATTTCTCTTTATCTTTGATGTTTGACATTCTGACTTATGTGTCTTGGAGTAGATCTATTAAGATTTATTCTGATTGTGGTATGCTGCGTTTCTTGGATATGTAAGTTCATTTCTTTCATGAGAGTTGGGAAATTCTCAGCTATTATTTCCTCAGATACTCTTTCAGCATCTTTTCCCTTATCTTCTCCTTCTGGAACTCCCATGACACACATGTCATTTTGTTTTGTGTTGTCATTCCACTCCCTGCTCAATTTTTTTCCATTCTTTTCTCTCTTCAATTTCAGCTGTTCTGTATTAAGTATCACTTATTCTTTCTTCTATCATTTTGAGTCTGCTGCTATATGCCTCCAGTGTGTTTTTTTTTCTCTAAGATTTATTTTATTTATACCCCTCCTTATTGTTTGCACTCGCTGTCTGCTCTCTGTATTCATTCTCTGTGTGTTCTCCATATCTGCTCGTCTTTTCTTTAGGAAGCACCAAGAACCAAATCTGGGACCTACCATAAGGAAGAGAGGTGCTCAAATGCTTGAGCCATCTCTGCTCCCTGCTTTGTTGTGTCTCTCACTGTCTTTCCTCTTTGTGTCTCCTTGGTGTGTCATTTTGCTGCATCAACTTGCTGCGCTTGCCTGTCACGCCAGCTCGCTGTCTTGTTCCTCTTCTCCAGGAGGCACCAGGAACCAAACTTGGGACCTCCTATGTGGTAGGTGGGAGCTCAGTTTCTTGAGCCACATCCACTTCCTCTAATGTGTTTTTTATCTCACATATCATGTCTTTCATTCTCATGAGCTCTGTAACTTTATTAAGGATTTTGAATCTTCTTTGTGCTTGCTCAATGTCTTCTTTGTTTTCTTAACTGTCTTTTTTTTTTTTTTAAAGATACATATATCACACAAAATGTTACATTAAAACTCAGTGTCTTCTTGATGCTGTTTATCTTTTTCACCACAATGTCTTTGACCTCATTAGTTTGATTTTGGAAATTTGTGTGCATCTCTTTATTTTTTTTTTTTAAGATTTATTTATTTATTTATTTATTTCTCTCTCTCCCCTTCCCCTCCTCACCCCGGTTGTCTGTTCTCTGTCTATTTGCTGCGTGTTCTTCTTTGTCCGCTTTTGTAATTGTCAGCGGCATGAGAATCTGTGTCTTTTTTTGTTGCATCATCTTGTTGTGTCAGCTCTCCGTGTGTGCAGCACAATTCCTGGGCCGGCTGCACTTTCTTTTGTGCTGGGCGGCTCTCCTTATGGGGTGCACTCCTTGTGCATGGGGCTCCCCTACTCAGGGGACACCCCTGCGTGGCACGGCACTCTGCGCATCAGCACTGCACATAGGCCAGCTGCACACGGGTCAAGGAGGCCCGGGGTTTGAACCGCGGACCTCCCATGTGGTAGACGGATGCCCTAACCACTGGGCCAAGTCGGCCGCCTGTCGCATCTCTTTAATTAGCTCTCTCAAATCCTGCATCTCTTCTGGGGCTTTGATATATTCCTTTTTTTTGGCGGGGGGGGATGCCTTCCATTTTCTTAGTGTGGCTCTTAAGTTTTTACTGATGTCTAGGCATCTGATTAGGATGGTGAATTTACTCAGATGGTCAATTTCTTTCATAGGGATTTAGTAGTGGAAGGTGGTGTGTTACTGCTGCTCTTTGATTCTTTTTTTTTTTAATTGATTTTGTAAAAATATTACATTAAAAAAACAATATGAGGTCCCATTCAACCCCACCACCCCCACCCCACCACTCCCCCCGCAGCAACACTCACTCCCATCATCATGATACATCCATTGCATTTGGTAAGTACCTCTCTGGGCATCTCTGCACCTCATGGTCAGTGGTCCACATCATGGCCCGTACTCTCCCACATTCCATCCAGTGGGCCCTGGGAGGATTTACAGTGTCCGGTGATTGCCCCTGCAGCACCATCCAGGGCAACTCTAAGTCCCAAAGGCGCCTCCACATCTCATCTCTTCCTGCCATTCCCCATACCCATATCAGCCACCATGTCCACTTTTCCCACTCTAGTCCAATGCCACCTTTTCTCTGTGGACCTTGGATTGGTTATGTCCGTGGCATCTCTATGTCAAGAGGAGGCTCAGATTCCACATGGATACTGTATGCAATCCTCCTCCTTTCAGTTGTAGGCACTCTAGGCTCCATGGTGTGGTGGTTGTCCTTCTTCAACTCCATCTTAGCTGAGTGAGGTGAGCCCAATAAATCAGATTGTAGGAGCTGAAGTCTGTTGAAGCTCAGGGCCTGGCTATCATATTGTCAGTCCAGAGATTCAAATCCCCTAAATATATCTTAAACCCCAACACCAACTACAATTCCAGTAAAGTAGCATGAAAGTCTTATGAAAAGAGATTCCATCTGAGTCCAGTTTCATCACGCAGAAACCCCAGCTCCAAAGAAGGGCCATCTGACATGGCAGTGAACTGCATCTGCCATGACCATAGAGCCCGTAGGTCTCTCTAGCCCTCAAAGGAACCAATACCTGGGGTTGTATCTACTTTATCTGTCTCTTAGATTCTGCTCAGTTGTGCATAAGGGCAATCCTTCTGACAGCCTCCAGACTCTTTTTTAGAGACTCGTAGCCATATAAACTCATTTCTCCTTTCCATTTCCCCCTTACTGCTCTTTGATTCTTGATTCATCCTGGGTCTTTAGGATTGTTCCTATTAGTTGCTCAATATTAGGCTCTTGCACCGGCTTCCTAGGCCCCTGGGGAGGGAGAATATAAAGGCTATAAAGGGGAAGTGGACTTGGCCCAGTGGTTAGGGCATCTGTCTACCACATGGGAGGTCTGCGGTTCAAAACCCAGGCCTCCTTGACCCATGTGGAGCTGGCCCATGCGCAGTGCTGATGTGCACAAGGAGTGCACCCTGTAAGGAGAGCCGCCCAGCGCGAAAGAAAGCACAGCCTGCCCAGGAATGGTGCTGCACACACGGAGAACTGACACAACAAGATGACACAACAAAAAGAAACACAGATTCCGGGTGCCACTGACAAGAATACAAGCAGACACAGAAGAACACACAGCGAATGGACACAGAGAGCAGACAACTGGGGGGAGGAGGGGAGAGAAATAAATAAATCTTAAAAACAAAACAAAAAACAGTCAGGCTTAGTAGAGAGGGAGATTTAGAGGGTTGGATCTCTTTAGCCCCTTGCTGGCCGCCGAGGCACCTGGCCTGGAGGGGCTCCTGGGACACAGCAGACCAGCTCTAGGGTCAGAGGCTGTCAGCCTTCCGCTGTAGCCCCCTCTCTCCCCTTTCCTGGGGAAATGGATACCTGCGGCCCCCTTTGTCTGTAGCCACTGGCCCAGAGTCCTGAGTATTCAGAAGGGTGCTTAGTGTGGAGGCAGGTGCTGGCAGTAGCGGCTGCTGCTTTTCGCTCACTGTTTTGCTGTTGGCTTCTTCTCCTTTGCCCCTCTCTCTTCTGGGTGCTGTCCAGCCTGCCTCTGGTGTCCTGGACCCTGGAAGCGTTTTTTTTTTCAAGGCTCTTTCTGCTTGTCCTCTAGCTATTTTTCTGGGAGAAAAGACAGTCCCAGATCTTTCTAGGCCACCATCTTCCTTGAAGGCCGGGACATGGGGTTTGAGCAGCCTTCCAGGCTCTCAGGTGTGAGTTCACCGTCGCAAGGGGGTCTTTATTTATTTATTTTTTTAAAGTTATTCTGCCCCCCTCCCCCCCGTTGTCTGCTTGTCCATTTGCTGTGTGTTCTTCTGTGTCCACTTGCATTCTTGTCAGCAGCACTGGGAATCTGTGTCTCTTTTTGTTGCATCATCTTGCTGTGTTAGCTCTCCAGGCTGCACTTCTTTTGCACAGGGCGGCTGTCCTTACGGGGCACACTCCTTGCACATGGGGCTCCCCTACGCGGGGACACCCCTGCATGGCACGGCACTCCTTGCGCGCATCAGCACTGCGCATGGGCCAGCTCCACACGGGGCAAGGAGGCCCGGGGTTTGAACCCTGGATCTCCTATATGGTAGGCGGATGCCCTATCAGTTGAGCCACGTCCACTTCCCGCAAGGAGGTCTTTAAAGAGCCTGTTTTCTGGGTGCTGGCAGAATGGATTGGGGCTGGGCCCGGGAAGTCCAGGGGGTGGTGGCCGTGCTGCCCTGCAAAGCTGGGAGGCCGGGAAGGAGGGGAGGGTTGAGAGCATGAGGACAAGCTGGGAGGATGTGCTTTACTCGAGCAGCTTGGAGGGACCCTCTTAGGTATGTCAGGAGACACAGCTATGTGGAGAGGGAAGGTAATAAGTTACACGTAGTGGCGACTAGTGTAGAAAAACGGGCTGAGAAAAACTTCCAAATGGAAGTGCAGTTCAGCCAATCACGACGTGAGACTAAGGGGTAGGAGGAAAACGGGGAGGCGAGCGCAGGTGGGTTCATCAGCACAGCGGTGAGCCTTGGTGCGGTGGTTAGAACTGGGGTGCCGTACACGGGGCGCTGCCCCGAGTGCTTTGTGCTGAATGTGTCATTTAACATTCACAGTGGTCCTGGGAAGGAGGCACTACTGTTTTTCACAAGCAGAAATTGGGGCTCAGAGAGGTTAAGTAATTTGCCCAAAGACTCACAGCCGAGTAAGTAGCTGAATTAGGATCTGACCCCAGGC
Source organism: Dasypus novemcinctus (assembly GCF_030445035.2). Classification (NCBI taxonomy): domain Eukaryota; kingdom Metazoa; phylum Chordata; class Mammalia; order Cingulata; family Dasypodidae; genus Dasypus; species Dasypus novemcinctus. Next base: position 32,411,279 of record NC_080703.1, on the reverse strand, counting down.
AAGCTCACTCCAGAGTCTGTGCTACATTCCTCAAACAGCTTGTCTTTAAAGGTGGTCAAGTTCCCTGAAGGAGGGACTGTCCAAAAAAAAACCTTGGAAATTGCCCGGGTTGCTGAAAATATCTTTGAATGGCTTTTTCTTGCTTTCATTAGCCTTTAAAAAAAAAAAAGAAAGAAAGAAAGAAAAGCACTTTATTAAAAGAAATGAAACAAAAGCAATTTTGAAATTACCTTCAAGACATATTGAGAAATCCCTGATCTGAAAGAAAAAAATCAGCCCACACCGTCATAGCATTTCCACCATCTGAACAATTCCATGGCGAAATTTAAGAATGTTTTCTCACGTGAAGGGCCATCTCTTGCCTCCCTGAACTGGGTGTGTTTGTGTGTGCCTTCGAGAGCCTGGGTGTGCTTTGGGGGAACTTGCCTCCTCTACCGCTCTGCCTGGAAGTTGAAAAGGGCACCATTTCCGTCCCCTCTGCTTTTTCAGTTTTCCAGTTTCACTTTGGTCCTGACGTGGGGACGGCGCTGTGGGGACGGCGCTGTGTGTCCGTCCTGCTGCTTGACTCGGACATCTTCTATAGACTCCAAAATTTGTTGCCACAAACAGCCCCCTGCCCGAGAAGGTCCAGGCCTTCATAGGAGGGTGGCGTCGGCTTCTCTCAGCAGCTGGGACAGGCCCATTCTCTTGAACTCAAGACCATGTGTGTTCAAATCTCTGCCCGTTATTTAGCACACGTATGGCCTCGCCCAAGTTGCCTGGCCCCGTGCCTCCTTTTTCTCACCTCTACATTAGAGATGCTAAAACCAACTGTCTCACAGAATTTCAGTGGGGATGAAATGAGTTGATCTATGTAAAATGCTTAGAAGGAACAGAACAGAGGCTAGTCCACAGTACTTGCTCAGTAAATGCTAGTCACCCCTATTGGAATGTTATTTGACTAGCCTTTAGAGGCGTTCTGCCATCTTCTATGGTAGCAATGTAAGTCACATTAAAAAGATAGCAACCTACCCCCCCCTTTCCCAAAAAACTCTTAAGAAAGTGTTAGCTATTATTTATATACATATGCTTTTGTCGTTTCCAAAGCACAAAGCCTGCGGTCGAGGCCACATGCTTGCCCTCTCCGTTTTCCAGTTTAGGAAACAGGTTCAAGATCATTCAGGGCCTGCTAGTAAGAGGCAGGGGCAGGGCCCGGGCTGATGCCTTCCGCCCTGTAGGACTGTAGCTCCCCCTTCTCCAGAGTCACAGCAAGTCATTTTCTTTGATGTCCCCACTCCTGTCCCAAGGACTCCCCTCCAGTAGCATCCTATTGCAGAGTGATTTTCTCAAACCGAGCACTATTTCTAGTGTGGGCCGCTGATTCTTCGTTGGAGGGGGCTGTCCTGTGCATTGTGGGACATTTAGCAGCGTCCCAGCCTCTGTCCCCTGGACGCCAGGAGCACCTTCCCCTAATTGTGATAATCAGAAACGTCTCCAGACATTGCCAGATGCTCCTTGGGGGGCAAAACTGCTGCTGGGTGAGAACATCTGCTCTAGAGTAACAGAGGCAGAAGGCGCTTTCGTTCACTGAGCACTTACTCTGTTCCTCGCGTGGCGCCAGCTTTGTCTCCCTTGCACTGGCAGGAACTTGAGGATTATCCCCAATTTCAGGGAGGAGGCACTAAGGAAAGAAAACTCCGTGGCCACCCAGCCCACCTGGCAGCACAGCCCGGGGATTTCCCATCAGAGCCCACACACTGTTTTAGGCAGGTTCATGGCATTTTTTTTCTTTTTGTAACCAAGAAAACTCACCAGTGTGAATTAATTAGTTTCAAAGTTATTTTGAGGCAGCTAATAGGAGTCTGTAACTGTTCAAACAAACAAACAAAACCACTCCAAACAACAGAAACTCCTTTGTGACCATGCAAGCAGAGCATTATTTTGTTGAGAAAGAAGAGTTGGCCCAAATTCTGATTGAAGAACTTTCTCAGATCTCAGAGAAGTGGCAAAGGCCCTACATGTAAAAGCACAATTTCACTGCACTCTTCCTTAAATATTCCAAAAAGACTCACCCCATTAGTTTTCCAAAAGGGTGGTCCCAATGTGGTTTTTAAATATATTTATAATACATAAGCAAAAATTACGTATCTCAGATGCTATACATTTTGTTTTTGTTGTTTTTTCTCTTTGTTTTTAAATGTTACATTCAAAAAATATAAGAGGTCCCCATATACCCCCCACTCCCCTCACCCCACTCCTCCCACATCAACCACCTCTTTCATCTATACATTTTTTTTTTAATTTTTTTATTTTTTATTGACTTTGTAATAATATTACATTAAAAATATATATGTGAGGTCCCATTCAACCCCACCCCCCCACCCCCCCTCTCCCCCCCCCCCCCAACAACACTCGTTCCCATCATCATGACACATCCATTGGATTTGGTAAGTACATCTTTGGGCACCTCTGCACCTCATATACATTGGTTCACATCATGGCCCATACTCTCCTCTATTCCATCATGTAGGCCCTGTGAGGATTTACAATGTCCGGTGATTACCTCTGAAGCACCATCCAGGGCAGCTCCATGTCCCGAAGACGCCTCCACCTCTCATCTCTTCCTGCCTTTCCCCATACCCTTTGTCCATTATGTCCACTTTTCCCAATCCAATGCCACCTCTTCTATGTGGACACTGGATTGGTTGTGTCCATTGCACCTTTATGTCAAGAGGAGGCTCAGATTCCACCTGGATGCTGGATGCAATCCTCCCATTTTCAGTTGTAATCACTCTAGGCTCCATGGTGTGGTGGTTGTCCTCATCTATACATTTTTAATGCTGTTTTAATCCACATGGCATGCAGGAAATTTGAACAGATTAAAAAGAACAAGGCCATTTATTAGAGCAGTTAATATTTTTCTTTTCTAATTGTGGGACTCCTGATTAGAAGCAGAATATGGAACTGAATCATGCAGTGTTGATTTAAATTCTTCAGGGCACCTTAATATTGCAGTGCAATTAGCTTCATGTGCACCTGACTCCCAAGACCCATCCCAGCGTTTGTTCACTTAATGCAGTCCTGTTTCTGATGCCTCATGGTTCAGATCATTAATAAGTAGTTAGACGTGCCGGCCTGCTAAGTGATTTTAAGGGAGAATTTATTTGAACCCTGTCATAAGCTATCTTAGTAAGTTCTAGGAAATAGTGATATAAAGCATCATCGGTTCATAACGTCACATGAAACAACCTATGAGATAATTTTCGAGTGTGTTCCTTGAAGCAAGAAAGCATATTATAAAAATGAAATGTAGGTGTTGAACGTGTCACGGTCCCTTATGAAAATACGGCAGCACTTCCCATGGTAAGAGTCAGTCCGAGGAATAATTTCTGCTGGCCCTGAGCCCAGCTAAAATAGAGTGATGAGTGGATCCCACACCATCTTATCAGATGTAACCTTATCTCAAATAAAAGCATTGTTTACACAATGGTAGCCTTGATTTTAAGAAAGGGAGTCCCACAGATCTACAATTCTCAAACTTGGGTAAATAGGCCTGAGCAGACCACACCCAGTGATATTTCTTTCCAGGGAAATCAAGGAGGGAGTTGGAAAACAACAAGCTAAAAACCTGGGCGTTTTAGTGAAATTACAATAATTATACTGGAAACCATTTGAGTGATCTTTTGTAAAAGCTGAAAGCATGGCTGTGTTTTTAAATCTCCTAATTCTAAGGTGCAGAGTGTTCCTCTCCTGTGGTTTTAGGGAAAACTAAATGAGTTAATGAGCTAAGCCCTGAGTCCAGTGCCTGGTGCACAGTGAGTGCTCAGTAACTAGCAGATACCAGTAGCCCAAAGCTGCACCAGTGCAGCTTTGAACCCACTGCCAGCTAAAATATCCTGCTCATCTTCCCTGGGAGAGAGCGAAGACTTCTGGTGTGCGCTGAGCACAAACACACCCAGCCTGGAGATCTTACTCAGCATCAAGTGCTCAATTAATTTATTAAGGACTTGGGCAGAAGGGAAGCTGACAGAGTTCACTGCCAAATGAACTCAGCTTGATTCTGGGGAGGTTGCGACGATAACCATTCCTTTTCAGGTCAGTAGTGTCCCACCTTCAAGGACAGGGGAGCCATTTGGGGATCTTGTTCAAAGGGATCTTGGGAGTCCAGCGCCCAGGTGGTGCTGATGTGGCCAGGTCTCTACCCCAGGTTAGGGACTGGACCTTTAGACCCGGGCTTCTCAGGCCTGGTGGTGCCCCAGAGCTTCAGGAATCGTGGGGCCCGAGACCCTGGATTTCCAGGAGCTTCCCGCACGGCGCTGGCCCCGGGACCACACTTTGAGCAGCAGCCTGGGTGTGCGGACCCCAGCCCGCCCCCCGCGGCCCCTCCTCTGGTTCCAGCCTGGGTTCTGCACCTGTTGCATGTGTGGTCGGAATAGCAGGGATCCTCCTAGCAGCCCCAGCCCGGGCGGGGAGCCCGGTGACCCGGGCAAGCACACACCCCGCCGGGGTCACGGGCAGGTTACGGTCAGGGCGGGCGCACCCCCAGCCCGGGACCCCGCGCGCTGAGCGGCTGACATCCGAGCCCGCCGCGGCGTGGGGCAGGCCGGTGCCACAGCCGCGTTTTCCCCTCCTCGCAGGACGCGATCCCCCGATTTGCAAAAAAACAAAAAAAACAAAAAAACCCGCGCGGGTGGAAGCGAACCGCTTTTCCGCAAAGATAATAAAAAGCAGACCTCCTCGTGCAGAGGCGACATTGCAGATTAAACGCGCGACAGTGTGGAGTTTTGCTGGTATTCCCCCCTCCCCACCCCCCGGTTTGCTGGCGTGGAAATGGCACTGGAATAAGCCGTCTACACCGCCCGCGCACGCGCAGGCCGCGCCGAGTCTGGTTCTAATTACTTGGACTCTGGGTGAACTTTGGCGTTTCCTCTGACTCTCCTGCGAATGGAGGGGAGCCGTGGGCCTCGCAGTCCTGCCGCGAATCCGCAGCAGAAGGGGGAAGGAATCCAGACCGGCTCTCTCCGGTGCCAACAACAATGAAGCCGGCCTGGATGTTTTGACCAAATGCAACACTTCGCGATCCCCCCTCCCTCCTTAATTAGCAGAACCGACCCCCCTCCCGCCCGGGACCCCGAGCTCGCGGCTCCAAATCCCCCCGGGGCCACGCAGGAAATGCCTTTCGCTTTACAGCTCCTTTTTCTTGTAAGGCTCAGCTGCCCGGAGAGTCCATTAAAACACTGTCTTAATCGTGGAAGGTTCTAGTAAAAGGACAGGGCCTTTCAGAAAGCCCGATTCCTGCCCTCCTCTAATCAGGCCCGACATAAAATCCTGGAATCTGTCAACATGTTTCAGCCAGCAGTAAATTAGCTCTCACAAAGCCAAAAAGAAAAAGAAAAAAGCGCACTGGGTGCTCTCTCTTAAAAATGTTATCTGCTCCTTAATCTAACCTTCAGAAAAATGGCAAGCATGTTGGGAATCGTGAAGGGAGCTATTGTTGGAGATTTTCTGTGTGTTTAAACGACACTCAGGTGTGTTGTAACAACAAGGACATTTATACTGTGTTTTCTCAGGTGAGTTACGTTCTTAAGTGTCACGGCCTTTTAACAATCAGCGGCATTAATTTTTCTCCTGTTCCCGCATTTGGGGGGGGGAAAGAATCAACCCCCGGAGTTGTGGCAGGGCATTAAGAAAACTGTGTCAGTGGGAGCACTGGCGTTCTGCTCTTTTGTACCATCCAAGAATGTGGAGGTTTTGATTGGCTTTGATTTTGTTAGAACCCTTCTTCTCAGATGCAGCCCGTGGGCAGGGGAGCTTGGGGGACTGCCAGTTGCCAGTCGACAGCTAGCAAAGTGCAGAAATTGAGAGCGAGCGTGGAGGAATGTTCATCAGTTTGACGGTAATCTATGTTCTGTCAAGTCTAGTTTTAAAAGGAAGTTGGAACTCAACGTTTTGGACACCTTCGTTTTTTTCTAAATTCCTTTTATCTAGAGATTTTTAAAAAATTGAATCTGAGCAATCCCTGAAGGATTAGAAAAAAGGAAGAAAGAAATGGTGCTTTGCCGTAGAGTCTGAAAATTTGCCCACACACCTCCCGCCCAGGAATTTTGCTGTTCTTGGGGATCATACTTTGAGTGGCTTTGTTGGTTTTTTTTTTTAAAGATTTCTTATGTATTTATTATATATCACCCCCCCCCCCTTTCTGCTTGCTGTCTGCTGCTCTCTCTGTCCATTCGTCGTATGCTCGTCTCCTTTTTTTTTTTTTTAGGAAGTCCAGGAATCGAACCCGGGACCTCCCATGTGGGAGGGAGACCCCCGCTGGCATGAGCCACCTATGCTTCCCTGAGTAGCCCTGATTTTAAAGGCAAAGGATCCCTAGTGCATTTGCTTACAAAGAAGATGGTTCTCGCTTTGTTTTTCTGTGACGGCCTTGATGGCGTGGCAATGGAGAGGTTTGAAGCACGAGCTGGAAGCTTCCATCAGTGCAGATTGGGCTCTGCTCCTCTTTGCCTTCGGGTTCCCGGGCTCCCCTGGCAGGCGCCCCTGCCCAGAGGAGCCCTCCGTGTCGCTCTGGTGCTGACTCTGCTCTGGGCAGGGAACCTCAGAGGTGGCATCCGGCCCGCCCGGGTGGCAGAAGTTGCTCTGACTTGGCCGTTCCCTGACGCAGCAGCCCATCTGCTTAGCGGTCTGGATGCCACCTTGGAAGCCGCTGCCAGGTGGGGGGACGCAATAACCCGACAGCACTGAAGTCAGTAAGGAAGCAAGGAAATGAATAGCAGCGGGAGGCCACAAGCAGGTCCGAGTTATTCCTCAGAAGCCGCTTCCCCGAACTGAAATCGCACCAGGGTGACTGCAGGGCGGCTGTTTTACTGAAGGACACAAGGCACTTGCCCCTTGGGAAAGTCTAAAAACTGCTTTTTCGGCCTGCCCGAGATGGCTGAATGAGCTAATACAGAACACATTGTCTGCTGAGCCCGCAGAGTTTTCAAGCAAAAATTTTATCATTCCTTCGACTGATTGTGCTTGCTTGGAAAAAAGAACAAAATGTTTGAGGCATCTCAAGGGCATTTGATGAACCTAAGTCTAATTTAAAGGGCCTAATAGATTATTGATTTAAACAGGATGGCGGTGGGCAGATTGATGATCAAACCCCTCAGCAGCTACCTTAAATCCCAAAAATGACCAGAAAAGGGGTGTCACAAGCTACCCCCTCCCTTTATCCTACTGTCTTTATTAGGGGGAGGGCAAAAGGAGGAGCTCTAATAAACTTGGCCAAAGGCGATAAGTATATTTTTGCTACATTAGCAAAAAGGCAAGAGAGTGAATTAAAGTCCGAGTCTCCTTTTATATTGATGGCACATCCTGACTGTAATCCCAGAACTTGTCTTGGTGTGTCGGCTTGGTAGGCCAGCTTTGGTAATCTGATTATACATACTCTGAGATTTCCTTTTCATTCTTTCTTTTTCTTCCCCTTGCATTATTCTCAGTGTTATAGGCCCCACACAGGAAATAAAGGATCATAGAACACCAATACAATGATGGTGACTTTGGAATGTATATAATCAAATATTTAATTCTCTACCACCAGAAAGAAAGTTTTTCTGAAGATGATTATTTCTTGTCGTACATAAGACTTTTCTATTTATGTCTTCATGGGATTCATTTGTCACATTTGTAGGATTCAAATTATAAGCCACAATGTGAAGAGCCAATTCATCCTTCAAAACACAGCCTGGACACCTCCTCAAGGAAGCATCCTTTGATTTCCCCCGGGCTGAATAAGAGCCATAGCTCTCTCATTATATTCTCTCAGTGGTCCCAAGTGCAGCAATTTGGATTCACTTGGGAATATATGTATTTTTAAAACTCTGATGCCTGGCTTCCAATCTCAGACATTCTGGCACCAACAGGTCTGAGGGACAACCTGTGCATCAGGATGTTTAAAAGCTCCCCAGGGGAGCGGATGTAGCTCAGTGGTTGAGCACCTGCTTCCCATGTACAAGGTCCTGAGTTCAATCCCCAGTATCTCCTGAAAAAAAAAAAAAAAGGAGGAAGTAAAAAAGCTCCCAGGTGATTCTAATGCACAGCTACATTTGGGAACGACCATATTAGATCACATTTGTTGCTTTACTCCCTGTTAAATAGGCCAAACTAATCAAGGCAAAGGGACTGTTGGGTCCACAGTCCACGACATATACGGCAATGCCGGCATGTTAAAGGCACTAAGTGAAACAAATGCTTGGGCATGTGAACGTCTGAGAACCAGTTGTACTGACATGGGAAAGTTGATAGCATGACCAGTGAACTCGCCACAGCCCGGGGATTCTTAACCTTTTTTGTTCCCAGGACCCCTTTGCCAGTCAGGTGGAATAAATACTACTGTAATTTATTTATTGCCTACATTCATAAGGGAAGGAAATGCTGGATTTCAGTTTGAGGTTAGAGAAAATAAAGACAATAAGTTGATTTTTTTTTTTCAATGCAAGCTCATGGGCCCCCTGAAATCTTTCCAAGGACCCCTGGTTAAGAGCCCTTGCCATAGCCTTAATAGAAGTCCGGGGTTCTGCTACTGATTGCGTTTGGAACATTTTTGTTCACTACAACTTAGGACTCAATCATTTTTTGCGAATGACTCTCATCCATTGAAAACGGCTCTTACCAATCTTTAAAATAGTGAGAGGGGTTTTGTGCTCCTGTGAGACCTCTGCTTTTTTATGTCTTACCCCAAGTTTATTTTTGGATATTGCTTTGTCCACATTCTGTTTCTTTTCTATGGGAGGATGAGATGCTGGACTCGCTTCACTACGCGTACTTGGAGTGGCGTATTTTTGGAAATTGCCACCCACTTTGGAAATTCAGGCCATAGCTCTGACAGCTGAATCCAGCCCTAATAGAATTCTATTTACAACTTCCTTGGACAAGCCAGATTAGCTGTTCTACCCCAGCAAGGAGAACGCTGAAACGCACACACATCCCCACATTGCTTCTCTGAAGATTGCAGTGCAGAATGATAGCGGAGGTGAAGACAGGACTCTGGCCCCGTCGCTAAAACACGTGGGTGGGTGTCGAGGCACACAAATAAAACCAGCCCAAAAGATTTAAGGGCTTGTAGGGGAAAAGCTCACATAGGTTGATATTAGGAGTGTAAATTAGCACAGTCTTTCCAGGAGAAAATTTATCCAACAAGAATTAAAAATTAACCCCCCAACCCCATATGCAAATAACCAAAACCTGTGAACTGATAATTATAGCCCTGAGAATTTATCCCTAGGGAAATAGTCAGAAATGTCCTGAGCTCAGCCACAAACGTGTTCATCATAATGGAATGTTTTGCAAGAAAAACATTTATTGACAAGGAAATGAATTCATGACATAAGTGAGTAAGCCCCAAACAATCTACAGTATAATTCCACTTTGGTCAACAAACAAACCAAAAAAATTTATATGCTTAGAAAAAAAGGTCTGGAAGATATGTCCCAAAATGGTAACAGTGATTTTTCTAAGCTCTCTTGATCATGTCATTATAACTCATTTGCTTTAAACAAAGCTGATTAGCCCAGTGTGGGGCAATACTTTTGTTTTTACAGCTTGCTAGCTGATAAGCTTTCATGACATCTCAGATGCCACCGCTGTACCCAGCTGTCCATCATAAAGACTTCACATTTGCCACAAAAGAGAAGGCACCCGAGATTGGTGTCTTTATCCTGGATTCCTTGGTTCCAGCTAATGACAACTGTACTACATCTATCCACTAGAACCTGTGCTACTCTCATGAATTCATTCCAAGATGCTTTTGAATTTTGAAAATACTGTAATTCTAGTTGATTTTATTCCGAAGAGATCATTAATTACTTCTTTAAGGAAGTTAACGAGTTTAAGAAAGCTGTTTGCCTTCTAGTTTTATAATTTAACAACTTAGAGGGGCACTTAGTGCTTGAAATGAGAAAGGAAAATGGGAAAAGATCCAAAGGATCTCTTCCAGGCCAGGAACACCGTGGTAAGCCATGCAGGGAGGGTCCTTGGCTCCATGGAACCCACTTTCTAGTAGAGGGGATAGAGGCAGAATATAAAATTATACACAAATAAACTCCCCTCGATTTAAAAACTAGCTAGTGTGGTATAGAAAACAAAATAATGGGATAGAGAGTGGGCAGGGGTGGGCGGGTGCATTTTAATTAGAGACGCCATCTCCGCGGAGGCAGCATTGGCTCTGAGATCTAAGAGATGAAAAGGAACCAGGCTTGTGAAGACCTGGGTAAAGAATTTTCCAGGCAGGGTAAATGGATAATGTAATAGCCTTAAATTGGGAGATGAGCTTATCCGAAGAAATGAATAAGATCCCATTGTCCACCTAAGGTCCAGTTCACTGGACTCACCCAGGACAACTCATATGGAGATGATGATGGACAACGACCATCCCAAGGAACAGAGAGTATCTGCAACTGCAACCAAGAGAGTCCCATCCATCTGCCCCATGGGATCGAAGCCCCCTCTCAATTAGAGGTAGAGTGGGCATCACCATCCCAGAATCCTCAGGATTGGGGAGTGAATGATGGACTCGGGTAGACTTACTGTAATTCTACTACAGACTTATTGTGATTCTAGCAATGGAAGGACTCTTATCATTATATGGAGGCAGTGGCCGCTGGAGGTTCTGGGAATTGTCCTGAGCGACACTGCAATGACAGATAAAGGCCATTATACGTCTTGTCATAATTTTCGAACTTGCGCAGGAGAGAGTGTAAACTACAGCGTAAACAATAGTCCATGCTCAGTGGCAGTGCTCCAGAATGTGTTCATCAAGAGTAACAAATGTACCACACTAATGAAGGATGTTGTTAATGTGGGAAAATCCGGGAGGGGTAGGGAGCAGGGCATATGGGAATCCCTTATATTTTTAATGTAACATTTATGTAATTTAAGTATCTTTTAAAATTGCTCTGTATTAAAAATTATCTTAAATTTTTTTTTAAAAATCCTGGTGTTTAGCACTCAGTGATGAGGGCACTCATTGAAGGCATGGACATTGGTAAGGGAGGCAGGGCCTTACTAGCTGGCCATAGGAAGGAGTTTGACTTTGATTTAATTGACAATTACTGGAAGACTTTAAGCAGGCAAATAAGAGGGCTTCATTTTAAGTTTTGGAGCAATTATCGTAGTTGCTTGTTTGAAGAATGGACCCTAGGATAAGAAGAGTAGAATAGATCGGTGTGGCAGCAAAATTGTGAGACGGGATGGATTAACAATATGTTTAGCAGGGCAGGGTTGACCTGACTTGCCTAAAGTTTGACTACGGGATATTCCAATCAGTAGGATATCTAACCTTCAGGTTACAAGCAGTGGTGCAACTGGAAGTTTTATGCTCTAGGAAATACACTGTATACTGCTCGGTGATTTAGAGGCTGAAAGATTCTAGAACATGATTCGACAACTTCTCGTCACCCCTTTCCCATTTCCATCACTTTTTTCTTTTTCTAACGCATTCTTTGGCCAAGAGAGGAGCAGGGTCAGAAGATAAGCCTGGAGAATAGGTGTGGGAGAACACTCAGATCTGAAGTTCTGTGACGTCCCTTGTGATTTGGGTGGGTGGATCACGAAATGGGGCTGTGCTGCTACAAATCTCAAGTCAAGAGCCCTGTGATATAGAATGTTGCCGCCGTTAGGTCGAACCCACTGCTTCTCTAACATTAATGGTACTTGCAGCCCCCTGGGGGATCTTGCCAAACGCAGCTTCTGATTCCAGGGGCCCGAGCTTGGACCTGATGTTACGTATTTGGATGAGCCCAGCGGGGACACTGTGCTTTCCTGAGGACCGGTCTCTGAGTAGCCAGGACTTACTAGCATTGTGTTTAATGAAGATCAGTCCTGGCTACAGGCTCAAGGCACTCGCCACACACTCGTTGAATGGCTGGTTTGGGCATTTTATTCCTAAGGAAGTTTACTTTAGGTTAAGTGGGCAACGGCGTCAAACAAGTTATTTCGGGGTCTCAGAGTCAGAAGCCGGGGAAACAGAAGAGTCTAAAGAGCCTGGGGTTGGCAAAGTGAAGAAAAGAATTTGCGTCCCGAGACTTCCCTGTGTGACCTTGGGCAAGTCACTGCTCTCCTCTTGAGTTTCTGTTTCTCTTGAGGATAAAATGGTTCAAAAAATCACAGACTTCCCAGCGCTCCGGTGAACTTCAAATGAGAGAGAAATACGAGATTGTTTTGTGAACCTGGCGCACCACGTGAATGTCAGTGGTCCACGCAGTTGTTATTGGCCTGGCCCCACCGATAGCGGTGCTGAATTTAGGGTGGAGGCGGATGAATTGGCACTGAAGGAAAAATAAAAAGAACCTCAACACGTTTTCTCTTCTTTGCTCTCTCCCTCCCCCATCTCCTTTGCAGCAATTGAAACACAAAGCACCAGCTCCGAGGAACTCGTCCCAAGCCCGCCGTCGCCACTTCCTCCCCCTCGCGTTTACAAGCCCTGCTTCGTCTGCCAGGACAAATCATCGGGGTATCACTATGGGGTCAGCGCCTGCGAAGGGTGTAAGGTGAGTCCCCGCGCCCCCGTGCCCAGGGAGCTGCCCCTCTGGATGTCCTCTCTGGAGGTAGCGTACCCAGCTCCAAAGGAGATGGCTTTAGAGTCTGTCACTCCACCTCCAATGAGGGTGGTGGGCCGCCGGAATTTCATGGTTTGTATTTCTTCCTTATGTGTCTTCAGCTTAAAATTCAGAAACTCCTGAATGTGACCGTTGGGGCCATCTGTTCAAGCCCACCTTCCCCCCCATCAGTCCTTTTCAGGTAATGAGAATCTTTTTTTTTTGTCCTAAGGAGGTACCGGGGATTGAACCTGAGACCTCGTACATGGGCAGCTGGTGCTCAACCATTTGAGCTACGTCCGCTCCCCAATAAAAATCTTTTGAAGGAGTCCTGAAGGCATCGTCTTTTTTTCTCTGTAGAGCATGCCGTCTGGCCTCTTTGTAGTTTCATTTTACTTTTAAATATGACTGACAGTTCACTGAATCAACTTGTAGAGATTCCAAGGTTGAAATTGGGATTTATCTCCTCCTCCTGGTTGTTTTCTCAGCCCTGTGGCCTTTGAATTACAGTTGGATTTTCAGCCTGTAGGGGCTTGCTACTGTATGCATGTCCTAAATCCAGGGGAGCTGGATTTAAAATTCCAGCCTGCAGAGTACTTGAGGATGAACAGGTGTCAAAGACTAGATGGCGGCTTTGAATCAAGTTAGACAGTTGTTATCTAGTCCAGGTGGCTTAATGGAGTGCAAGAATATTTTATTTTTTTAAAGCGAGAAGAGAAACAAAGCATGATTTAATAAGCAAATTCAGCTCATCAACAGGAAATTTCTCAAAGGAACTATGGCTGTCTTGAGCCAGCCCCTCCCTGGATGTACAACTTCTTTAAGCTCCCGTTAGACAGCTCAGATCTGTTTGCACAACCAGATTGCGTGATTCGTTTGTACTTGGTCACATGTTGGAGTAATGTTACAGGTGCTCCTGTGGCATTTTGTATTTGACCTCTCAGGATTGGCACTTATTGTTACTGTACCTGTTAGTCACTGTTGTGTCACAAACCATCCCAAAACTTAAAATGACAACTTTGTGCTTAGCTTACCATTCTGTGGGCCAAAACTTCTGGCCAGGCACAGGCTGCTGGGTCTCACCTGGGTGGCCCGCTGTGGCCGCGGTCGGCGGCGGGCTAGCGGGTGGTTTGCTTTGGGGGTGTCCGACTGTAGCCTGGGGAGCTTCAGTGCTTGCCTGCTTCCGGGGCTGGCCCTGGCGGATTCTCGGAGACAGGGTTCCAGGAGGGTCCTTGAGGTCAAGGTCAGCACAGACTTGCTGTCACCTCTGTCACATTCTAAGGGCCAGAGAAAGTCACAAGGCCAACCCAGTCTCCTGCCTTAACTCAGCAGGAGAGCAAAGTCAGCTTACGGGGGGTGGAGATTCGGAGAGCAGAGAGTTGGGGGCGGTTATGCATTGGGTGGTACACCCGGCATGTATCATTTATTGCCTGTGAGCCACACTGGTGTGAGTGCTCGTCCTGCTGCCCCCAGTTCCTGTAGAGCCTGACATAGAGCGGGGGCTTAGAGGTAGAGGCTGAACAAACGCGAAATGCCAGCCAGCCCTCAAAGTGGTGTAGGAGTTTTCCCTTCTTTCAAATCATTTGAGTAAACATGTGTATTATTTTACAGAGTAAGGCCAGCTTTGGGAAATTCATTAAAGATATAGTAACGTGTCTCTGCCTCTGGGATTACACTGGTTGTTTTAAAGGTTCTGCAAAAAGCGCTTTTCCCCCAAAAGCTTCAGATACGATAGTCAGAAAAGTTTCCAGGGCAACCAACTGGCAGCTGGATAAAAAGAGCAGAAGGCTCGTGCATCTAACTATAACTTTATTACGGGTAACCCCCAGCTGAACTTGCTTAAATTTATCTTGGGATTTGGGATGGCTTCAGCGGAATACCAGTTTACTTTGTCTATTTGTTGTGCAATATGTAAATAAATCATTTTCTAATGCTTATTTGAAGGTCAAATGAAAAGATACTCTTCTATTTCAGAAAACTTTTAAGCCGTCTTAGGTCCAGAAATGTTAATGAAGCATGCTATAAGTCAGCTTACCTGCTCTTCTGATGTCCCAGGAAAAGAAAGGATCCAACAAGTCTCCTCTTGTGGCAGATGCCAGGACCTACATATTAAGCCTTTCACAATCTGTACAGCACAGGCCGTTTTAATCGGCCCTTAGTCAGCTAATTCCTTGACCTCTTGTTTTAATTTGGGATTCTGACTCTTTAGGAAAAACCCCAACAAAAACAAAATGCTTCCTAGCACAAACAACCTTGATAAACATTATGGCACATCTTTTTTAACTGAGGTAGAAACCCAGTAAGGTCAGAATGAGTGTGCCGGCTTTTTGTTTAATTTGATCATTTTAGAAGTGAGGATGGGCGTCTGAACACATGAGCTGCCTTTAGCCCCTGTTGCTGAGAAGGACTTCTCAGGATGTTGGCTTCTGGGAAAATATAGTGATAAAATTCACAGAACTGAAAAACATCAGAAGATAAAAGTATAATGCAACAGCTAAAGAAAGAGAAATATTATTTTTAAAATTTTAAATATAATTTCAGTCGTCATTTTAGAAAGTTACCACTACAATGCAGAATTTGTTGTATAAAAAACAGAAAATTTAAAGAACTGTACTACCCTGAGAGAGCTTGTTAAAACTTGGTTTTTCTATGAATATGTATGAATTATTTTTGTTGGGTTTGATTTCTATAAAAAGTAGGAGTGTATGTTGGACACTGGTTTTAACCTGCTTTTAAAATTTAATAATCTGTCATGACCAAAATGTAAACAAATGCAATTTTTATGGTTGTGCTATTAATATAGTGGTTTATAGTTATTTCCATAATATGTTTACCTAATCTTCTCTTGTTGGACAATTCTATTGTCTTCTCTATTATAAATAATACTTTAATGTTTAGCCTTTAGGTATATCTTTGATAATTTCCTTAGGATAAATGACTAGGAGAGGAATTTCTGGGTCAAAGGCTGATAAATATTGCCAAAATACCTTCTAGAAATAGAAATGGTATATCAATTTAAGGGCATATCTGGTGGTCTAAAATTTTAATCTTATTGGTGACCATCTATTAGAAATTGTTCCCTTATATTAAAGTAAGGAATCAAGAAACACCTTTTCTAATGGAATTCTGCTGATATTTAATTTGTCTGGTTACAGTGGGCCCCGACCATGGTACCATTTTGTGTTACTGGCAGATGCACCAGGGGCCCCTGGATGACCGTAAGGACTGGCCCAGGGTTTAGCTGGAGACCAGAGGTCACTACTCCGAGCAGGACTCCCAAACAGAACCAAGTGTATATATGTTTTTTCAAGAATTAATGCCTAAGGTGACTTCTGCCCATCATGACTAGGATGACTTTATTGACTATAGTTTTGGGAAAAGAACCTTCCATCTTCCTAGGGACCAGGTGGCAGCCTCAACCTCTGCTTCCAGCCATATGATGGTGGCCGGAGTTACATGAGAAGGTTGGAGGCCACCAGTGGGAATGGCCAGTGGCTGCTGAATTGACGCAGCATGACCATGGAAGCAGAGCTACTAGGGAGGCCCTATTCAGAGAGGATGGCCATTTTTACAGGGGATTAATACATAAGAGAATGGTGCATTGTGGTTAGCCAAGGAGATCTAACAATATAAAGTAATGAAGCTGACTATCTTATATCTTGAGGAATCAGTTCATTACAATGAGTAGTAAATTATTGCTCATTGCTATAATTGATAACAATTTTGGATAGTTTCGAACTTGAAACAGTTTACATTTCCCTTTTTGTAGATCTTAAAGAACAAGGGGTGTAGAGTGAAAATACCAGGGTTTGAATCCCAGCTAAGCTACTTACTAGCTGTGTGACCTCAGCAGGCATTTTAAATTCTCTGTGCCTTTGTTTTCTTATCTGGAAAATGGAGATAGTAATACTATCTACCTCAAAATTTCGTGAAAATAAAATGAATTACTATTTTTAAAGCATGTAACAGTACCTGGCACATGGTAAGTGGTATGTATGTTTAGCTATTGTTTGTATCATTAGTAATTTATTATATGGCTTTCACAGTGATGTAACAGCAGTTACAATTTCAGTACTCTTTTTCGTGATATTCTTGTAGCAGTTCGCCTTTCCTGTATATGAAAATAAACATTGCCTCTTCAAAACTCAATTCAAGATCTACCCTTTCCTGGGAACCTCTTCTGATTATTCTAGTGCAAATTGTTTCTGTAAACAACTAGACAGCAAATACTTTAGGCTTTCGGCCAAACAGTCTCTGTCACAACTACTCTAACTCTGCCACCGTAGAGTAAAAGGAGCTATAGGCGATATGTAAACAAATGAGCAGAGCCATGGCCCAATAAAATTTTGTTTACACAAACAGACAGTGGGCTAGCTGTGGCACATGAGCTGTAATTTGAGGACTCCTTCCCTAATGCATGGTGCTAGGTCCCTTCTCAGACGTTCTAAATTCTGGAACGGGTGGCCCGAAGCGGTCACGGCAGAGGTGGCAGGCCAGCTGGTTTGGGGGGCTTGGGCCCGGGGCCCGCTGCTGAACTCCCACTCCCCACTGCTAAAAGGAGCTGATGGCCACAGGACTAGCGCTCTTCCTCCCCCCACCACCACCATCGCCCCAAGGCTTAGTGGCTTACAAGAAATGACAAGTGTCATTGCTTACACTTCTGGGCAGGTCTTTTTGTCTGGGCCGGTCTGCTTTGGGCAGGCTGATCCAGAGTGGCCTCGGTCGCACGGCTGGACCTTGGCTCACGTGAGTGGAGACCCACTCTCCATGTTCTCGCTCATCATCCGTTAGGCTAGGCTGGGTTTGCCCGCGTGGTGTTGGAAGGATTCCCATAGGGAGAGAGGGCAGGCCCCAGTGCGCAAAGCCTTTTCAGCCCCTGACCGGGTCACGTTTGCTCATGTCCCCTGGCCAAGCAAGTTACCTGGCCAAGACCATAGTCAGTGGGTGGAGAGATGGACCCCACCTCTTCAGGGAGGAGGCAAGTCACCCTGCCAAAGGGGCCCTTAGAGCTGGCTTTTAATTTCATACTGTCTTCTCTTTTTTTTTTTTAATTTTTTTAAAATTTATTTTAAAACGATACATAGATCACACAAAATGTTACTTTAAAAAAAAATAGGAGGTTCCCATATACTTCTATCCCTACAACCCTGCTTTTCCCACATCAACTTCTTTCATTAGTGTGGTACGTTCATTGCATTTGATGAGTGCATTTTGGAGCACTGCTGCACCGCTTGGATTATAGTTTATGCTGTAGTTTACGCTCTCTCCCAGTCTGTTCAGTGGGTTGTGGCAGGATATAGAGTGTCCTGCATCTGTCCCTGCAATGTCATTCAGGACAACTCCAGGTCTTGAAAATGTCCCCATATCACACCTCCTTTTATACCGTCTTCTATTATTCCCTCATTCATGGGTAAGTTATTCTGACAACTAGATTCACCCAGGCATCATCCTTCAACCTATGTTTGTGGAACCCTTTACTAAGTTTCAGGCCTATGCCCCGTGCTGGAGATACAAAGGTGAGCAAGACAGGCAGGGCCCCTATTTAGAACTTACTGTCTTGTACGAGGGGCACATAAGGAACAGGCCAAATTAGAAGAAAATGACCAGAATGCTGTAAGAGCAAAGAATTGAGAGGACCTGATTGGACGGGGGTCAGCTGCCATCTCATGCTCAGAATGGGGAGCCAGCTAGGAGAATGGTGGGGGAAATCATTTTTGGTTGGACACCAGCCACTTGGATTCCACGGTCGCTGCTGCTGCCCTTCACCGTGTCCATTCATCTTCCTGGGCTTCAGCAAATCTGCAAAACGAAAGCAAATTCACACGTTGGAACCCAATCCCAAGCCGGATACCAACACAAAACCAGTGAGCTGCTTGCAGGCTCGGGGAGGCTCACGTGGAGCAGGAGTCCCTGGTGCTTGCAAATCCAGGTGTGGAGCAGGGAGAAGAAAACTGCCCTGGTCGGGATGTCTGCTCTACGCCAGGTGTGTGGAGATTTTATATTCACGTAGCATTTAACTCTCACAGCACCCCTGCAGGGTAGGCTTTCATGACCCCCATTTAATGGACGAAGAAACCGAGGTTCAGAGAGGTTAAGAAATTTGACCAAAGTCACACAGCCAGCTTTTGAAGAGCTGGCATGGGAAATCCTGTGCCTGATAGGAAACACCCCACGGCCTCAGCCCAACTCAAACAGAAGGTAGAAAGTAGCACATTACAGTCTAGAGCAGGGGTTTCTCATTTTGGGGGTTTCGTGGGCCAACACATTTAAAACAAACGGTTGAGATCATCGCACCAAAGAAATGACATTTTTACAACAAAGAATAAAAGGGGGAAGCGCTTACAAGGCAGTGTTTTCTAAGAAGGGACGGTCAGCAAGGGCACACTGGAAATGCCTCTTTGTCTTTGTTCTCTGCTTTGCCACCGGCTGGGGGACACTTCCCATCTCTCAGCCAGCATTTGGGAGCCCCATGTCACTCACCCTCCAGAAAAGCCCCCGGGTGAGGCTGGGTGCTGCCGTTAAGGGGGCCTCTCCCCCAGGGCCTGGAGGAACCGCTGGCCACGGGTCTCCTGGGTGGCCTTCTACTGAGAGCAGCATGTAAGCATCTCCCCCGCTCCGTCCCCCCGGGGAGGGAGACCCTGTTCTCCGTGATAGCGCTCGGCCACAGGGCCGCTTTTTCCTGGCAGACAGCGAGCGGAGCCTGCAGTCCCAGGAAAGTTTGGCAATCCGGAAGATGGATGTCTGCACTTAATTTTAGAACTTTGACTAAATGCTCCAAACGTGCTTAGCGATTTTATTTGGCCCAGGCCATTAAAAACTACCTTCTTTTTTTAAATTGGCCCGGGTAAACCCAGACATTATGCTCTATCTGGAGAACAGATTTGGCTTTGCCCACCGTGATAGCTGCTTCTGTTGAGGGTTGTGCCGCGGTGTTGAGCCCCGAGAGCAATACAGCATACTAAAGATAACAGAAAAGGACATCTGCGTGCTGGAAAAGCCAGTGCTCTGAATTAGGACGCCTGCCGTCAAGTTCATTATGAGAGTCCTGGAACCACGCAGAGTAGGTCCTTTCATAGGCCAAAGGCACTGTTTTCCAGGGTTAACACTGGCCAGCAACGCAGAAGGTTTTATGCCCTCTTTCATCAGACATGTCTTAAGCACCTTCTATGAGCGAAGCTCTGGGATATAGACAATAAAGATCATCTGGTGTATTTTGCTCACAGTTGTGTCCTAAGGACTAGGAAGCACAGAGAACAGTACCTGTTAAATAATAGATAGGGAATAAATATTTGCCACATGAATGAATGAACGGGCAAAGATGCACAGTGCTCCCCGCCATGCACGCTGATACACGTTAAGGGGATTGGGGAGATCCAGGGAAGGGACCCCAGTTCCTCTTTCACGGTCAGGTGTAGGCGTTGTCAAGGTGAGGAAGGCGAGAGGGAATAAGGCAAAAGGTGGAGGTGGGACTGGAAGGCCAGGGAACTCAGAATGAAGCGACCTATGGAGAACTATGTGGGGGGGTGGGAATTAGTCATGCTGTGAACACTTATTTTGCATTTCTCTGGGCAGGCAGCTAAGGATCAGGAAGGCTCAAACGTAGTTTGAAAGGAGTCACTAAATATAATTTCCTCACCAGCGCCTTCTCTTGAACCCCCAGATTAGTTCCTCTTGTTTTTACTTTCTGTTGTTCTCCTTTGTAGCACTTGAGCACAACTGTAATAAATTGTATATGGAGTCATTTGTTTAGTATCAGTTTCCCCCCTGCCCCATTAGACTATAAACTTAAGGAGAGCTGGGGCTGGCCTCTCTCGTCGGTTTTATTACCAGTATCTAACACGGTGCTTGACCCCTAGTATGGACTCAGTACTCATTTGCTTTCATCATAAATTGTATCTTACTAATAGCAATTAATACAATAATAAAGGACATGATAAATGGGATCTAATTTATATGGTAACACAAAATAATTTTGTATATTCTATTTAACTATACAACAATTGCATCTAATTATGTGGGATTGGTGATGATACAGTCACATAAACAAGTTTTCGAAACAGGACAAATCCTATGTTGGCCAAAGTCCAGCTCATTTTTTTAGTAATTTCTGTTCTCTTCTCCATCACAGAGTTAACTCTTTACAACAAAAGTTCTCTGTGATATTGTCTTTTTTATTTTTGTCTTTAAGTAAATTCTTAAAGACTATTAACTGGAATGATATACTCAGGAATACAGTGGGCTTTCGGTCCTTTAAAGAAAATAAGAATCTCAACATGGAGAATCCATCTCCATATATAGAAACATTAAGACAACTGAAATCACAGTCTAGCTTTTCCTAGTAATAGTTCTTAAAGGAGAAAACAATTTTTTTCCTTCTCTTGGACAAATTTGTTCTAAATCTAGAAGTCATTTTGGAATGGGAAAGCAGGAAAATCTTTATCTTCCTTCTGGTTCTATCAATAAACAGGATGTGGAAAGAGAATTTTGAATTAGCCTGAAACCTAGTGTTTTTTTTCCTCCTTGTGTTGACCTGAATGACAATAGTGATTTAATTTGGGTATTTTAAGTGGTTTACACATTTTTTTTTTAGTGGTTAAAAGGTCAGCAATGTTTGTTTAAATTCTTATTTTGCTTATTTGTTGTTTGGAGGTATCAAAGAAACCAAAGATTTGCAATTTTCCATGAAAGTTTTTTTTTTTTTGCCTTTGACAAGCAGTAGAGAAACAGTTCCCAACATTCGTGGTTAACCTGTTGATTTGAAAATGACTCACCTCCCGATGAAGTCTCAAGTGTCTGTTTCATGAAGTTTTTGGTGAATTAAAAAAACAACAACACAGAAATCACCTCTCCTTTTTCTAATTTAAAGCAAATGGGGCTAGGCAAGCAAAATAAGTTGCTTTTCCAAAATTCCTGGGATCCATCATCTAAAAATAAATTGTGATAAATATATATATAGAGAGAGAAATTATAGCAAACCAAACCAAAACTCTATTGTTGTCAGAATAAAAAAAGTATAGTTTTGGACTTTACTGCAAGTCGTTTCTTAAACTTCTACCATCATGGTAATGGTTTAGTTACTTTTGGGAGATAAATATTTCAGCCTTCTTTATTTCTTAACCTTTTATTAGGGAAGATACATTAACAGCTTTCAATTCTGTATTTTCTTTTCTTTATTAAAATCTTGTAAAGTGAAAAGAAGTGACATTGCCTGGGAAGGCAGTTACTGTCTTATTATCCCCTTTACTTTCTCTTCAGTTATAATTAAAGCACAGCCAAGAGCCCCTGGTCTCCCCGCTCTCAGTGACCATCCCTCTCCCCACCTGTATGCCTGTATAAAACCACAGAAACAATGAAAAAAATCTTACATTTCCATAGTACTTGTAGTTTCTAAAGCACTTCCAGGCTTGGAATTAAAGTAGGCTAGGCTCAGCTGCAGTAAAAATAAAACTCCAAAATGTATAATGTCTTTTACAGTATTTTTCTTTCTTATGTACAAGCCCAAAACCTGTGTTCCCAGTGGCAGCATTCACTCTTTATTAGGAACTCGGGCTCCTTCCAATGCTGTGGCTTTGTAGCCCCTACATACTTGGTGTCCCCTTATTGTAGCCACTGAAAGAGAATGAGAGCGTGGAGGAGGCAGCATACCAGAGTCTTAAAAGAAGGGGCCTGCTGGTCGACCAAGATGGTGGCATAAGAGGCATCAGAATACCATTCCCCCCACAGAATGTTTGAACCACTAGCAAAAACTGGCAGAACCATCTTCCTCAAAATTCCAGGAAAGGGTTAAAGGGTTGTGTTAATTGGGAGAGTGCTGAATGAAGAAAATACAGCTTTATAAATGGTAGAAGCAGCTCGTGGCACCCTTGCTGGCGCTGCGGCATGGTTGGGAGACAGCACTTCCAGAGGGAGAAGAGTAACCCCTTTGTGTGCGCTGGGGTTGCCTGTGTGTCAGTGCCAATCTTTTGGCTTGTCTTGGGTCCAGTCTCTCACAACTTGTCCTGCAGGCAGAAGCACCTTACAGATAGCTAAAGCATTATAAGAAACAGTTAAGTCGAAATGGACTGTGGCAAAGGGTTATTTGCTTTAACCTATACCATAGGGAATCCAGATGGGGAAAAAGTATTTCATAGGGAGTAAAGTTGGTATCTACATTATTACAAATGGGGGAATTCCTAAGGCCGCTAGCTAGGACAAGACACAAGCTCAGAGAAGATGGCAAGGGCCCTGCACTTCGTATTAACCTAGGGCTGATCTTGACAGGAAGGATACCTTTGAAGCAGAGCACCAGCCAATGCAGAGCTGTTTTGCAAAGGCTGTTGCAAGTGTGCTTTGGTTTGTTTTTCTTAGCCCCTGGCACTCAAGTAAATCTGCCACATCACAGCTGGATACAAACTAAAGGAACAGACAACTTAGGGACTAAATCCCAGGATAACACTTTAAAATATTAAAACATGTAGTGTGTGCAACAAAAGATTACCAAAAAAAAAAAGGATATGATGGCCCATTCAAAGGAAGAAGATGAAAATATAGAAACTTCAAAGAAGATCAGACTTTTGACTTACTGGAGAAAGACTTAAAAAAATGCCCCTCAAAGTATATCAGGAAACCAATGAATGAACAATATGGGAATCTCAACAACCAAGCAGAAATACTGTACTTGAAGACCACAGTAACTGAAATGAAAGATTCTCTATAGGGTTAGAGCAGGAGAGTGGAACTGGTAGAAGAAAGAATCAGTGACCTAGAAGGAAAGAAAATTGAAATAATATGGTCTGAGGAGAAGAAAATAGAATGAAAAACAGTGTACAGAGACTAAGGGGGTACCTGTGGGGCACCATCAAGCATACCAATATATCTATTATGGGAGTCCCAGAAAGAGAAGACAGGGAAAAAGGAGCAGATGGAATATTAAATGAAATAATGGCAGAAATCATCTCCAGTTTAATGAAAGACATGGATATATACATTTGAGGGATCCCAGTGAATCTCAAACAGGATAAAATCAAAAGCTGCAAGAAAAAAGCAATGTGTTGTGTATAAGGGAGTCCCAATAAGATTAAGTGCTGATTTCTTATCAGAAACCATGGAGGCACAAAGGCAGTGGAATGAAATATTTAAAGTACTGAAATAAAGGGAAACAGATGTGGCTTAAGCAATTGAGCTCCTGTCTACCATATAGGAGGTCCAGGGTTTGATTCCTGGGGCCTCCTGGTGAAAGGCAAGCTGGCGCGTGCAGTGAGCTGGCCCACATGGAGTGCTGGCCCATGCAGGAGTGCTGGCCTACCCAGACAGCTGACACAGCAAGATGACGCAACAAGAAGAGACACAGAGGAGCGACAATAAGAGACGCAGCAGACCAGGGAGCTGAGGTGGTGTAAGAGATTGAGTGCCTCTCTCCCACTCTGGAAGGTCCCAGGATCAGTTCTTGGTGCCACCTAAAGAGAAGAACACACAGAGAGCAGACAGCAAACACAAAAACAGTGGGGTGGGGGGAGCTGGGGGGAAGCAGGAGAAATAAATAAAATCTTTTTTTAAAAAAAAAGAAGGTCTGAAATAAAATAATTGCCAACTAAGAATTTTTTTTTTATTGACTTTGTAATAATATTACATTAAAAATATATATGTGAGGTCCCATTCAACCCCACCCCCCCACCCCCCCTCTCCCCCCCCAACAACACTCGTTCCCATCATCATGACACATCCATTGGATTTGGTAAGTACATCTTTGGGCACCTCTGCACCTCATAGTCAATGGTCCACATCATGGCCCATACTCTCCTCCATTCCATCCAGTGGGCCCTGTGAGGATCCACGATGTCCGGTGATCACCCCCGAGGCGCCATCCAGGGCAGCTCCACGTCCCAAATACGCCCCCACCTCTCATCTCTTCCTGCCCTTCCCCATACCCATCGTCCACCATGTCCACTTTTCCCAATCCAATGCCACCTCTTCTATGTGGACATTGGATTGGTTGTGTCCATTGCACCTCTATATCAAGAGGAGGCTCAGATTCCACATGGATGCTGGCTGCCATCCTCCCATTTTCAACCAACTAAGAATTTTATATACAGTGAAACTGTTTAAAGATTGAGGGTGAGATTAAAGCATTTCCAGATAAACAAAAGCTGATGGAATGTATCACCACTAGAACAGGAGTTCTTCAGACTGAAGGGAAAAGACACTAGATATGGATTGAAGTGGCAAAAAGAAATAAAGACCTCTAGGAAATGTAATAATATGAGTACTTATAAATGTCAGTACTATTGTCTTATATTTTTTGGTATGTAAATCCTCTTTTTACTTCTTACAGTTTCTAAAGTGCAAATACATAATAAGTAATGATAAACCCATGGTTTGAGACATGCAATGTAGAAAGAAATTCTAAGTACAAAAATAATAGGGGAATGAAGGGCTGTAGGAGCAGTATATGTGTACGCTATTGAAATTAAGTTGGTATCAAATCACATGTCATGGTTATAGATTTAGTATGTTAAATTTAAGCCCCATGGAAAAATATATCCTGAAAGAAATGGAAAGAGACTCAAACTGGTGCCAAAAAAAAAAAAGACGACGACATTTATTGAAGAACTGAGGGACCAAAATGGTATGAGATTTAAAAAGACAAAATAGCAAAATGCAGAAAAAAGCCCTGCCTTAGTTACTTTAAATGTAAATGGAGGAGACCCTGCTATCAAAATGCAGACACTAGCAGAATGGATTAAAAAAACACCAAACAATATGCTTGTTATAAAAGATGCATGTTAAATTCAAAGTCACAATTAGTATGAAAGTAAAAGGATAGGAAAATATATACCATGCAAAGAATAACCAAAAGAGAGCCAAGTTATATACATTAATTTCAGTTTTAAGTAAAAAAACTGTTAGGACAGACAAAGCAGATCGCTATATACTGATAACTTTGCCAATTCAACAAGAAGATATAACAATTATAAATATGTATACCCCTTACAGCAAAGGCCCCAAATATATGAAGTAAATATTGCCATATTTGAAGGAAGAAATAGAAAATTCTACCTTAATACAACACTTAGTAGAGCACTATGAATAATGGATAGAACATCAGGGGAAGATCAATCAGGAAATGGAAGACTTGAACAATACTGTAACCAACGAGACCTAACAGACATATACAGGACACAAGAGCAGCAGAATACCTTCTTCTCTGGTGTACATGGATCATTCTCCAGGATAAGCCATATGTTAGATCACAAAACAAGCTTAATACATTTTAAAATATTGAAATTGTATAATGTACTTTTGCTGACCACAGTGGAATGAAGCTAGAAATCAGTAACAGAGTGGGAGGTGGAAATTTCACAAATATGTGGAAATTAAACAGCTTAAAAAAAAACAGTTTTATTCACACACTGTACTGCCATCCAAAGTGTACAATCAGTGGCCTTTAGTATAATCACATGCATTCATCATCACAATCAATTTTAGAACATTTTCCTTGCTTCAAAAAGAGAAGTCCCATACCCCTTGTAACCCCCAATTATTGACACTTAGCACTGGTATAGTACCTTTGTTTCAACTGATGAAAGAATATTACATTATTACTGTTAATTATAGTCTATAATTTGCATTAGTTGTATTTTTCCCCGTATACCACCATATTAACACCTGTAATAGTGACATACATCTTTTCTAGTTCATGAAACATCCTTATGTTTGTACTATTAATCACAGTCATCATTCACAGCAGTGTTCACTGTGTTACACAGTGCCAAGTTTTATCCTTTAGTTTTCCTTCTAGTGACATGCATGGCTCTAAACTTCACCTTTTAACCACAATCACACCCATAATTCAGTGTCATTACTTATACTCATAATAATGTACTATTAAATGTAAATTTTTTCGGGAAACGGACTTTGGCCCAGTGGTTAGGGCGTCCGTCTACCATATGGGAGGTCCGCGGTTCAAACCCCGGGCCTCCTTGACCCGTGTGGAGCTGGCCATGCGCAGTGCTGATGCACGCAAGGAGTGCCGTGCCACGCAGGGGTGTCCCCCGCGTGGGGGAGCCCCATGCGCAAGGAGTGCGCCCGTGAGGAAAGCCGCCCAGCGTGAAAAGGAAGAGCAGCCTGCCCAGGAATGGCGCCGCCCACACTTCCAGTGCCGCTGACGACAACAGAAGCGGACAAAGAAACAAGACGCAGCAAATAGACACCAAGAACAGACAACCAGGGGAGGGGGGGGGGGGGGGAATTAAATAAGTAAATAAATCTTTAAAAAAAAAAAGTAAATTTTTTCATTAAAAATTTTTATTGAAGTCTAACATACATGAACATACACAAACAATAAGAGTATAGTGAAAGTTTGAACTTACAAAACAAATGTGCATTTCATCATACAGGACTCCCATACATCACCCCACCACTGCCTTTCATTGTTTTGAAACATTCGTTATAAACTATGAAATAGCATCATCAAAATATAGCTTCTAACTATAGTCCATATCTTATATGTGGTGTGTATTTCCCCCCAACTCACCCAAGTATTAACACCCTGTATTAGTAGTATATATTTGTTATAATTCATGAGCGATTTTTCCAATATTTGCTCTGTTAACCACAGTCCATCTTCCAGCACAGGATTCACTGTGTTATACAGTCTCATACCTTGTACTATCTAAACAGCACACTTTTAAACAACCAATGGGTTAAAGAAGAAATCACAAGAGAAATTAGGAAATATCTTGAGGCAAATGGAAATAAAAACACAACATTCCAAAATTTATGCGATGCAGCAAGGCAGCACTGAGAGAGAAATTTATAACACTAAATGCTTACATTATAAAAGAAGAAAGAAATCAAATCTCACAACTTGGACTCTAGAAAAAGAAAGGCTAACTAAATCCTAAGAAAGCAGAAGCAAAGAAATAATGATTAGAGCAGAGAAAATGAAATAACAATAGATAAATCAATGAAACCAAATTTGGTTTTTTGAAAAATATGTAAAGGACAAAATTTTAACTGGATTGATAAAGAAAAAAGATAGAGGACACAATAACAAAAATGAGGAATGAAGGGGGACATCACTACCTCTTATAAAAGGATTATAAGAGGTACTATGAACAACGGTACATTAACTAATTAAATGTCAATGAAATGGACAAATTGCTAGAAACACACAAACTTCCTACACTGACTCAAGAAGAAGTAGAGGATTTGAACAAACCAGTAACAAGTAAAGAGGTTGAGTCAGTAATAAATACCTCCCAACAATGAAAAGGCTAAGATCAGATTGTTTCACTGGCGAATGTTCCCAAACATTCCAAGAAGAGTTAACACCAGTCTTGCTCAATCTCTTCCAAAAAATTGAAGAGGAGAGAATACTCCTAACTCATTCTATGAGGCCAACATCTCCCTTTTACCAAATCCAGATAAAGATACCACAAGAAAAGAAAATCCCTTATGCAGAAAATCAATTCCTCAATAAAATACTAGCAAAATACTGGGATTTACCTCGATATGCAAGGGTGGTTCAACATAGAAAATCAATGCAATATAGCACATTAATAGAATGAAAGAAAAAAAGGACAAGTTCATCTCGATTAACACAGAAAAACATTTGATAAAATGTAGCATCTGTTTTTGATAAAAGCACTTAGAAAACTAGGACTAGAAGGATATTTTTTCAGTATGATAAGGGATATATATGAAAAATTTTCAGCTAATATACACACTGGTGAAAGACTGAAAGCTTTCCCTTTAAGATCAGGAACAAGACAAGGATGCCCACTGTCATCACTATTATTCAGTTGTACTAATAGTTAAGCAAGAAAATGAAATAAAAAAGCAACCAAATTGGAAAGGGAAAAGGAAAACTTTCCATATTTGTGGATGACATGATCCTATAAAGAAAAAATCCTGGAGAATCTACAGCAGAGCTATTTTAGTGAATAAATGAAGTCAGCAAAGTGGCAGGGTACCAGATAAAATGGTAAAAACCATAGTGTTTCTCTACACTACTAATGAACAATATGATGAGGAAATCAAGAAAAAAATCCATTCACAGTAGCAACTGAAGAATCAAATATCTAGGAGTAAGTTTAATCCTAGGATTAAAGCACTTATATCTGAAAAACTACAAAATGTTGCCAAAAGAAATAAAAGAAAACCTAAATCTTCTTCTTCATAGATTGGAAGACTTAAGTTTTGTTAAGATGTCAGTTTTACCCAAAGTGATTTACATATTCAACTCAATTGCAGTCATAATTCCAACAGCCTTCTCTGCAGAAATGGAAAAGCCAATCATCAAATTTCATGGGAGGGTAAGGAAACCCTAATACCCGAAACCATCTTGAAAAAGAACAACAAAGTTGGAGGACTTACACTTCCTGGTTTTAAAGTTTATTACAAAACTACAGTAAGCAAAACAGCATGGTACTGGCACGAGGACAGGAATACAGACCGACAGAATCAAATTGGGAATTCAGAAATAAACCCTTACATCAGTGGCCAATTGATTTTGACAAGGGTGCCAAGAGTTCTCAATGGGTAAAGAATAGTCTCTCCAAGAAGAGACCTAAATATTCCTGTGCAAAAAGTTAAAGGTGGACCCCTACCTTATATCATATGCAAAAATTAACTCAAACTTATAAAACTCTAGAAGAAAACATAGGGAAGCATATTCAGACCTGTGTTATAGAAGGGTTTCTTAGACTTTATACCCAAAGCAAGAGCCATAAGAGAAAAAAATAAATGGAAATTCATTAAAATTAAAAACTTTTGCTCATCAGTAAAAAGATGTCCTACAGAATGGGAGAAAATACTTGGAAGCTGTATATCTGATATGTGTAAAGAACTCCTACAACACAACACAAGACAAACGACCAAATTAAAAATGGGCAAAGGTCTTGAACAGACAGTTCTCCAAAAATATGTATAAATGGCAAAAAATTACGTAAAAACATGCTAAAGGTTAGTAGCCATTAGGGAAATTAAAATCAAAACCACAATGAGACACTAGGATGCAAGTATTTTTAAAAAATAGAAAACTGCAAGTGTTGGTGAGGATTAGAGAAATAGGAACACTCAATCATTGTTGGGTGAAATGCAGAAGGGTGTGATTGCTGTGGAAAACAGTTTGGTATTTCCTCAAAAAGTTAAATGTAGAATTACCATTTGAATTGTCGACGGTATATGCTGTCTAGGTTTATACTCAAAACAAATGAAAGTAGGGACTGGAAGAGATATTTGCGCAATGACGTGCATAATGGCATTATTCACGATTGCCAGAAGATGGAAGTAACCAAGGCGTCCACCAATGATGATTGGATAAACAAAATATACTGTATACATATAATGAAATGTTATTCAGCCATAAAAAGAAATGAAGTTCTGACATAAGCGACAGCATGGATGAACTTTGAAGACATCATTTTGAGTGAAATAAGCAGGACACAATAGGATAGATATTGTATGATTTCACCGGTATGAAATAACTAGAATAAGTAAATTTAGAAAGTCAAAGTAGAATACAGGTTGCCTGGGACAGGGGTGGGGTAGGGAGGTAGAAATTGAGAGTTAATGCTTATATGGTACAGAATTTCTGTTTAGGGTGATGGAAAAATTTTGGTAACGGATGGTTGTGATGTTAGCACAACATCATGAATGTAATTACCACCCCTGAGTTAGGTACTTGAATGTGGTTAAAAAGGGGAAATTTTAGGTTGTATGTATTTTACTAAAATAAAAATTTCAGGAAAAAAAAAGTAGCCTGGGCCTGGGGTGGTATACATCATTGGCAATAACAGATCACATGACCAAATCCAAGCGCCTGGAAGTCTGGGAGATGTAATCAAGCTCTGGGCCCAGGTATAAAGCCTGTTACTATCGAAAGAAATAACGGCTTGGTGGAGAGGTAACAGTTTCTGCTATAGGCTTCATATTTGATTCGCATAGCAATTGGAGAAGAGTAGGTGGAATAGGGTTTATCCCCTCTGTTTGACTGATGTGGAAACTAAGTTTACCAAGTTCTGCCGTCCATGACCTTGATTCATAGTGTGATTGTGTTGCTACCCCGGAAATCTCCTTGGCTACATTTTTATGCAGAATCTTTCCCTGAGTCCTATCAAATTACCTTTTCAAAGCCTATGCTTCTAAACATTTCCATATTCCTAGTATCTTCTGTTGTTACATTTTGAGCCTGAGGAAGTCCTGCTAGGTATAGTTGTACATTTACCAGAGGTTAGATTCTAACGTCAGCCCTCAAGGCAAAAATCACATGTAGCCAAAAATGACCCCTGAAAATCCCTTTGGAAAGCACACTGCTGGAGACTGCCACATATCTCTCATTAATATCCACAAAACCAGTTCTTCCTCCAGCTTTGGAAATAGATTGCTCTCCCCTCAGTGGAGCCCCTAATGAAACAATTTTTTTTTTATTTTCATATTCTACCAAAAATATGTATCCTTAAGCACAAGAATTATACTTAGCATAACACAGCGCTCTTGGCATGGAAATCACACTTTCTAGATATTTCCTTGTTACTGAGTTTCTCCTACCAGAATGGATTCGTTGAGACTGGAATTTCTCCTGTGCCTTTTATAAACTGTATCGTTTTTTTTTTTAAACTCAGTTTTTTTCTGCTTCAGAAAGACGACTAGATGTGTCATATGGAGAAACATGGTGAGAATGGGGACTCTCTTGCTTTCTGGTCCCTAGAACAAACCTAGAGAGGGGACTCAAACTCTGCACGTGTCATTGGCCTGCACAGAGCCAGCGTTGTCTGGGGTGAAGGGCAGAGGCTGGGGTTCTGGCAGCCGTGCCCCGTTAGCGCCTTGTTCCTTGTCCCACATTAAACTGATGCCATTCCTTTGCCTGCAATGTCCTGCCCAGATTCTGGCACCAGTTCTGTGGCCAGCCCCGTCGCCCGGGGCAGTTTTGTTTGGGTCAGTTTTGTTTTATTTCGACAGCAGTGAAGTACAAGCCACCTAGGTGTACAAGGTAGAGCTGTTTGTATCTAGCGTGTCTTCCAACTTGTCATTGTGCAGCCAAGGGGGCCCGTCTGCCAGCATGTCTGCTGCTATTCACCAGTGTCAATTTTTTTGGGAGGCGGCATATACAATAAATCTAACCTGACTCCTCATATTCCTGAGGCAGCCCTTGGGCTTTAGCTGGCCCCCTTTTCCCCTCTCACGACTTTACGTAATGCTTCATTTAGAACAGAGAATAGTGGATTTGCAGAGTAAATGTTCCAATAAGGAAAAACAAAATCTTCAGTGACCCTCTCGGACCTGCCAATATGAAAACCTTTCTCGATGCCTGGAAGAAAAAAAAAATTCCTTTGTTAGCTGAATCTCTGTACTGGAGTCTGTAAAATACACTTCTCAAGTCCTACGGAGTTTCAGAATAATGAGCAGTAAAAACTCTGAGATCGTTCAGTGAGAGGGAGAATACTTTGGTTTTATAAAGGAAATTCATGGTTAAGCAAATCTGGAGAAACTAGAACGATCAAAAAGTATTAGTTCTCCTCTGTGCTTCTGAATCTGAAAATAGTAGCATTCTAAATGCACAACACGGCCATTCATCCGGCACTGGAAATTCCCCCAAATCTTGAAAATTATCCTTATTAGTCAAGCCCAGAAGGGATCATCTGACTGCTCCTCGGGGAAATGAGAATTTTCGTTTGGATCTCATTTCTATATACAGTACTTAAATTGTAGAGGAGCTATGCAGTATCTGGGGACATTGGGATTGTGGTCATACTTTTAGCCAAGAAATACTTTTGAAAGCTGCTGCTCTAATTTATACTGTTCCTCATCAATGTTAATAATTAGTTTCAGAGTAGTAGAATTTGTGTGTGTATAATATTTCAGTAGTTTTTTTTTGATATTTCAATAGTTTCGAAAGGTATGACCTGATGTGTTTGATGTTTCCTCTAATCTACCAAGTTTATAATCCCGGTACTCCATAGGCTATTTTTTGATGGCATCTATTCCATTTGAATACATAATATGTCATATTTATGGTGATTTTATAAAAAACGGTATGCTAAAATGCTTGAGTATACCTTCCAGCCAATTTGTTGTGTTGAATTGTGATAGAAAAAGTATGAGAATTGTCAGTCCACTGTTAGAAATTATGGGAGAGCGTATCAGAAGTTAAGGTATTCCACTAATTTGGAATCATGGGCTCTCTCTTTGGTTCTGTGCCAGATGAAGCAGGCGGCTTGTTCCTAGGAGCTTTGTTGTAGGAAAAACATGCTTCTCTAAGTACTAGAAATAGTAGCATTCTACATGCACAACACCTAAGGTGTCCAAAATGTCTGTGGCAACAGAGAGGAGCAAAAGCAAACAAGAAGACCCAAGTGAGATCCAGCTCTGCCAGCTGATCTCCTTGCAGGTGATCTTGAGTTCAGGTCCTACCCACACCCCCAAGATAAATGCATACCCTAAGTGAATTTCATTTTTCTCAGTCACCCCTGAAGCAAAAACTCTCTCAGAGCAGCTGAAAAATGGGTGGCAGCCAATGCCCACCGGCCATTTAGCTCAGTGAGTGTGTGCCCTGCCGTCGGGCAAGATGGGAGATGGGAAGCCACAGTTCCCTCAGCCTGTCTCAGCCACCACCTGCTCTTTCCACTACTTAAGGATGCAGATTTCTATTCTTTACTGAGTCTTTCTAGTGCCTAAAGAAGCCCGTGCTTTCCTCTGGCTTGTGTCAGATCAGATGATTATTATCAAATCGATTCTAGGCACCGTTTTAAGTTCCCCAAAGGGCTGCTGATGCGAAGCACCAGAAATGTCTTGGTTTGTATAAAGGGGATTTATCTGAGGTAAAAGCTTACACTTCTAAAGCTGTGGAAAGTCCTAATGGAGGCACCATAAGAGGTGCTTCCTTCCCCAAGTCAGCTGCCAAGTGTTGAAGCAAGATGGCCGCCCATCTCTGCCGAGTTTTAGGCTCCGCTGAGGGGAACCATGTATAGCGCTGGTCTCTTTCTGGGCCTTCTCTATCAGTCTTGGATACTCCACATTCTTCCCAAATCCAGCTACAAGCTGCTGGGCATATGTCTCTTCTCTCCCTGGGCCTCAGCTCTTTGGGCCTCTCTGGGACTTCTCTCCTTGCTCAGCTGTGGGCTGAACTGGTGTTCATTTTCTCTCACACGGTAGGATCAAATATGGCGGCTTCCTTTCTCACTGCCTCTCTGTGTCTCCATTTTTGTCAGACCCAGCACAAGGGCAGAGACTCAACCTGAGTCACGCCTCACCAAAGTAGTCCAATCAAAAGCCCTAAATCGTTCTTATCAAGGAATCCAATCAAAGGCCCCTCAGCTGACTTGAATGCAGTCAAAGTGTATCCCAGCCATAGGAATAGACTGGTTTAAAAACATTATCTTTCTCTTTTTTGGGGATTCATAAAATAATCTCAAACTGCCACAGCCTCTGAGAGAATTGTATTTTTACTAAATCTGATGTGAAACTCTAGTCCCTGCATCTCCAGTGTGCTCCCTGCCAAGGCAGTTATTTATTCCTTTTTGGGAGAGCTATTTCTGTGCATGGTCAGGGTGCTGAACTCCCATTGACATAGACAGAAATTCTCTTTGGCCTCAGCTTGGAAATAGTCTATGAGCCTTTAATTACACCCTCTGGCAAAGGAGAAAGAGCTCTTGAAACATGCATAAATTTCTGTACATATTTCCAAGCCTGGGCTGTTTAAAAAAAATGCTGTATGTCTTTTTTTTTTTTTTCCTCTTTGAACTTGGACATGAATTTTTGTGAAGTACAACATGTCAAGGGAAGGGCAATGAGAAAATATGCAGGGGTATTTACTTAAAAATTACTCAGTGAATCCATCAAGATATGTTCATTGGTTTTAATCTGGTGTACTGTATTATGAAATGAGAGGTATATTTATTATGTTTTGAATGGTTATTATTATTATTGTTTTTAATCTCAACCTGGTTTTGCCCTGGTGCATTGTGTAATCCTTGCCCATCTCTAACCATGCATTTTATTTTCCTTTTTTACACTTCAAATAAAATTAAAACTTCCAGAGCTATTTATTAATTTGTCCCTCTTTAAAATGTAAATACAAAACCAAGTGAACTGTGCTGAATTTTTGTGCAAGTTCTTGTAAATATGTATATACAGTGAATTTTAAAAATACTGAATTTTGTGGATTTTAAGGCCATCCTTATAGAGTAATGGAAGTGTATTTGGTGGTTTTTAAGTGTTACTTGGTTAGGCAGAGTTCTGAGATCCGTGGAAGTCTTCAAATCTGTGTGGCTCAGACATTCTATTGTGTGCCGAGCTTGCCTAATCTGTACCAAAGGAGGCTGGGTGGTCACAGATCATGGAATTTGCAGGTAATCCTAATTCCACTGTATGTTTAAAATAACAGCTCCACGGAAGCAAAACAGACTGACTTTCTTGCCCATTTGTTTGGTTTGGGTGTTACCAGAATACAGTGGTGAGGGAGCTGGAAAAGAACCGGAACGAACCGCAAACTGCCCGTTACTCCTGAGTGAGGACTAGTCGATCTTTCATTTGGGAGAGAGATTTGTAAACCTCATAGCAGGCTCAGTTTTCGTGAGTGAGAACACAGCAGTGGTGTATTTCCTGCTTGTCCTGCATTTCCTTGCGTCTCCTAAGCCTAATGATTTCCATTGGATCGGGAATCAGGTGGAAGGGTTCAAATCCCAAGTCCACTACTTTCTTGCACCAACCACTGAAACCCTTTTTTTCATCTTTTGTAGGTGGAGGATAATAACAGCTGAGCATTAGAATTATTTTTGAAAAATAAGTAATGTACCATATGCTCAGTGTCTCTTTAGGAAAATAAGCACTTACGTAGCCCTTACGATGTGCCAGGTGTAAGAGGATAGCTCATTTTGTCCTTACGGCAGTCCTAACAGTAGGTATAAAGCCATATTAGTACTGCCCTGCTCTCCAGGTGAGGCACATCAGCAGGATACTAGCTGGTGTGCTGCCCGTTAGAACAAGAGTCTCCATCCGTGACGTGAGCCAGGTTGATTTCAGATGGTAACTGAGACCCCTTTCAGGTTTAGCATTCTCTGGTACCTCATTCTTTGAAAATATGGCAAGGATGCATTTTGGCCATGTTTCATGTAATTCAAAAGGTAAAAAGTCACTACATGTTCCAGTCCATCTAATTGCGTTTAGGGTAAGGTATTTTCTGACAGATACAGCCCATTGAGATGTTCTTTTACTTTTTTTTACTGGTGTTAGGTTTACTATTGGAGTTGAGAATTCCTTCAGCCTTGAAGGAGTGGCCAGCACAGGAATGAATGGTCTAGGCTGATTTGGCACAATAGGGAGTGGTGAGGAGTGTGGCCAAGAGAGCGGCTGTCTTCTGTCGACCCAGTTTCAGTGGAGATCAAACATTAGTGCCAATCAAAATCATCTGGAGGACTTATTAAACCAAGGCTTGCTGGTTCCCACCCCTAGAGTTTCAAGTTCCGTGGGTCTGGGTTAGAGCCTGAGACTGGGATGCACTTGGAGAAGCACAACCCTGAGGGAATGTGTGACCAGCATTGCATTGCCGGTTTTCAAGAACGTCCTTCTACCACTCAAGCACTCTGGCTTTTTCAGTGTCTTCTCTGATTCTCCAGACATTTCACTGCTGAAAAACACTCAGATCACACAGTGACTAGGCAAGAAAACATTGGGCAAGAACATCAAATCGGTCTCTTCTGTAATTGAAATCTCCTGCTTTTGTAAACTCTGGCCACCGCTGGCTGGGCCAAAGTAAACGCGTCTGTTTGCCCCACTCAGCTTGCAGTTTGCAACCTCTGCTTTAGATGGTAGAAAGATAGAAACGACGGAGAAGGAAAGAATGGAGGCTTCTGAACTTCTTTTTGTGATAAAAGTATGATGGAGAAAAGCACAGCCCAGAAGACACAGCAAGAAGGCACGGCATGTACCTTCCTTCCACAACGTGAAAATAACCTAGTATTATATACCATATAATCCACAACACGGCCAATTAAAATTAAGAGTGTTCTCTTGCTTAGGGGAACGTGGGCTGTGAGGGGTGGTCACTGAGCTGACCCATCAGCCAGTGACAGGCACAGATTGTGGGCATGCCCCAGGGGGCCTTCTCCCCCTCACCTTCCGGTACCTGTGGCCCTGCCCCAGCCTTTTCTCCTCCCCTCTCCACCCACATCTGCCTCTCCTAATCCTTCCTTAGGCTTTATTTCAGCTTCACTTGCACCTTTTGCCACCTCCGTTTGAGCTATAACAGGTCCCATCTATCTTTTTTTAAAAAGATTTATTTTATTTATTTATGCCCCCCCCCCCGCCCTTGCTGTTTGTACTCGCTGTCTGCTCTCTGTGTCTGCCCATCTTCTCTTTAGGAGTCACCGGGAACCCAACCTGGGACCTTGGGGAGAAGATGCTCAGTCACTTGGGCCAACTCCACTCTCTGTTGTGTTGTATCTCACTGTTTCCTCTTTGTGTCTCCTTGTTGCGTCATCCTGTTGTGTCAGCTCACCATGGCAGCCTGTCATGCCAGCTTGCTATCTTGCTCGTCTTCTCCAGGAGATGCCAGAAACCAAACCCAGCACCTCCCATGTGGTAGGCAGGAGCCTCAGTTGCTTGAGCCACATTCACTTCCCATCCCATCTACCTCTGAAGGCAGATTAGCATTAATCATAATAATAGGGACCATTTTCTGAGCACTTACACTGTGCCGGTACTGTTGTAGGTACTTAGAATAGGTTAGGCCATTTAATCTTCACAACAACTCTACGAAATGGAAAATATGACTCTCCTATTTTGAAGATACAAGGTACAGAGATGTTGTATGACTTGTCTAAGACCACACAGCTAACAAGAGACAGAGATGGGATTTGAACTCGGGCTATCTGGCAGCAGGACCCACGCCCACAACCACTAGGCCACCTATCCAGTGTGGTTGCCAGCCCCACACCAGGACTTAGATGGAGGGGGAGGCTGAGCAGAGCCCAGAGAGTCATTTCTACTTCCTTCCGTGTCTGAGCGAACATTTGACACCTCAAACCTTATAAAAATAGGGTTGTGTCCAGCGTGCGAGCTGAGACCAGGAGTGCTGCTCGAAGATGTCTGGAGTTGCCTGCTGGGGGTTGTGCAGGATTTATTTGGTCAAATTTAATCAGAAGCTTTCCTTGAGTTGGTCTTTATTTTAAACAGGTGGTACCAGGGATTGAACCCAGGGCCTCATGTATGGGAAGCAGGTGCTCAACTACGGAGCCACACCCACTTCCCCCTTGAGTTGCTCTTTTAATAATAACCATTTTGGTCAACAGCAGAGCATTTTGGACCCTCTAACAGCACTGTCCAATAGAAACCTAACGTGAGCCACAAATGCAAGTCGTGCGTGTAATTTTAAATCTGCCAGCAGTCACGTTTTTTTAAAAAGTAAAAGGGAACAAGTGAAATGAATTCCAATGTGCATTATTTCACTCAATATCCAAGCTATTATCCTTTCAACAATTAATGTCCAACGCTGTTAATGAGGTACTTGACATCGTTTTTTCATACTAAGTCTTTGAAATCGGAGGTATGTCCCACACTCATAAGCTTCTCCATTCTGGTGCTCAGTGGCCCCATACGGCTAGTGCTACTGTCTGCGACAGCGCAGCGCTCAACCAAAGGCAGGTAGGCGCTGTGCGCAGAGCAGGTGACACAGGGAGAAAGCTCTGGAATATCAGCTGTGAACGGGGGAGGAACACAAGGCAGAAAAGATCAAGAAAGCATCTGGATACAGTTAATTCAAAGAAGTGATTGTGGAGGCCGATAATGGGAAACTTTGGGGAAATTTTGCTAATTGGTGGAAAGTTGGAAAAAAATATATATATATATATACTGTTTACTGATTTATTTAGTTGAGTTCATTTTTCTTTGGAGCTAGGATAAAGGATTGCACATATCACAGTCATGGATGTTAGATCATTGCAAAACGAACTTTGGAAAGAATTATTTGAGGACCAGGGTTATTCCATTTGAGTGACTTAAGCTTCCTGACCTCTTTTCGGTTTTCTAGACCAGAAGGATATAAGACATTTCTTAAATCGTTTTTTGTTTTTTGTTTTTTTCTTGTCCAACTTGTAGAAAGAAATGTGCGCCTTTAGTTCTCTTAGAGTTTGAGAGTCGGATGGTGCAAATAAAGCTTTGGCTTTCTGGACCTGGGTGTTGTGTGTGTTTTGTGTGTTGTGGTAGCACACACACACAAAGCGACAGCGATAAGAGCAGGGGGACTGGCGGGTGTCTCAGTCAAACTTCTCTGGATGCATACTGTCAGCTGCACAAACAGTTTCCATTCTCCGTGTTAGTTAATGGCTAATCTAGAGATTGTACTGCCATTTGCTGATAGAGCACAGTTTAAAATATTTTATCATTAATGTGACAGGGAGTTGGATAAAGAAAATGAAGCGTGATTATAAAATGCTAATTACCGTTCTCAAGTGCATATTGGGCACACGCGAATATTTGCAGCATAATTTGCTTTATTTATTATTTCAGTTTGGTTATAAATGTTAATTCAATTGCAGATGGTATGTTGGCAATTTACAGAGCTATAAAGTTATTTGGAAATCCTAATATTTTCTACCAAAATGCTCCATTCGTGATAGATGGGCTAAATAAAAAAAGCCCCTGCTCTTTAGAGTTAAATACATTAATTGGCAAGTAGGCTGCAGGGATTTCCAGATCTGGGCTTGCTGTGTTAACACTTTAAAGGAGGGGAGGCTATAGTTTCTATTTCCAAGTGGGAATTTTCCTGAGGAGAAGGAGCCCAGAGGAAAAAGTTCTGTTATTCCTGCCACGCTTGTGTTTTCTTTGAGGCTGAGATTTCCTTCATCTTCAGTCCTTAGCAGTAAAGAGATATACCCGAAGCCATGTTTTTTTTCTGTATTATATCAACAGTTTCAGAGACACTGATGATAATAATTACGGCACATGCCTGCTCGCTCTGTGTGTGTGAGAGGGAAGAGATGGGAGAGAGATGTTTTCTCAGTCCTCACTGATTACTTGAAAATATATGTAGGATTTCAACCAGAGACGGGTCCCACCCCTTGTTTTTGTCCTGCAAACTACGAATCTTTTTTTTTTTTTTTACGTTTGTAAGTGGTTGAAAAAAAAATTTTTTTAAATGATAGTATTTCATGACACTTGAAAATTATATGAAATTCAAATTTCTCCATCCACATAAAAGTTTTCTTGGAAGGCAGCCATGACCATTCTTTTCCTTGTCCTCTTTGGCTGTTCTTGCCCTACCGTGCAGAGTTGAGAAGCTGGGGCACATGCTGTGTGGTCCACAGGGCCTGGAGATTGACTCTCTGGCCCTTTGCAGAAGTTCGCCAACCCTCGATTAGACTACCTAAGGCATAGCTTACTATTATTATTGTTACTTACTTTTAGTTATTACATAATTTTTGGAACCCAGAACTTTGGGGGACAAATAAGTTAGGAAATCCAACTGCTTAAAAGCAGGCAAAGAGATTATAAAGGTAATTCTTAGCTTTCTTCTTTTGTGGTGATGTTGATAATTAAAAGTCACAGTTTTGAATTATTAATGTAAATAATTTTGTGCTTTGCATGCATGCAGGATGATCAAAACATTCTCCTTGCCCCCAAAATAAGGATAAAAGTAAAGATTTTTTTACTTTTATTGTCAAATTAAAAACATAAAGCAAACTGTGTTCCTGGGCTGTTCTGTTTGTGTTAACAATTAGGAATCTTGCATGGAAGCACAGCAATCCCAGGAAATATGGCTGCTTTATATAACTCGTTTGGAAAAGTGTCATTCTTTACTAAGAAATACTGTGCTTAATTAATTCTTGCTCCTAGGAGGTCAACTTGGGGCACTCATTATGGCCTTAATTGGAGGTATAAATCCTGAGACCCTGGAGGAAAAACACATTGAGTGGTTAGTGGTCTCTGGCCTTTTGGGTGAGTGTGCCCCAGTGCCAGCCCCATCTCGGAGCATGACAGCTTATGGCTTTGACGGCTTTGGGTCTGGCCAAACCACTATTAGGTTTAAAGGCCAGTGTGCAATAAGCAAAGAAAGGCAATGACTTGTCCCGGTGTTCTGCATTAAACAGTGTGAGACAATCCACTACCTTCTGACTTGGAAAAATGTGTTTCTGTGAACTCCGGTTTTTCGTATTAAATTATATTCATTATACGGCCCATCTGGAGTCTCCTGCCAGGCCAAAAAATCATCTTCCAGACATTAGCAAAAGGAAGTTAAATGTAATTTTTTTTTAATTGTATACTTTTCATTTCCATTTATTATTTTTTTCCTTTTATTGGAGAAACCAGATGGGAAGGAAGGCAGGGTCCCCTCCCTCAGCCCGGCCCCCTTTGGGAACAGAGGCGGAATCTTCCTGGCTGCTGTTCCCCTCACACATTGGCTTGAGGTGATGATGGGCTGTCTAGATTCTGGGGATAATTGCCGGAAAGGTCAGGAGTTCACTTTGAAGCT
This sequence comes from Dasypus novemcinctus, assembly GCF_030445035.2. NCBI lineage: Eukaryota > Metazoa > Chordata > Mammalia > Cingulata > Dasypodidae > Dasypus > Dasypus novemcinctus. Next base: position 32,370,272 of record NC_080703.1, on the reverse strand, counting down.
CGAACAGGATTGGGGCAGTGGGGTTTGGAGAGGACACACAGTGCGGTGGCTAACTCCGAGGTTTCACTGAAGTGGGTTGCCACAAATTGCATCTGACAGCATGGAAATAAAACTCACAAAAACCACCTATGATGCGCGTCATTGCTGTGTCCCGGTATCGACTTGGTTATTTTGCCGGGGTTGTCCTTTTGCTGGATTTTGACTCTGTGTGGAAAAGACCCATATACGGGAGACTCTTGGCTCCCGTCAGCTCTTTGCACCTTCCCAAACCAGCCATTTCCTACAAAAGATACAGAGGTTCCCAGTGGAGACGCGATCAACGCGTTCAGGCACACGGAAATCCGAGAAACATTGTACCAGAAGGAACACAGAGCCCTTGGAAGCCAGTGACATGGAGCTGCAAGAGGAGCCAATGGTTTGCCCAAGGCCCCGAAGCCAGTTAAAGGCAGAGTCTAAACCAACCCACAGCCCTTGGGACTTGCACTCAGATGTGGCTTCTGCTTAGCCATCTACTGCCCTGTTCATCCATTTGAACAAGTATTTACAGAGAGCCACGTACTGTTTCAGGGCCTGGTGATGCAAAGGCTAAAGTCATTACATCTTCTGCTTAATAAATGCCATCAGAAGGATTCTGCAGTCATTATCTGTATATATCCTACCGCTCATCTATTAGTTGCCCCAAAGGAGTTCAGGAGTTGCTGTGTTTGGAAGGGATTTTATTTTAAGTTCAGATATTGGCAAGGTACTTTTTGGCAACATACTGGCACTTCCAGTGCAATTGTGCATTTCTTGGGGATACAAAAGAGAAGCTGGGGAGGAGGGCTCATTTTGAAGTTCTGATCATGAATCTTTGGGCCCTGGGTACAATTTTATTTCAATCAGGTTCTAATCACAGATTAAGGCTGTTACCACCTAACTATGTTTTTATTACCCTTAAGTCTTCCCGGCAGATTAAAGACAAGAGCGTCAAACAAACCTAGAGATGAAGCTCATCTGATTTATCGCTTTACGACACACCTGACATTTGGAGGGCCAGGGAGGAGAGACGCGGGGCGAGACCCCTTGTCACGCAGGCAGTGATTTCCTCTGTGTCTGCAAAGGGTCTGGTGCCCTTGGTCCAGTCGGCCGAGCCCCTCCTCTTTTTGGGGGCCCTGCCCTAACCTCATTCATTTCACATGGTCATAGACCCACATTACCAAAGTCAATAGCAGCTTCAGGTTTTCCCTCCATAGCACTGTGGTAAAGTTCTGTTCCCCCTAAATGAGTTACTTTGGCTTTAAATAATGGGCCCCCCAGCTTCTCTGTTCCTCAGTGTGTGATGTGGTTTCACATACCACTCTCCACTTTCAACAAAGCAGATAAGGTATCAGCACAATTAAAAGTGAAAAATAATCCGTCTGCTTTTAGTGAATGCTTACAGAACACACACGGATACAATAGATTTTAAGTCATTTATATCCGGCACTTTTTTTTTTCCCCCTCAATCTGTAAATGAGGGCACCTAATGCGGAATGGCCGGCAAGATACCCTATCCTTCCCTCATTAAGATGACGAGATGAGGGGCGATGATTCAGATCGGTGTATTTTTGGAGCACGGCACAGGTAAAAAATTAAAAATTCAAAGAGACGATGCCCTGGGATACTTGGAACACGCAAGCTCGTAAAAGACATTCAGAAACCCGAAATCTGCAATTAATTCAGGATCTCCTTCAGAGGGCCTCCTGCAAGCCTTTGCCTTTTCTTGACAGGCTGGGAGTATTATTCTTATGTCCCTGCCTGGTATTTCCCCAGGGTCTGCACTAATGCTTGCTCACGTATGAGGCTCCGTCCCCATGTGTCGTGCGGCCGCGTTGGGCCTGAACCAGGTAAACTTCAGGTGAGGCTGAAAACCACGAGGCATGGATATGTGATACCTGAGGTCTTGCCCCTATAGACATGATTAAATCTCAAATTACCAGGATAATGCTCTCTATGGCTTGTTCTCCAGCCCTGAGGGGGTGCTGATCCAATCCAGCTGCCACAACTCCAGTTGCCCCCACGAATCTCCGAAGTCTAGGGGCTGAGCCACCCTAAAGAAACAAAACCGCTGAGCTGTTTGCCAAGGCTGTTCGCTGCTTCGGTGGTTGCTGGAGCTCGATGGTGATCTGTGGGAGTCTGGCTCTTTTTTCCTACACCTGCTTGTGGACCTCGCCTAATTATTCATTTGAGAGAACGCTGGATAAAAATATCCATCCTGAAAACGTGTGTGTTCCAAGGAAGAAGGCCAGCCGGGTCCAAGGAACTTTCCAGGCCTCTTTGATCTAGGGAAAAGAGCTCCCCAATTCTGTCCACAGGCAGATGCATGAGACCAAAACGCTTCCAGATGAGAGTTCAAAATAAACACGCCCTCCTGAGTTATCTTCGTGGTCCTTCTGGAGGAAATTAGAAGGAGAAACGAAGGTGCATGGAATGGTCACGTGGCAAGAGTAAAAGTAGGGCGAGCCCCTTCTGTCCCCCAAAGTTCCCCAGGTGGGGCTTCCTGGCCATGGGGCAGGATCCGACACCCCATCTCTTGGAAAGTGTGAGGACACCAGGAGCTGCCACCAGGTCACAGGCCAGCCTGAGCAGCAGAGAGCTTCGTGAGGCCAGTGGGAAGTAGCCACCGCGGAGAACAATGCAATCTTGGTACAGGAACCAGAAGAAGAACAGCGAAGCTTTTCACTCCAGATATATGTGTCTTCTGTCTAAAGCCAGCAATTCTGGAGATTGAAGCTAAGAGTTTAAAAATAAGGGCTCTGGCAGGGAAAATAAAACAGGTCCCCCTGCATCCATTCGGCTGCTTTTAATTGAAAACTGGAGAACAATCTAACTAATTGGCAGGTACCTCTTTTATTACTGGGACTCTTTTTCCTCCTCTCACCAGTGTAATCAAAGGGCTGCTACTCTCTGTCAGATAAAGTCAGGTGTGAAGTGCAAAAGTAGAGAAGTGACACTTAAGACATTCATTATCTAGTCCGCCAATTTATTTATTTTTTTTTTGCAAAATAGTTTAAGAAAGCACCAAAGTTAAGGTCCTCCTAAGAGCGGTAGCTCCTGGATTGTATTTTTATGTAGGTGCTTAGGTGGAAACCCATAACATGCTAATTACAGCTGAGTTCGTCTTGTTTAAAAGAACCTTACCTTTTGCACTGGGGACCTATTTAATTTCAAATCTTGGCACTGTGCTGACATAATATAGCTGCTTTAATTTTAAAGATCAAGAAAGTGAGCCTGTGGGTGAAATTTGAGCCTATTTCTTCCTAATTTAGAATAAGAAAGAAGGGAGGTGGGATAAATCATGAAGTTATTATTATTGCCCAAATTTATATTAGAGTTTACTATCAAAAATGTAACTTCCTTTTTACTTTTCTTTTTTTTTAACACTTAGATAATGTTGGTGGTTATCAGAGTTGTTGAGTTTGGATTTCTTTGCTTATCTTTCTTTTCCTCCCTTCTACATGGAATATCCATATGATATTTAAAAATAAAATAACTTGGAGCATATTATTTTTCAATTATGAAAGCCATACATGCTCTATCACAAGGATAGTTAAAATAAATCCTTGGGAAGTGGATGTGGCTCAGGCAACTGAGCTCCTGCCTACCTCATGGAAGGTCCCTGGTTCAGTTCCCAGTGCCTCCTAAAGAAGATAGTGAGCTGGCATGATGGGTAGACACAGCAAACTGACACAACAAGGAGACTCAACAAGAGACACAAGAAGAAAAAACATAATGAGAGACCCAACAAGGCAGGGAGCAGAGGTTCCCCGTGCCTCCTAAAGAAGACAGCAATCTGACACAAAGGGCAGGCACGGCAAGCTGACACAACAAGAGACACAGGGAGGAAGAATGCAATGAGAGACACAACAAGGCAGGGGGTGAAGGTGACTCAGACAATCAGGCACCTCCCTCCCACATCGGAGGTCCCTCGTTCGGCTCCTGGCACCTCCTAAAGAAGCAAGGAAGACAGACAGCAAGTGCAAACAACGAGGGGGTGAGGAGAAATAAATAAATAACGTAATTAATTTTAAAAAAAGATCCTTGCTTGCAGAGAACCCCAGGTTTGAGGATGAAGAGATGGGCAGGTCGTTCCTCGCAACACCATCGTACAACAGGAACCTTCTGGCACTACAGGATTCAGGGGTGCCTGGCCCCTCCTGGGGGCTGAATCTTGGAGCCACGAGCAGCAGTGAGACAGGGCAAGGTGGCATAAAGGACCCTTGTGCAGAGGCAATGAGGAGAGCAAGACTACTCCAGGTGTGGGCTGCCACAAATGAGTGTGACTCGCCAAAGGGCACGGGCGGCTTTGAGGGGCACGTGGCACTCAGCAGTCTGCTCGGAGGTCAGGGATACGGGGTGACGCCCTATGCCAGGTGCTAGCCTGCAGTGGCCACGGCTCTTCCATCCAAGGACAGGATCCATTCTGAGAGCTGGAGTTTAGGCAGTATTTTCTCAATAAACTGTCAGTGAGATTTTTATACTGAGTCCAGGGCCTGTGGTGAGGAGAAGCAGAAGGCTACGTCCTATCAGTCCCCATTATTTTCTAATGTAAATACCCAACTGCTTCCCTCCTCCTCCCCCCACGTCCTCTAGGCTCTCTTCCTTTTTGCTTCTGTTTCGTAGGATGCAACCATGTATAAAATAAGAGCGAAGCATTCCAGTGAGAAGATCCGAAAGTGGCCCTGAAAATTCAATTAACGTGGAAAAAGTACACCACATGGTGGAAGAGCACTTTTTTTTCCCTTCACTCATTTGCGTCCTTCTTTGCGTCATCAAATAAAATAAGGGCATCATAATGATTGGTGTCTCTGAAAGGCCTTTGAATTATGTGATAGGCACAGTTGTCATGGTGATATCGTTGTCATCAGTCACTGTGTTTTGATAGGGCTAAGTCCTGGCTTTGTTGATGGTGAAATGCCGCATACCAAACTTCTAAAGGACACTTCAAAATCCATGCTCTTCCTCAAAGGGTTTAAGCACATTTGAGCATGTTTTGGCTCGCTCTCTCCTTCTGCTTGCATTTCCCCCCCCCCCCCCCCCCTTCAGTGCAGATGAGGCGCTTTAATTTGGGTCCAGATGAGATTTAGTAATTAATGTACAAAGCAGCTGGGGTCTGCGAACTCGGGCTGTAGCCGAGGAACTATTTTGGTTCATTTTCTTAGTAAAATAATTGAGAATTAAACAACTTAAAATGCGCTGGCTTCTTGCCCTGTTATATTTAGAGTAATCCTGTTAATAAATCGGTAACTATGGGTTTCACTGTGGAAGGGCACAAAATAACTGACCCAAGTAATCCAGAAAACAGATGTCTTTACTGGTTTAAAATAAATTCTGAAGACCAGATTTAAAGGAAGCTATGTGGAGCCCAGTGAAATCTTCCATTTTAGAGTTTCCTTCTGTTCTCCAGTTTTTCTCCCTACCATCTCTTTCAATTCAAACTCCAAGAAGAGGGGAAATGGTCCCCAAGACATGCTGTTTATAGTATTTAACTTGCTGCCCAGAATTTCACTGGATAGCCAGTTAATTGCCCTACCTCATAATTTTCACCTGCCTTTTATCCTTTATTTCCTTGGCTCCCAAGTGGGAATCTAAGACACCTAAGAGGTCCATGACGGAACTTTCTGGAGACCCTCCTGAAATTGTGTCTCTCTATGTATATTCTTTGGGAAGAAATTTTATCCAAATCTGAAAAAGTTCTTTGCATTCTCCCCACCTCCTGCTCCAAAAGTCCTTTATCCATTTGGAAAATAAAGCCCAGTAGTAGACCATCAAATACCTCCTGAATGGTTTTGCTTTCTGTGTCTTGCTGGGGTAGAGACATTGGTCAATGGCATCTCAAGGAACTCCTAGAGGACATATGTGTGATCGTGGTAGACATGCTAAATTCTGTCTGATCATAATCTTAAAACTAACCTTAAAGTCAACCGGAGGAAAAGAGAGTCTGCCACATCCTCAGAAGTGGTGAGAACTTTACCGTAGATGGTATCTTCGAGCCAAGACTGGCAGAGAATGGTGCAAAATGCAAATGTGGAGCCTCTTGTTCGGTGAGGGGCCCTCTGAGTGCTTGGGGCTTTGTGTGACTGCATAGGCCACCCATCTGGGGAGCCAGCTGTGCCCAGAGCAGACCTCTTTACCTTTTGAAAACAGCAGTGTCTTCTGAAACTCTCTTCACCAAAATTTTGTTTTGAGGTTACTGGCCCTAATACCTGACGGATTGTCTGCCCACCAATTTGATCATTGGTCAGATCAAAAAAGAGCTGGCCAGTTTTTAAAAATATTATTTTATCCAAGTCATATCTGGAAATATCAGAAGACATTTTTTTTTCCCCCACCTAAATTGAAAGACATTCCATCCACCCAATGCCTCTCTCCTTACTGGTGGTTTCTGGCTTTTGTGACCCAGTAGCCTTTCTCCTCTGGCTCGTGTTCCTCCAAGATAAAGAACCCTGTGAGCTGAGTGCCTTGGCTCGGTGCCCTTCCTGGGACATCACAGACTTTGGAAATGTGGGCCTTGCCCTCTGATGCTGTGAGTTCAAGCTCTCAGTTGAGAACCCGGGGCACCTTTTCATTGGTCTCCTCTGCAAGTTTTAATTAATTGTGGATTATAAAGGATTGAGAGCTGTGGCCTCTGGGTCTAATGGGCTGAGCACTCAGAGATTCACCTGACAAAGTCCAGGGGAATGCTGTAACCATACCCTTCTGGAAGGATTAGTTCCTACAGAGACTCTATTTTTGTTAAATCTGTAATCACTGCCTTCTTTTGAATCGTCCGTCTAGGCACGTCCCAAAATGTAGGCTTGCCTTTTCTAACCTAGGTTAGAGTAGATGTGCCAAGGAATCTTCTGGACCATGGGAACTGGAGGGAGACAGGTCTAAAACCCATGGGCAGTTTCTGAGCAAGACTGTGAAAGAGACTCCGTCCCAGTTAGCAGGCAAGAGGCACTGTGGGGAAACAGCTGTGGCTCAACCAACTGGCCTCCCGTCTACCATATAGGAGGTCCAGGGTTTGATGCCCAGGGCCTCCTGGTGAGGGCAAGGTGGCCCACATGGAGTACCGGCCCATGCAAGAACGCAGGTCGGCTCAGGAGTGCCGGCCTGTGTGGGAATGCCGCCCGGCACGGGAAAGCCACCCCTCGCGGGAGTGCCAGCCAACACGGGGAGCTGGCGCAGCAAGATGACGCAACAAGAGACACAGAGGAGAGACAATGAGAAGACGTAGCAGAACAGGGAGCTGAGGTGGCGCAAGAGAGTAATCGCCTCTCTCCCACTCTGGAAGGTCCCGGGATCGGTTCCCGGAGCCGCCTCGTGAGAATACAGGCAGACACAGAAGAACACACAGCGAATAGACACAGAGAGCAGACAACGGAGGGAAGGGGGGTGAGGAGAAATAAATAAAATCAATTGAAAAAAAAAAAAAAGAGGCACTGTGGGATACTGGACCTTATAAAAACCATGGCTTTCACCGTTGCCGTTCTTCTTCACTAAATTCCTAACTCTGCGTCCCTGTCCTGGCTGCCCTTTTTTTTTTTTTTTTCAGTACAA